>NC_135171.1:31525423-32125423 GCF_041146795.1 Maylandia zebra | reverse complement strand
TTAATATTGCTTTTGCACTTATCATCTAGGTGGGTTACATCTACTTGTTTTGGTTTAGGAAAAGATCACATTTTTGGGTCGCAATCTAAACCCTACATACCGACATGTTGCTAAAAGGCATCTAATGTGTTAACATGTGGCTAAGGCATCCCGCCTTTAAAGTCTCTGATGAGCTATGATGAGTAAAATAGTCTCTGCTCGGCCCTTTGTTCTTTTACCTGTAAAATCATGAAACACTGTACATGGCTAATTGCTGAGCAACAGGCAAACCTGAATGTCACAGACTGAGAGAAACCCTCTGTGGGTATATCTGCACCTTAACACGCTGCCACTGACCTCAGGCTTATTCTTAATACCATTTCAAACATTTCAGACCCTTTGAGGTGCGTTTGATTTGCCGACATGGAGTACAGAAGAGAGAAAATCAAGCACTCGCCTGTGTTTATTTAAACTGAACAGTTTCCACTCTGTATGTGTCCATGTCTCTGGTTCAGTGTGCAGACATCAGTCCTGTAACTCTGCCTCTTTATTCACTGTGACACGATGAAGATCTACAGGAATGTAAACTGACTGCAGTTTAGCTTCATGATACTGTGGCTCCACCTGGAGGCTGAATGTTGTTTTTTAAAGATGTACTCAGCCATTTTTTGAGTTGTTGGTTTTTGGGGTTTTTTGTTGTTTTTGGGGGGGATAAAAAAAAGTTTTGTAATTACTTCTAGCAAACTGATGACATACATGTAACCCAGTTCCTGGAACCTGCCATATGGCCCCGCCCCTACATCTTTTTTGTTTTTGTTTTTTACCTGTCCATCAGTTGTAGCAAGCAGAATCATGGTCTGAATGCTTTGTTGAGCCAAACTTATTTACTTTCCCAAGAGGAGCACCATAGTGTTTTTAATTGTTTTTGTTTAATTAATTATTTAATTTCTATTATTGGTGTTATTATCTGTGTGGATATTATGCTGGAGCAGACAAGGAATAAAGGCCAGATTGGCAAAAGATAGAAGACAACAGGGGAAAGGGGGGGATGGAAAAAAGGACAGAAAAGAAGGGGATGGGGGATGAAACAAAAGACCCACAAGAAACCGGATGCCGACGGACCCCAAGTAAGCTGAAGATCTGAGGCCACATGTCCTAATGACAAACGTGTCCACCCCAGGGAAGCCAAGGGAAAGGGAGGTCCCAGACGTCTTGATGCATGCTCAATCATCCAGGTAAGGAAATGCCATCTTGATGCAGTGTTTTCAGTGGGAGAAACATTTCATAACTCATCCAAGTGACTTCTTTAGTCTAATCTGACTGCAGGTTTCCCAACCTTATAAACAATACATTGCACAGTGACTGAAACTAGCACTACTGAATGAACAATGGGCTGGAAGGTCAGTTCCTTGATGATTAATCAATCACTAATCAATCCGTCCCAGATGGAGCTCCCACAGCAAAAGGCATGAGTGCCAGGGGACTACAGGCAGCGGGCAACTGACCCTGCGGCAAGCCGAGGATAGGGCCCCGAGAACCCCCCAACACAGCAGGTTATGACTTTATGTCAGCTAATGTTAGACTCGAGTGTCCTAAAAATAACTCTTTCCTTCTGATAAATAAATAGTTTGACCACATTCTCATACAGTATGAGAGTTTATTAAGTTAGTGTCAAGTTCAACCGCGTTAGATCCACTTGAAAGACATTTTCAGTAATGCTGGCTAACAGCAGCTAACAGTGGAAAAAAGCGGGGCTTACCAACAGAACATTTAAGGATATCCTCAACAACATGTGAAGTAGAACAGTGTATTTGACTGGCATTAGACTCCTTTTAAAACGTTTTAGAGCCTCCTCTAGAGTAAATAGATGAGACTCACCTGGCATATTAAGGTAAACAGCTAACTGACAACCTTGCAGACCTAAACAAAAAAAAATATGATAGGACAGATCTGAGGAACCCCAGTTTTTGCGGTGACTTGGGGGTAAAAACGCATACTGCAAAATATGGCTATTGAGTCCATTTTTTTGTTTGTTTGTTTATTTGTTTGTTCTTGTTTTCTTGTTTTTTGCTGACTAAAGCACATTTTTCCTACAAGAGCCATTATAGCTAGGCGGTAAGAAAACAGAAATCAGTGGACTGCAGTTTGTAATCTTGTGACCTCTAGTGGTAAGAATTTACACACTTTAAACTGAAAAAGGTGCATTTCTCTTTAAATACACGAGTTTGTAAAAGCAATACACAAACAAAGAAGTCAGATTTACTTTATGTTTTTCATTCTCCCACAATATGTTTATTCATATATGGCCTCTCAGTTTTGCTTTTCTGCATTTGGCGCAAATGCAAAAGAAAAACATTTTGAAGATGTCCCACAGTTAAGACGTGGGTCTAATAATTGTAGTATTTATTCCTCTCATCCTGTTTAACATTTAATTTCTATCTTTGTTTATCTATTTTTTCTGTCTTTTCCTTAACTACCACCGCCTTTGCCACTGATGTAGGCCTATAGGTTGTAACTTGCCCTGTATCATACAGACACACCGAACACGTTGCGCTTTTGCGCAATTTGGTCCTGATGTTCCCAAGCCAGGAAAGAAAAAGACGGAGATTCTGAGTTCATCAGATTCTTAGAGAAAGCATTTTATGTTTTGATCCAGGAGCTGAAACTGTACGATGGCCGCTTTTGAACGTATTTCAAGATGTCAGTGCAGTTTAAGCTCTTGTTAGCAGAGTGGGGACCACACACCTGAGAAGGCCTATTTTGCTGTGTGCCTGAGGTAAAATAGTTGTTGTTGTTGTTTTTAAACTATTTTTACTATTAAAATTATTTTACTATTTCCGTTTCATTGTATATTCAGTACATGCACGCGATTTGAGCTATGCTGGTTGCCAAATGCAGTGTTCTGATTGGTCAGATCTGTTAATTCAGATTCGAAACATCGGGAAAATCGAGCTTGGTCGGTGTGAACAGCTGCATGAACAATAGATGAGTCCGAAAAATACTTACAAATATTACGAAATATATATTTCGTGCGAAATATAAAATACGCATGAAATATTCGCACAGCTTTTATGTGTGAAAGTTCCTTAAACATGTAGAAAAGTCCAACATGGATCGAGGGGGGAGAGGCTACGAGGGCGGATTATGAGAAATGACTTTTCAGGAATGTCGGCGCCTCCTACTAACCTGAGAACAATTTTACTTGGAATAGAAAAGCTGTGCCAACACGCCTGGAGAAGAAAAAAACAGCTTCTGACACGTTACTTGTTGGTATGTTTGCAATACGATAGAGGCAGGGCTTCATTTCCTTTCTGTCACAGAGGAGACAGAAGAAAATAGAGCCGCTATTTTTCTCTCTGACCCAATATCAAATTTTCAGGTAGACTAAGAATAGTTTTAATTCTGTCTTTATATTTATTCTTTACCCTCAGACCTTTACCCACCACCAATCTGCTGGTGAGGGAATAGAAATGACAACAGTCGTTTAAACATTAGTTTATTGATATTGATATTTGACGTAGGGGCTGATACAAAGAGGTCCTAATTACATGTATTTCGAAGGTTGCGCGGCGGAGTTAAATCAACGGATCCTGTGTGGTTACCATAAAACCGAGCTGGTCTACTGAGTGGTTGATCTGCAGCAGAATGAACAGCGCAGGTAAGAAGTGAAATAGCAGGACAGCAGTCACCCTGCACAGACACCGAGTCCAAGCAGGACACACGAAGGATGCAGGGATGAGCTTCTGGTAGTCGGCGCGACTACCAGCAGCAAATATGTTCCAGCAAATGCAAGGTGCATTTTTAAGGTTTCTTTGAAGTTGTTTTTTTGTTTTTTTTAATTCTGAGACTAGATAAATACAAAAAATTAAATATTCACTGAAATTAAATAACCTGCTGCCTAAACTTCTGTTAAATGGCGACCTGATATCAGTTAACCTGTTAATTGCATCATTTGGTTTTTATTTTCTCTCTGGGATTTATTTGTGCTTGAACAGCTTTACTTATAAACAGAGGTTGTTGTATTTTGTTGAGGAAACAATTCCAATGTGAATATTTTTTTAGTTTTAGGATTTTCCTTTGACCTAAGTCCTGAAAGAAATGATGACTCTGTTTTTCATAGATGGATATACCTGTTTTTTCTAAAATAAACTTCTTCTTTTTTTATTTTTAAATGGGTGCTGGTAAAAGAAAGCCAAAATGATTTTTCTTCTTATGTTAATTGTCAGCATTACCACCTCATTCAATTTTAATATAGCTATCGATATGGATGGATAATTGATATGGGTTAGTTTATGCATTTTATTGGGTTGTAATTCTCTTACACTGTAACATTCATCTTTTGGATGGCGGCACAAAGATTGAAAGAATGTGAGAGACAGGGAGAAAGCTGTATGAAGATGGGAGAGAAAAAGAAACAAACATCTACAAATCTCTACCAAAATCAACATCAAAGTCATAATGCTAAAGTAGCTTCTATTTTGCCCGCATACATATCTGCATTCAAGCACCTGAGCAAGGACTAAGCAACTCCACCTACTGTCCATTGTAGATAAAAGCAATCCATGACCTATGGCTCTGAAGTGTTCTTGTTACAACATGTAGAAGGGGAAATAGGAGCCCTTTCAGTTGTATTCAGCTCTATTGAAATTAGGCTGAAAGACTTTTAAACAAACAAACAAACAAACAAACCAGAATGACTCAGAAGAATAATATCTTAAAGAATACTAAGAACTGTAGAAGGGAAGTTAGACTGATTGTTGACAAGGGAAGAGGTGGAGGAAAGTGAAGCTCAGACTAGGACTTGGGACTCCAGGAATGTCCCACCGTGAGGAACCCCCAGGGCAAACCCAGGACTTGCTAGAGAAATTATATCTCTTGGCTAACTTGTGAGTGTCTCTGTGTCCTCCTGGATGAGCTGATTTGAGGGAAGCCTGGGTTTCTCTGCTCAGGCTGCTGCTTCAGTGACCAAAACGGCAGAAAATAGATGCATGAAAGGATGGATAAGCTAAGACAGATTCTTGAAGATTCGGCAGTCCATCAAAGTAACAAATGCGACTGATGCCTTTGATAAGGGAAAAAGGAATAATTCCCTCTGGAAGGGGAGACCTCTCTTAAACAGAGTGCACCAAGGCCACAGAGACCAGCCCTGAGTACATGACCATACGGTACATTTCCCTTCCCACAACTGCTGAGGCCCAGCTTACACAATACTTATTATCCATAATAAACTTCAATGTTGATGTCATCCTCTGAGTGTTCACCTTACCCTAAGCAAAAACATCCCCCCCGCCCCACCAAAAAAAAGGATAATTAATTAATGCATTAAAAAAACTTAGATGAATTTGAGTTCTCTCTGTGTTAGTTTGAATGGTTTGTTTCTTATTTCTTTTAATTCCAGCTGCATATACCCCTCTCATGCCCACCTCAGCCAACACTTTCAGCAATGCCCCATTCTATGAAGGCAATGTGTCAGCAGGAGGTAAGAAAAGCCCAATTCCTCACATTAATGTTGTTGCATTGACCTAACCTGCTTTTTTTATAGCTTGTTTCATAACTTGAAGATCTTTATCATTGCTGGATGACAGTTCCTGCCCCCTCCGCCTATATGAAGCCTGTAGTTTTATGCAGATGTTTGCCTTTTTAACGAGTAGTTTCGACCAGCGGTCCCCAACCTTTTTCGCGCCACGGACCGGTTCACGCCCGACAATATTTTCACGGACCGGCCTTTAAGGTGTCGCGGATAAATACAACAAAATAAAACTAGTACCGGTACCAAAAAAAGAAGATTTATTCATAACACAAGTAAAAAGACCTAGGAAAACCGAGTTAACGATAAAAACGATAACAAAATAACCCTAAAAACCGATAAAAATCCTGAAAAGCATACATTTCACACCTGAGCCTCAACTCTCGCGGCCCGGTACCAAACGACTCACGGACCGGTGCCGGTCCGAGGCCCGGGGGTTGGGGACTGCTGGTTTAGACTACGTATGTAATAGTGATATGTGAAAGAGAAAAGAGTTGAGAAGTAATCAGTGCTTAAGCTAATCTTAAAACTAGAGAGTGTGTCTGTCGCTCAAAACTCTGCCTCCCATTCTACTTATAGAAACTTTAAAAACTGTGAATCTCTGGGGGAGGGGGGGGGTGTGTTTTTGTCATTTTGTATGATGATTTATGTAGAAGTCCACTTTGTTAGTCTAGTTGTCCTGTTTTGAGTTTCTTATATTCCCTGTTTAGTTCCTTGATTATTTAGTATTTTCCCCTTGTGGCCTCTGTGTCTCTTTGTGTGTCTGTGTTTATATAGGCTGTGTGAGTTCTTGTGTCTTATTTCCTCCTCATGTTTTATTCTGTTTTCCCCTGGCTGCCATGTTTCCCCATTCAGTCACGTTTCTGTGTCTGTCTGCGTCTCTGTGAATGTTCTCATTACTTCCGGTTTTACTTTCTCTTATCTGTGTGTGCCATGTTTTGTTTCACTTCTCTAACTCTGAAGGTACCTTATCTCATGTTTTATGTTTAGCTTTGCATCCTCTGTCTCGTTGTGTGTAATTAGCCCCAGCTGCGTGTGTGTGCGTTTCCTGTTCTCTCGTCATTACCTGTTAATTGAAGCACTTTGTTTTCTTCTGTCCAGCGTTGCAATCTCCCTCATCCATGGCTGTGTATTTCCCTGTGTGTCTCTTTGTACGATTAGGTTCCAGTATTCCAGTTTAGGTTATTTTCTTTGTGTCACCTACACGCCAGCAAATAAGGCTGTGTTTTTTGAGTTTACTTGAGACGTGAGTGTGCGTTTGGGTCCTTTCCTGCCTGCACACAGCTGACTTATGACAGAATCAGAAATAAACCTGCGGGGTTGCAGTGGAGAACATGTTACAGTTCTGTTCTGATATGTAAATTTATTAACTGTATTTTGCCTTAATTGTGATTTCATGGTGACTTATTTATTTATTACATTTATTTGACTTAAACATGACAGTTAATACAACAACAAAAAGGGGGGGGGGGGGGTCAAATTTTAATATCAAAAGTAAAATGAGATGCATTACAATATTCTGTCACCATTTTTGGGTGTGAGGTTAACATGCTGGTTTTAATCTTACTGGAATAGCTAACGCTAGCGTGGGCAGAACCCTCTTTCATTCGCACCACAAATTTCTCTGCAGGATCAGGCTTGTTCAGCTGCACACATAATGTAACTTTGTATGAACTGAAGTTTATCTAAAAAAAATTGTCATGTTCCACCTTGTCACTGTTTAACCAGTTTGATGAATGAGTCTTCTGAAGGAAGATAATGTGAAATATGATACCTTTCCTTTTAATTCATGCAAGGGCGTAGATTTGGCATGGACGGAAGGGACATGTCCCCACCAATATCCAGCGATTATTGAATTGTCCCCACCAATAATTTGATCTCTTTGAGTAAAGAAAAACAAAACCGATAGAAATAAAAAAAAAAAAAAAAGCGATCTGTCAACCTCTCATTCACCCAGCGGTGCAGAAAGAGTTAAATTACGTTCTCTACTGGAGTCCTATATCATGTGACAAATATAGCCAATGTGATTGGCTGTGCCTTTCAGGGAGCTCTGTTTAGTTTTAGCAGCGGCAATCCTGCGCTGCGAGGACCTGCAAGGAGGAGAGGAGGATGGCAGCAAAAAGAACCTGGATATAAGAAAGTATTTTTCCAAAGAAACCTGTAAGTGACTTAAAGTCAAGTTCACTCATAAAACCTGTCCATCATAATAACGTTACAGGCTATGCAAGGTAATACATGCCAACCCTCCCGTTTTTTCTCGGACAATCCCGAATTTCAGTGCCCCTCTTATTACTCTTTCTGGGTTGCAAAATAAACTTTTAACAAATTTTCAGGCGAGAATGTAGCCGTGCAAACTTCAAATATTTGAACCGGGGAGAACAGCAAACTCCCAGCTCACTGACTTGATAGGGGCAATACCACGGCGCCTAAGCGGCTCAAACACTAAAAAGTTTGATTATACTTTACGAGAACGGAAGACAACAGGGCAACTTGCAATACTTGAAAAGTAGATATTTCATTTAAGGGAGGAAACACTACGAATATGCAAAAGCATTTGAACAAAGTCTGTAAGTTGTAAAAAGCTTTCAAAAAACGCATATAGATTTTGTTTATTAAGCAGTTTCTCTTGTATACAAACATGAAGGAAAAAAAATCCCCTTTGAGGTTAAAATTATGCTAGTTTACTCAAAATTACTCAAAAGCATTGGAACTAAATTTTAGGAACATTGGCAAGTTTTGAGTCTTTTAGAAGGGGAAAGTGTCATGTAAATGTAATCTTAATTTTCTGAGCCATTATTCTGCTGTCATGTCAGTAGGAACTGATATTCCCATAGATGGATATAATCATTTTTCTAAAATTAATAATTCCAAATAAAAATAAATAGAAAGGGAAAAATCTGTGTGAAGATGGCAAAAAATTAAGATGTGGCCAAAGTCAGCACTGTACTTATAATGTCGAGGTATTTTCTGTTTTGCCTGCATTCAGTGATGCGTGAAATTGTGTTACACCGTTATCAAATGTCACCTTTTTTTGTTTTGTTTTAGACCAAGCTTAATTAAAGCTGGCTTTTCTGTTTTCGACTTTTTTAGTTCTGCATGTTTGCTGAACGAGGTTCGTGGTATAGGGCCCAAACCTCCTAAGCTGTTCGGTTAGAACTTTAGTTTGAATGAAAATTTTTAAGTTCATCCAAAATATTGGTTTCAATGGTTTGTTTCTTGTTTATTCCAGCTATGTACCCACCTGTCATGGCACCCCAAGCCAACATGTTTGGCAATGTCCCAGGCTATGAAGGCACTGTGCCAGGAGGAGGTAAGAAAAGCCCGGTTCACATAATTCCTCACATTAATGCTGTTGCTGGTACTTGAAAATTTGTCATTGATACAGGAGGTTTCCTGCCTCCTCCCATGCCCATGGAGCCAGTAGCTCCACCCCAACCCGCCCCTGAAAATCCTGAATGGAGGTACGACATATTATCTGTGTCTTTCAGCTGCTCAACAATCAGTAGAATATTCTGGTTTAACACAGAGTTTGTGTGTTTTGTAGCATCCCCTCTCTGTCTGAAAATGCAGCTCGCGAGGCTTTAAAGGAATTTGTGTCGTCTCATTGCTGCTACGGTGACGCACCAGTCACTCAGGGAGTCATCACCTCCATGGAGCCATTCAACACATTTAGGGTGATTAAATGTTCCCTTTTTATAATGCTGTCAGCATCAGTGATGCTGAGGACTGAGTTACCTGCTTTTACTATCTCTGCAACAGACTGGTTTGAACTGTTTGCACTCATAGTTTTCTAAACATTTGACCAAAGGACATAATTGAATGATAATGAACTGTTAAGAATAAACCTGTGTAAGGATTTTTTTGCTCAAAAACTTGAGGGCTTTTAGTAAGTGTCCAGACCTGCTTAAGTAGTAGTTTGCCAGAACTTTTCATCACACCCTCAAGACTCTTGCAATTAGCTCAAAGAATATGGAATACCGGTTCCAAATACTGGTTTTACCACAAAATTTGTTATGCAGTAATATGATGCCCAGTTATATGAAACCAAATTGGAAATACGTTGTATGTTACAAGTTTAAACAAATTGTGGATTTAATATCACATCTATCTCAGGTTCTACACTTTTAACAGTGAGAGTGAAAATAGTTCTTGTTATTCAATATTTTCACCCCCATTTGTCTCCATCTTATACTTATTTTGACAATAAGATGTTTTTTCTCATTCTACATGTGCATTAATACAACTCTTTCCTGATCCAGAAACAGACTGAAGGCTCATACAGTACCAGGCTGACAGGCAATAGCTGCATGAGCAGTGTTATTACAAAGTCCTTCTAAGTGATGACATCTTGAGCATGCAGAGACAAAATAAAGGCAAATATGTGTTGTCAAAGAGGACAGTCTCAGTTCAAAAAACTGTTTCACATCAGTTTAAAACAAACCTTAACTTGCACATGGCTGATATGTGACCTGAAAAACCTTAAAGTGACATTAAATTGTGAATAAAATCATAACGCCTGTAACGTGTATCTGACACAACAAATATGCTTTTATTTTAACATGTCCAGCTTTTTGCACATGATGCATAGAAACGTATGTTTCACTTTCACTCTGATGTGAAATATAGAGAAATTAGCACAGTAATGTTATCAACAAATCCAGTTTCTCTCAGTAAAGTCTGTTTTTTGTTCCTTAGTACCGTCTGGAGACATTCACTGAGTCCAGGTCAACTGACTGGGCCCACAAACCACATGAAGGTAAACGCACATTTTCATTTTGTTAAATCCAAATCTGATGTGGAGCCATTAAAATGGTCATTTTCATTTGTTTCCTTGAGCCACCATGTTCTGTTATTATAGAGCAAGGCTGGATGCTTTTTAATCTGATGGTAGAGTTTTGTTGTTTCCTGTTACCAAACCACATTTTTCACTTTGTTCTTGACCACACTCAAAGTTTATGGCCTTGTGAGGGATTAAAAACAATAGTGTGATACTCAGAGCCTATTATGAATCAAACTCCAGAACAACTGATTAATCAATAGTGTTTTACCTGAAAGAGTTAAACCTGGAAACACTTGCTTTTGTTTTCATAATAATGAAATGCCTTTTTTATTAATCCTTGCGTAAACCTACTGACAATGCAGTAACTTACTATACTAGTAGTTTATTGACTGTCATTTTCTGTGATCTCGTGTATTTAAAAGGTGAGCCTGCTGACTTTTACGCCCAGCCCGCTCCACGACCATGGGAGGTCCAGGCCACACCCCCCAAACTTTTCAGTGACCACACAGAGAAGATCCGGGTGCCCTACACGTCCTCCGTCAAGGTGGCTGAATAACAAAAGCTATCTGTCAAAGTGCTGGGTTACCTGCAGTTTAGTTCTGAGCTTTAAGCTTGAAGACATATATACTTAAAGAATGGGATACTTGAAATCTGTGAAGATTTGAGTTCCTGAATGAGCTGGTTTCTAACATAGCACGAGGTGTCAGTGCTATAGCCACATGTAGTTTTCACTTTAGCTGGAGCTCTAATTAGAAGTTAAACCATGAACACAAACTGTGTGTGAGGAATCTAAGGAGAACTCCCCATCAGTGTGATTCTGAAAAGTTTTTACCTTTTACTCATTTTTATCTTTTTTGTGTGTTTGTGTTTAGCAATGCCACACGTGCAATGCAGCAGGTACTGAGCAATGCAAGGAGTGCAGTGGAAGTGGAAAAGTAAGGAAACTCTCAATAGTAAATAATAAGACATGAAAAGTCTGATCAAGGTACAATTAAAACATTTGCTTATTTGTGTCGTTGTAGAAAACTTGCCCGATGTGTAATGGTGCGGCAAAGTCCGATCCAGCCTGCACTCACTGTAATGGCACAGGCAAAGACAGGTACTGAATGGTCACACAAACTGAAAATAAAACAGAAAAAATACCAGTTTCAAAGCTTACATTTTGTATTATCTCCATCTACCTTTTTCTTTTTAAACATGCAAACTAATAACGATACGCCGAATTAAACAATTACAATTGAAATGATTCAGTGTTAATAAATTGGGATCAGACCTCCTTTTTTTTTTTTTTTTTTTTTTAATGTTGGCAAGCAAGTACAAGAATTGTTTTCTGAAATTCATAAATTTTAGATTCTGATTATTTTGAATTTGTGTTTTCAAATAATTTATTCACTATTAACATTTTAAAGTCAAAAACACAGCTTAATATATTGCAATTTGATTAGATCATATTTGCATGAAAATGTTGGGGTTATGAGCCTGTAGAAAATAATGTCAGTAGGGATTGTTGGCCCCTATAGGTGAATTTCTATTAATAAAACTGTTTGGACACCCCTGTACTATACTATGGAGCCTCTACCTCACGTTTTCCCCTTCAGATACAGGTGATCCAATCAAACGCAACAATACACAGTTTAAACCCCACTTCCGCTTAGAACTATTTGGTGAGCTGTGCGAAGTAGATATCTACTTATCAGACTCAGAAAACAGCCAGCTGGGATGATGATGGACTTTTTCTCTATACAGGGAATGAGGTGACTCTTTTACATGTACTGAGCAGAGCATGAGACTTTCAGAGTTTGAGGGTTTATAAACTTGTGAAAAAAAGGCTTCATAACGTGTTTGTCAGCATATGGACTGCAAGTTCTAACATGAATAATGAATTGAATTACAGTCAGTTAAGGGCTAAGCTTTTCACTCAGGCATTCGTATGGTCCTCTCTGTTGATCAATCACAATAGCTATTTATTTAGTAACTTTAGTTTTTATTCTGAAGCTGTGGTGCTGAATGGCTTAATGAAAATTGGAATGGATTCAGACAACGCCCTTCTCAGACACACACGCACACACAGAGTCATGTCATCAGTACTGTCATGGGACAGTGTCAGTTTATTTCAGGTGGTTTGAGACACCTCTGGGAGGCTTGCAATGCCCTGCAGCATGTTTTTCCTGGGCTACTTGTGTGTCTGTCATTTTCTCAGAACCTACCAAAGTCATAACTTTTAGCCTATTTTTTTTCCTTAGCAGTTTTTCTCTTTCTTTTCAAGAGTCCACCGAATGAATCACTTTTTCTTCTTTTTCTGCATGTCCATTCATTTTCTGCTTAAATCTCTGCTCATGTTCTCAATGATGCTTTATTTTACTCAAATTAAAAGCAAAAGTAGAAGTGTTACAAAAGCAAGAAAAGCCTCATTAAACAATTGTTTTATATATGAATGTTTTATAAAATAAAGGGTTTAACAATTTAAAGAGTGAAATAAAATGCTGTTGTTGCTATTTGTTGCTCTTCTATCTGACGCTACGGACTCAACTGATCATCTGTCTGCTCCCATCTGCCATCTAGTTATCCCACAATAACTGGGATAACTTTTTGTAAAGAAATGATCATCTGGCCCAATAAATATGAGCAAAGGAAGAAATCAGTCAAAAAATGTTCAGCAGGATGTGAAATCATAAGTTACTTTTATTTATTTAACAAACTTTTAAAAATACATTTGATAATTAAAGTCTTTTATGAGTGTAGCCTGGTTGAAGATGAGCAGCAATATTGACAAAATAAGCATACACATATCGACAAAATAAACAAATATCAGATTTTTTTTAAAGTTAAAATAAAATCTAGAGAATCGATAATGGTCAAGACTGAGTCAAACATATTTAAATGATTTTATTCACTTCAATGTGGACTTTAGTAACAAAGAAAAAATTGGGAAAAGATTTGTATGTCTATAAGTAACCAAAAATAATGAGTCATGTGTCTGTGTGTGTTTAGGTGTACAAAGTGTAATGGTAGTGGGAAAAAGCAATGTGAAACCTGTAAAGGAAAACGTCAACTGCTGACCTACATTGAGCTCAAAGTGGAATGGTGAGTACAACAGCAGTTTCAACATTCCTATATTTCCTATGATTCCTGTATGAAGATTGGGTTCTTCAAGTGTGTTTTAGGTGTCATTTGTAAAATTCAAATGGTCCTGGAGGAGGTTGCAGAAGTATATAAAGACACTTACATTTGAACTCAATTTAACTCCTTTAAACGGTTTAAATTTGTTTCTAAAGCCCTTGAAGCCAATTTTATGCTACATGTCCTGGATACTTGCAGAGTTAATTAAGGATACTTAAGGTTCTGTTTGAGGTCTGTTTGTTTTGACAGATATTCGTGAATTATGTAGAGGAAAATGGTACATGGAGATGTTTTAAAAGGCTTTGAAAAGTCAATGCAAATTAGTTGGTTCTTTTTTTTCCTACCTTAAATATTTTTTGAGGTACTTCCACTGAAATTTTAGAAAACATTAAATATCTTCCACAGACTACTGATGGGGTCCAGTCCTTAAGGATAATACACGAGCCCTGCCCACGGTTTTAGTTGTACTTGAGGAATAACCAGTTTATGAAAACAAAGATTTTATCTTTCAGTGACAGAGTTGCTTAAAGGCTTAAGAGGCCCATATATTTCTGCAGATATCTGACATACAGTATAAACAAATTTTAAAAATCAAATAAGGAAACAAGAGAAGAAATTACACATGGTCATTGTTTCGTTTTACTATCAGTAAAAGTATGTAGCATGTAAAAATATAGCATTAAATTTGAAAGCCATATTTGAATGATAATAAAAAAATTTCTTGATCAGTGGGCACCCCAATATTATTAACAACAGAGATTTATCTGATGTAATTTATCCTGAAATTGAGAAAATTCAGGTTTCGTGAACATTCAAAGCACTGTTGCAAATCCATTATATTCAGTCACTAATAATAATAATGTATACTTTATTGATCCCCGTGGGGAAATTACTTGTTTTTCTCTGCATTTGACCCATTCACTCAGTGAAGCAGTGGGCAGCCACTAAGCAGGCGCACAGGGAGCAGTGTGTAGGGACGGTACCTTGCTCAGGGGTACCTCAGAGTAGCCGTTCAGCGGATTCAAACCCCCGATGTGGTGGCTTACACTGCGTCACAGCAGGAAGATCCTGAGTTCATCTCCATAATCTGGTCAGGGCCTTTCTGTGTGGAGTGGAGTGTTCTCTGTGGGTACTCAGGCCTCCTTTCACAGTCCAAAGACATGCAGTTACTGGTCGTGATTCTAAATTGCCCTTAGGTGTGAACGGTTGTCTGTCTCTCTGTGTTAGAACTGCAACAGACTAGCCGCCTGTCCAAGATGTACCCCACCTCTTCCCCTTGCACTCATGCAACCCTGCTAAGGATAAGCGGAAGAGAATAAATGTTTTTTTGAGTGATGCTTTGGTGCCCTCTAGTCAATAAAGATGAAAATTACATGCTGCGAGTTTAAACTGAAAACAGTAGAAACTTGATTGGTTAAAACTTGAAATGATTGATTCATGTAATATTGTATTCATCAGGATGTAGAGTGTGTGTTAAATCTGTATTTTATATTTGATGGATACAGCATGAATATAGTTCATATCTGTGTGTTTGTGTTTAGGAAAAACCATGTGGAAGATCATCTGGTGGAGCAGAGCTGTGGTCTGAAGAGTGATAACCTGCGCTCAGTAAAAGGGAAAGAGCTGTTCAAGAGCAGCCAGAACCTGGTAAACACACACACACACACACACACACACACACACACACACACACACACAATGTAGCTTCACTTTGAATCCTAATAAGATTTTTTTTTTTTAAATACCAAAATTTCATACAAAAAACTACATCTCAGTAATTTCACACAGTCGTTTGGAATGTTATATTCTATGTTCGAAATGTTGAAATAATCTCCATAAATTAAACATAAAGCCACTGCAGGAACTCACCTCAGACAGGTGTAGTTGAGATAAATGTAAAGGAAAGGTTGGGGAGAAGGAAAACACATTGCTGGGGTTAGCGGTGTGAATATTGTGAATTAAACTCTTGCTTCTCTCAGGTTTACCCACTGCTTGGCTTTCCAAACCCAGCAGTCTCTCAGGCCTCTGAGCGTCTGATCAAAGAACATCAAACTAACTATGGCAAAACCTCCAGGATTCTGCAGCAGGTAGGCCGACACACAGCTCAAAAGAAAAATTATCCAGATCTTCTCCAGTAGTGGAGGGAAAGAAAACAGCTATCCTTGTTCCATCAGCAGCTAATTCTAGTTGAAATATAATTGATTCGAGCTGAAATTCCATTATTTGTAGTTGAAGCAGCAAGGAAAACGTGCAAAGTTTACTTTAGAGTTTTGAGTCTATAGGCTATAGTGTAGTCACCCCCAGTGGCCAGCCTGTGCTGGTGTGCCTGTGTTAATCTGCAATTTATTGCTTTGCTCTGCAAATTATTTAACTTAACTGATTCCTCAGTTAGTCAATAGAAAAATCAATAGACTGTTCAATTACTAAAGTTATCAACTGCTACAGAAGCTCGAGGGATAAGGTGACCTATAAAGATAACTAAAGCCATCTTGAATGATTTGATGGTGGTTGAAGAGTTAGCTGTTACATAAACACTCAAAAGGGGAATTAATTGTTGGAATTTTTGTTAAAGAAAAGGACATAAAGGTTTGAAGCTGGTCGATTGAAGATTAATACAAATCTGAAATGTGGCTAAGAAAAGTGCTCATTTCCTTTACTCCTGCTTTCAGTCAATGCTAAGCTAAAGTATTCTGACTCAAGCTGACCCGCTCTGATGCTGTTGAAAGTTTTCCTTTAATACGAATCCCTCCATCTCTCTCTCTTTCAGAGGCAGACAGTCGAGCTGATCCCCATCACTCAGGTGAACTACAAGTGGAAAGACAAGAGCTACGTCTACTACGTGTACGGCAACGAGCGCAAAGTCAGTGCTGATGACTACCCAGAGACCTGCTGCTGCGTCATCCTGTAGACTCACAAATACACACAGCTCAAAGCAATTAAACATGTACTCATCAGTCTTCCTTTTTCCATATATAATGATGATTCATTTATTAGGGTAAGAAAAGCAAACCATACCTGTGTTAAAAAGTAATAGAATGTAATGTTCTGTTCAGCTGTTCAGGTTTGGTTAATGTTTTTCCCTTGATGAATGAAATCATCAATTAAAAAGTGTATTTTGTATTTTCTCTGGTTTGTGTAGAATTAAAAGGTTTTTGATTTGAAACATTAAAGTATGACACATATGTTAAGAAGTAAGATATCAGGAAGGGGGTGAATACTTTTTCACAATAATGTAAGTGGTCAAGCTAAAGGAATAATTGTGATATTTCACATCTTATAATGCTTCATTTAGAGCTACTGTAGCCATACAACCCAGTCTCATAGGAAAACATAACAGACTGTGGGGATTATATCATTTTATATCATGTTTATTCTCTTATATCCTTTTTATTAAGCTTTGAGTAGCATTTGATTACAACATTTATTCAATATATATTACACATATAGTTTCAAGTATGTTATTACATATATTGTAAGAATGTGCTTATGAAAGAGTTGGCCTTCTGTCTGGTAAGAGGTTACAAGCTTTATCTGGTGAGGTGAGACAGAGTGCAGTGAGGTCGAGACAGTTCGCCTGCATACACAGACAGTATATAGATTCATTTCTAGGTTAGAGTTAAGACATATTTGGCTTGTAACTGCATTTTGTGCCTGCATAAGTAACAGTTTTTGTAGAATGTGTTTCTGATGTTCCAGAGATAAGCGAGAATAAGAAGATCAAGATCACCTGGCGTGGAGACGGAGAAAATGTCTTTTTGAGTGTGTGTCAAAGGTTGTCAGCAGAAGAGCTGTGGTTACTGTAACTTATGCATGTTATGTATCTGCTTTGACGCATGAGGGGGCGTTATACCCTGACATATAAAAACATTTTAAGTATGCTGTTTTGGGGGATTTATGCTGAGGATTGTGATGGTGTATTTCCTTCACACGTGTTTAATAAAATCATTGTTTTGACGCACTTGGACCAGCAGTCGTTTGTCTCACACCTCAATCACGAATCGGGACAAGACACACCAGTCCACTGCATCCATTTCACACTTTGCTTCTCCAAAAAGTGAAACGGACAGGCATGCAGAAGTTGCATCACCAGCAGGGGTAGATGATAATAATAATAATAATAATAATATTAAAGCCACCAAGTCAGTAGTGAACAAAAAACATATGATGTACATTCCAATGTCCTTAATCACCAGAAATGATTAAGCAGGGCAGATAATAATATATATTTATATATGTAAATAAGTTCATAATGTCTGTTTAAACACTTTCCTGTGATTATTTTCATGTAGGCTTGAAATAAAATATCTCCCTCCGCTGTTACTGCAACTTACTGCAAGTTCTGCATGCGTGTCCTTATCATACTTTGGAGATATCAGATGAAGATGATTCAAATTTTTGCAGGGACTTAAGGACATTTAAATTTTTTTATATAATAGAGAATTATGAATATAATATGTACCTTCACACGATGTTTATGGCAAGTCGCTGTAAAAAAAACTGCAGCACTTTGTGAAGGATGGCTACATTTGGGCTGGGTTTATTCACATTTACAATAACAGGAAATGTTTACTGTTGGTGATTTTTGTAATATAATGATGTTGCCAATCAAACTACTATCCTATAGTTACCAATTGCTGTACACTTACTTACTCTTTCTTACTGCCCACTTAATTTCACTTCCTGTGGAAGGTTTTTGCTATGCTCTGAAGGCAAAAACCAGCCTCATGTGCCTCTAACTGAAGGTGTTTCTGTGTTACCAAAAAGTTTACTCCAAACATGTGCCAGTATGTGCCACTATAGCGTCTTCAGCATGACAAGAAAACATCCTTTTATCCATCTAAAACTTTCAAAAACAATGATGTGCTGCTTTCTGTATGTGTGACTTCAACTTTAAACAATGTGTGATTAAATGTTTCCTCTAGAGAAAAATCTGACTAATCACAGTTGAAAGGTGAAATAAAAACATGAGATGATGGCATTAGCCTGTGGGTTAACCTCTTAATATGTTGCCTTTATGTAACCAAGGTAACATCTGACCCCACTTCCGGAAATCCCTTCATCAGAATCAGAATCAGAAAGGGGTTTATTGCCAAATGTTGAGCAGGTTTACAACATTAGGAAATTGCTGCGGTGCTTCAGTGCAAACATAGTGTCATAAATAGCACTTAAATAGTGTCATAAATAGCACTTAAATAGTGTCATAAATAGCACTTAAATAGTGTCATAAATAGCACTTAAATAGACATGAAAAAATAAAAGTAGGGATAAGAATTAAAAGTGCTACGTAGAAAGATATGTGCATGAGCTATACATGAGATATATACATGAGAATAAGAATTAAGAGTGCTACGTAGAAAGATATATACATGAGTGCAGGTGGTGATCAGTGCCTGATAATTTCAGTTCCTTCTGCAGATTATTCCAGGAAGCAGGGGCAGCATATTTAAAAGCCTTTTCCCCCAATTCTTTTCTGATTTTTGGGACAATCAATTGTATGATATTGTGCGAACGAAGGCTGTATTGGTTGTGGTTTTTACACATATACACACATAAATAAGATGGAACCAGCCCAAGGAGAGATTTATAGATAAAGATCAACCAATGGGAGAGTCTGCGAATATGCAAAGATGGACATTTAGCAGCAGCATACAAAGAACAATGATGTACACGATTTCCATAGCCAGTAATAAAACGTAAAGCACAATGGTACACAGTATCCAGCCTCTTTAGGTAGTGGGCAGGTGCATTCATAAAAAGCAGGTCACCATAATCCAATAAAGGTAAAAAGGTTGCACGAATCAAATGTTTTCTCACTTGGAGGGAGAAACAGGATTGGTTTCTAAAAAAGTAACCTAGTTTTAGTTTTAACTTCGACACAAGCCTTTGAATGTGAGTCTTAAATGGCAAATTCTGATCTATAATGATCCCTAGATACTTGTAAGATGTGACCATTTCAATTTCAGTTCCTTGAATTGTTTTAATCTTAGGAGACGTAGCTAACAACTCTTTGCCATTTGAGAATAACATGAACTTGGATTTCTCTGGATTTAACACCAACTTAAGTTGAGTTAAATGGGACTGAACGACGTCAAAGGCAGACTACAGAAATTGCAGGGTTTGTGCTACTGAAGGGGATGAACAATAAATAACTGTATCATCTGCATAAAGATGAAATGCTGCATTTGACAAATTATCACAAAGGTTGTTTATGTAAAGAGAAAATAGCAATGGCCCTAATATGGAGCCCTGCGGAACTCCTTTGGATACTGGGAGAAAAGAGGAAGAAGACCCAGCAGCACGGACACACTGTTTTCTTGCTGACAAGTAATTTGAAAACCAACTTACAGCATTTACAGATAGACCAATATTGTTTAGTCTATTTAATAAAATAGCATGGTCAACTGTATCAAAAGCCTTTGACAAGTCAAGAAAAAGAGCAGCACAGTATTTTTTGCAGTCTATTGAATCAACGATGTCATTAACCACTTTAATAGCATCAGTTATTGTGCTGTGTTCTTTTCTGAATCCTGACTGATGTTGAGAAAGAACTGAATTTTTGTCCAAAAAGTCTTTCAGTTGTTCACTAATGAACTTTTCTAGAACTTTTGCTAGAACACACAATTTAGATATGGGCCTGTAATTATTAACATCTGAAGGATCACCTCCTTTCAGCAAAGGGAGAACATAGGCTAAGATTAAAAATTTAAGTTATTGGTTCTGCTATAAAATCTGCAGCCAACTTAAGAAAATAGGGATCAAGTTGATCTGGTCCTGCAGATTTATTTAGATCCAACAGATTTAAAGCCCTGTGGACCTCAAAAACTTTTAGCGGAGAAAAACTGAAGGGTTGGACCACAGATTCAGTTTGAGTGGTTGCAGAGAGAGCCTCTTGTTGAAAGCTGTTTTAAATCTGGATATAAAGATTCAAATAGAGATCCTGAAGAAACAAAATGCTCATTAAAGCAGTTTAGAATGTCACATTTCTCTGTTAAAGTACAGGAGTCTTTTACAACTAAAGTTGGCATCTCATTTGTAGTTATGTCCCCATAAGAAGATTTTATTATTTTCCAGAATTTTTCAGGGTCGTTCAAATGTTTAGTAGTGAAAGATAGAATTCTGATTTGGCCTTTTTAATTAAGGAAGTTGAACGGTTTCTGAGCTGTCTAAAAGTCAGCCAGTCTGCTTCAGATTTGGTTTTTCTGGCCTTAGCCCAGGCAGCATCCCTTTTTTTGAGTAGACTGGAGAGCTGAGGAGAAAACCAAGGGTTGTTTCTGCATTTTACTCTAAATTTGCAGATAGGGGCATGTTTATTTATAATTTTGATAAAAGTATCATATAAATAATTCCATGGCAGCTCAAGATCAGTTAGGTAGATTCTACTCCATTTATAGTCCCATAAATCATGAAAGAAAGCTTGCTCACAGAAATGCTTAAAATCTCATTTAAAAGCTATTTGTGGCCTTGATTTTGGGAGCTTCGATTGTCTGACTACAGCTACCACACAGTGGTCACTGATATCATTTGCGAAAACCCCAGTGTGAGAATATTTATATGGCATATTAGTTAAAAATAAATCAATAAGTGATTACTTTTCTGGGCATTTAAGATTTGGACGAGTTGTGCTGTAAATTAGTTGTGTGAGATTATAACAACGACAACTCATCTCTGAGCTCTGGAATGCTGGCATCAAGGCTGAGTTGATGTACAAAAAAAACCCCTCAACTGCTGAGTCAGCTGCAGTACTGTGAGGAAGCAGGAATCCCCCTCATGGCTATACTGGGAGAACAGTAGCTGAAGGATGGAGTGGTGAAGCTGTGTGTAGTGGCAACCAGAGAGGAGGTCGATATATCCAGAGCAGATCTTATCAGTGAGATCAAGAGGAGAACTGAGGCTTAGCTGCTTCCTGCTTGTTTAGCCATAAACCAGCCGCTTTATCTCATGGGCTCTTCAGAACCGTGTACAGAATTCCTGTCATCAATTGTTTAGCTAACTGTGTTAGGGTCTTTTGCAACTAAAGGTTATTAGAAAATGCACTCAAAGCAGGTGCTTTCAGGTTTTGCCAAAAAATGATTGATATTCAAACAGCTGTAAACAGGTTTTTAGCCTATAATCTGTCAAACAAATGTCACACAAATCCCTCAGGGATTATATCAAATCATTATAAACCAGAAGGAACATTGGTAGAAGCTGCGATCAGTTTCCAGGTTAAAAAAACGTCATTGACAAGTGAGGATAAGGGGGCAAGAGGGGAGCAGAAATCTTAACAAATGTAAAATCACAATTCTATAGAAATATTTTAAATATTCATTAGGATACGTACAATAACGCAAAGTCAAAATTGTGTCAATCCAGTTGGATGCAGTCTATTCATCAATATTGGTAAATGTATTACAAATGGAAAAAACATAGAAAAGTTGGATTTGGATCAGGTTTCGGCACAAAAGACCCCAAAGGCCGCGTTTATGCCGATACCACGAAACGATGATGAACTGAGTTCTAATAGTAAAGTAGAAAAAGCGGGATTTGTTTCTTGCCAAAGCCATTGGTGTATCACAATATAATGCTTGTTTTTCTGCGCTTAAAAACAGCCTTAACTGCAGCCACAGGATAGACCCTGGTCAGCTGTTTATTGAGCGAGTCACAAGCACACCGCAGGAAAAATAAAGATTTACAGTTTTTCGATTGTTTGCATTCACTGCTTCTATCTTTGATCGTTAACTCGGGGTAGGCGGGCCTGCTCTCCCACCAGGGGGCGTTCCGAATTTCACCATTTAAATGCGGTTCTGGATGACTCTAACTGTAACGGATTCTGTGAGGCTGATATCAGCGTGGTTGATCTGCAGCAGAATGAACAGCTCAGGTAGGAACTGCAGCACAGGACACACCAGCAGGCTTAGGAACCATCACGACACTGACCACAGAACCCCTGCGGGCTATTCAGAGGCGCAGACGCAGGGTTCGGCTCCTGATAGTCGGCGCTGAAACGCTGTCACTTCTATTAATAAACATTCAGTGCGAAGATTAAGTCAGAATCATGTTAAACTTCAGCATTCACTAAACTGCATTCGTTTGCTTCTTCAGTATATTTTAGTTTTTAAAAGAGGAGCTCCAAACATGATCCACTTGTTTTCCTTTTTGACAGTAAACTGCCGATGAAACTCATCAAGCCACCTGAACCTTGTTTCCTGAAGAATTTGATGCAGACGTTTGCCTTTGTAGTGGACAAAAAAGAAAGAAAAGCAGAAAGAAAGTGGACTTGGGAGGAAAATGCGAATTAACAGGATCTTTCTGTTTTGTACTTTGTGCAATTTCTTTTCTGTAATTTTACACATTTATTTCTTACAATTCCAATTCCAAAGAGTCACACTGACATATTTCTATCATTAACGTCAGCAGTGTTTCGTTATCATGTAGAAAAACTAAGAGATACTATAAGACTTGCGTGCATTTCTTTTAGATTAATGCATCTCAGCTAAATGTGTAGTTAAACTTATTTCTATTGTTGGAAAGACCAGTGGTCCGACCGCTTAAATTTAAAATGGGGTGAGTGTGGCCCATGTTTTAAAATTAGTTTGCCATCCCTGCTTTAGACTTAACAAATAAGGACACATATGGATTGCTAAACTCTGAAAGAGAAAACAAGGTCAGATTTTCAGTAACTGATTTAAAAATAAGTTTAATCAACTCAGGTGAAGAAAGGGAGTGCAGACCTAATATAATGTGCTCAATTTAGGCATAATGAAAGTCAGGAAATAATCAGTGATGATAATAATAGTAATGCATGATAATAAATAATCTTTTGAGACAAAGACAAAGAAAGTTGAAATGTAAAGATTTAATTTGTTGTTTTGAGTCAAACAACTGGTACGGCTTCTATACCCTTTTCAAAATGCTGTGTTTGCATGAGTTATTGAAACCGTACTGAGGATATGGAAAATATTTCTGTTTTAGCGCATACACACTAGTAACAAGTATAAGGGCGTTGAAGAGATGGTGCAGAAAACAGCATCTGGTCAGAAAGAAAAATAACACTAACCTAGAATAGTTCACCATATTTATACAAAATTAAATAGCTGTAAATGGACAGATGCAAGGATATGGATGTTAACACTGTCATGTTGAGAGAGCTAATCAAGTTGTTTTACTAGTTTCAGTTTTTGGAGTCTTTTTTTCTAGATACTGACCTCATGCCTTCGTCTGTAATCCCTCATGTGTCAGGTTAACGTAATCATTGATTCTTGAGTTGCTGGAACGGGTGATGGAGTCCTTCAGAGTCTGTGACAAAATATTAAAGTCTGTCCGGGGCTTTAGGGGCTGTCTGCACACAACCATTATTACCCTTTTCAGAAATCAATGCAGTTTCTTGTCATATCAGTGTTTGTTTTTTGGAGATGTTTGTTAAAATTAAGAGATAAGAGAGAAAATGGTAAAAGAAACCTGAACTAAAAATGTTTACTCTAACACTGGAAATGGGGTTAGTATACTACCCCCATTATCATACTTGTCATACAACAAACATCTTTGAAACTCTTTATTGCATGAGGGGGTAGCAATGGATATCCTTGCATCTGTCCGTTGACAGCCGTTTTAAGTTTTAACAAATCTGGACAACTCTTTAAAATTTGTGGGGTTTATTTCTTCTGACCAGATGCAGCTTTCTGCACCATTGTAGTTATCACATTTTACTTTTACATTTTACATTTCACATTTACTTATCACATATCACAGAAGGTGAATCATTTCCTTCTAACTAAAACTGATTCTGAAGAATGATTTCACTAACTTATCTACACAAGTCGTTTTGTAGAGCAGCCATGGCAGAAACAAGAACTGTTCAACAGAGTATACCCTTCTGTGTATTTAGAATAGAATAGAATAGAATAGAATAGAATAGAATAGAATAGAATAATCCTTTAATTGTCCCACGAGGGGAAATTTGGTTTTGACAGCAGCCAGAAAGACACATATATAAACAAACAGTACACAGGACACAGAACAGAAACATACACAATTTTTTATTTTTTTAACACAATTTAAGTCCTCTGTCTCTCTTTCTTCATTGTCAGGTTGTCTGTCTATCTCATGTCATATCACTGCAAGTCTCAGGATTGTTTTCATGCTTCATGTTCGTGTTCATGTTCATGTTTCTGGTCACCGTTTTCGCATGCGCTGAGTTCCATGTCGATGTTTTCATATTGAGTTTAGGTTATTCCAGTTTAGGTTTTGCTTTCCTTTTCCCCCCAACTCGCCTTGCCTTGTTTTCTCTTTTGGAAATCAGCCTCAATAAAAGGCCCGGCTTTTGTTATACCTCATTCCCTCTCCTGTGTCTGCTTTTGGGTTCACACCGCAAATACACCAGCCCACCTGGCCGTGGCTAACCATAGCGTGGGCATAATCATTTTTCATTGCACCAAACATTCTTCTGTGCAGGAACAGTCTTATTCAGCTCCAGCCATTCAATTCAATTCAGTTTTATAGCACCAAATCACAACAAAAAAAACAGAAAAAAAACAATCAGGGAACCTCCTATGAGCATGCACTTTGGCTACAGTGGTAAAGAAAAAAAACCTTTTAAATGGAAGGAATAAGAAACACTCAGTGCATTATGGGAATCTCCCAGCAGCCTAGATCTTTTGCAGCATAACTAAGGGAGGATTCAGGGTCACCTGATCCGTTTGGTTGAATTTTTTGTTTCTTGTTTTTCATTCCAGCTATGTACCCACCTGTCATGGCACCCCAAGCCAACATGTTTGTCAATGTCCCAGGCTATGAAGGCACTGTGCCAGGAGGAGGTAAGAAAAGCATATAATTCCTCACATTAATGCTGTTGCTGGTACTTGAAAATTTGTCATTGATGCAGCAGGTTTCCTGCCTCCTCCCATGCCCATGGAGCCAGTAGCCCCACCCCAACCCAGCCCTGAAAATCCCGAATGGAGGTACAACATATTATCTGTGTTTCTGAGCTGCTCACCAACCAGTAGAATATTCTGGTTTAACACAGAGTTTGTGTGTATTGTAGTATCCCCTCTCTTTCTGAGGATGAGGCTCGGGAGGCATTCAAGAAATTTGTGTCATCTCATATCTGCTACAGTGAAGATCCAGTCACTCAGGGAGTCATCACCTCCATGGAGCCATTCAACACATTTAGGGTGATTAAATGTTCCACCATCACCACCATCAGTGATGCTGCGGACTGAGTTACCTCCATATCTGCCTTTACTATCTTGATCAGTCTGTTGCAGAGCTCTGGTTTGAGGTGCTTTTATCCATAGTTTTCCAAACATTTGACCAAAGGACATAATTGAATGATAATGAACTGTTGAAACATGCATAATGAATTTTTTGGTAGCACTTTCTATTACAGCTAGGTAATACAGGGGTAGTAGTAGGGTAAAAAGGGGGGAAAAGAGTGTAATAATGTGGTAATTTCCAAGCTTTTACTATGCAATTACCAAAGTAATAACCACTTAATATCTAAATAATATCATGGTAGCAAGAGTGGTTACAGTTGAGTAATATTGCTCAGAAATGTATGTAATAGGATAATGAGAACCCAAAAACTGCACATAATAATATGGAAATACAGCTCCACAATAAAGTGGAGTCACAAGGAAGAAACAAGAATGCTATAATGCAGTAATATGCGTTAAGTTATTACCCCTCAATTACCTGTGGTAGTTTCTGTGTAAAAAGCAGGAAACAGTGCTGCAAAATGCAAAACCACCTGTTTAAATTTAATAACATATTAAGAACCTATTAAAGCTAAAAAGTGTGTGATTATTATCTAAAAACAACTGTGGCAGTTTGCCTAATAAAACAGGAAATACAGCTGCAACATGCAAAAAGCATATTTAAAACACATACCTTGTAGGTTAACTAGTTAACCTGCTATTACCCCCTTATTACTGAGCTGTAATAGAAAGTGCGACCATTTTCTTCTCAAAAACTTCAGAGCTTTTAATAAGTGTCCAGAGCTGCTGAAGTAGTAGTTTGCCAGAACTTTTCATCACATCCTCAAGATTCTTGCAAGAAGCTCAAAGAATATGGAATACCCGTTCCAAGTACTGGTTTTACCACAAAATTTGTTATGCAGTAATATGATGCCCAGTTATATGGCAACAACCCGGAAATACATTGTATGGTATAATGTGCGATACTGATTGGGTTTAACAAATTATGTGTAGGATTTAATGGGAGAGACATTTCTTGCACATGATGCATAGAAACGTATGTTTCACTTTCACTCTGATGTGAAATATAGAGAAATTAGCACAGTAATGTTATCAGCAAATCCAGTTTCTCTCAGTAAAGTCTGTTTTTTGTTCCTTAGTACCGTCTGGAGACATTCACTGAGTCCAGGTCAACTGACTGGGCCCACAAACCACATGAAGGTAAACGCACATTTTCATTTTGTTAAATCAAAACCTGATGTGGAGCCATTAAAATGGTCATTTTCATTTGTTTCCTTGAGCCACCATGTTCTGTTATTATAGAGCAAGGCTGGATGCTTTTTAATCTGATGGTAGAGTTTTGTTGTTTCCTGTTACCAAACCACATTTTTCACTTTGTTCTTGACCACACTCAAAGTTTATGGCCTTGTGAGGGATTAAAAACAATAGTGTGATACTCAGAGCCTATTATGAATCAAACTCCAGAACAACTGATTAATCAATAGTGTTTTACCTGAAAGAGTTAAACCTGGAAACACTTGCTTTGGTTTTCATAACAAATGGCTCTTTTATTGATCCTTGCATAAATCTACTGACAATGCAGTAACTTACTATACTAGTAGTTTATTGACTGCCATTTTCTGTGATCTCGTGTATTTAAAAGGTGAGCTTGCTGACTTTTACACCCAGCCCGCTCCACGACCATGGGAGGTCCAGGCCACACACCCCAAACATTTCAGTGACCACACAGAGAAGATCCGGGTGCCCTACACGTCCTCCGTCAAGGTGGCTGAATAACAAAAGCTATCTGTCAAAGTGCTGGGTTACCTGCAGTTTGGTTCTGAGCTTTAAGCTTGAAGACATATATACTTAAAGAATTTTCCAGATGAATTTTGATGGATCTTTAGTTGTCCATGAGATGGTTCTACAGCTCATCTTTTCCTGAGTTTATTGAGGCTTTAAAACCATGAACACGTGAAATTTTTTTACCTTTTGCTCATTTTTAACTTTTTTTTTGTGTGTTTGTGTTTAGGAATGCCACACATGCCATGCAGCAGGTACTGAGCAATGCAAGGAGTGCAGTGGAAGTGGAAAAGTAAGGAAACTCTCAATAGTAAATAATAAGACATGAAAAGTCTGATCAAGGTACAATTAAAACATTTGCTTATTTGTGTGGTTGTAGAAAGCGTGCCCGATGTGTAATGGTGCGGCAAAGTCCGATCCAGCCTGCACTCACTGTAATGGCACAGGCAAAGACAGGTACTGAATGGTCACACAAACTGAAAATAAAACAGAAAAAATACCAGTTTTATGACTGTGCATATGCTGGGGATATACGATTAATTACAGTAACTAATTAGAAAAGGACAGATGCAAAATTTCCTAAAAATGTCTAAGCAAAGAAATACTGCAATAAGTAAAAGTTCAGTAATTTTTTAAAATAATAATAGAAGTAAAAATAAACAAATACCATATTTTTAAAAAATAAAGCAAAATCTGCAATGTCTGTAAGTAACCAAAAATAATGAGTTATGTGTCTGTGTGTGTTTAGGTGTACAAAGTGTGATGGTAGGGGGAAAAAGCAATGTGAAACCTGTAAAGGAAAATGTCAACTGCTGACTTACATTGAGCTAAAAGTGGAATGGTGAGTACAACAGCAGTTTCCTATATTTCAGTGGCTTTATCAGAGTCCTTGAAGATTGGGTTCTTCAGTGTCTTTTAGGAATCATCTGGAAAACTCAAATGGTCCTAGAGGAGGTTTCAGAAGTATATAAAAAGTTTTTATACATTTCAATTCATTTAACCTGTTTTTGGCAGATATCCATGAATTATTTCGGGCATTAAAATGGTCCATGGAGAAGTTTTAGAAGGCTTTGAAAAGTCAGCGGAAATTAGCAAGGTCCTGAGTTCAACTCCACCATCTGGTCAGGGAGTGTGAATGTTCTCTGTGGGTACTCGGTAGGGCCGGACCATATCATACTGTTCACGGTAATACCAGTATAATGTTGGGCAACGATAAGAAAATGAAATATCGCAATAGAATATGGGTAAAACGCGCATGCGCAGTGCCTTTGTTTTCATACGCACATGGCGGAAAAAGCATGGTGGCGACGAAGAATGAGAAGGGCGAAAGCGGATCGTTGAATAAAACAGATGAACCAGAACTGGTTTGTAAAAATGCTGCAGCATCAGTGATGTGGAACTGGGTTAGCTTTCGTCCGTCAGATACACAACAAAGCACTATTTTTGGTAGACCATGCTAGCTGGCCGTCGTTATTACCGTGTTTTTTGGAAAATATGGCACACTTAAAATCAATCCTTTGATTTGTCTGAAAGTCGACAGTGCCCCTTATAATCCTGTGTGCCTTATGTATGAATTCTGGTTGTGTTCACTGACCTCGAAACGATTTTATGTGGTACACAGCGCTCGAAAATCTGTCAAATGTTTCGGTATGACTAAGCTACGAACCCACACGGCTATCGCAGGCAGGCGCCTCGTGGAGTGATACGTACTGTGCTTCAACATAATATTACCGTATTATGTGTGTATAACCTCTTTTTAAGTTTTGTGGATATTATACATGGTTATGCCTATGATATGTCAGCCAATTTCCACTGGAAATGCCTTTTGGTTAAACTGTCAGCAACTAATAAAGTTGTGGAGTTGTAAAGTGTTTTGTCTAGTGTCAATTATATCGTCAGTTATATCGTTATCGCAAATTTTCAAATGTATATTGTGATAAATATTTTTGGTCATATCGCCCTGCTCTAGTACTCGGGCCTCCTCCCACATCCAAGGATTGGGGTTAGATTAACTGGTGATTATAAATTGCCCTTGGGTGTGAACGGTTGTCTCTCTGTGTTAACCCTGTGACAGACTAGCAGTCTGTCCAAGGTGTACCCCGCCTCTACACCTATGGTAGCCTGAATAGGCTCAAGCTCCGATGCAACCCTGATAAGAACAAGCAGAAGAGATATGATTGTGAAGGTTCTTGGTCATCCATGTCATCATAGTCTAAAGAAAAGACGTTTCACCTCTCATCTGAGATATGAGTTCTTTAGAAATAAGCGGAAGAGAATTAATGGTGGTTTGACAGATGCTTTGGTGCCCTCTAGTCAATATAGATCAAAATTACATGCTGCTAGTTTAAATTGAAAGCAGTAGAAACTGTTAATTGTTTAAAGCTTAAAATGTATTAAATCATGTAACGTTGTATTCAGCTGGGATGGGCTCCAGCGCCCCCCGCGACCCTGAAAAGGATAAGCGGAAGCGAATGGATGGATGGATGGAACGTTGTATTCATCAGAATCTACATTGTGGGCCATTTATATGGATACACCGTAATAACATGGGAATGGTTGGTGATATTAAAGTCCTGTTTGTGGCACATTAGTATATGTGAGGGGGCAAACTCCTCAAGATGGGTGGTGACCACGGTGGCCATTTAGAAGTCGGCCATCTTGGATACAACTTTTGTTTTTTCAATAGGAAGAGGGCCATGTGACACATCAAACTTATTGGTAATGTCACAAGAAAAACAATGGTGTGCTTGGTTTCAACGTAACTTTATTCTTTCATCAGTTATTTACAAGTTTCTCTTTGTTCACAGCCATTGACTGTCATGGTTCTGGGTCGTTTCGACCCAGCATTTTGAATTTCTTATGTTTTGGTTTATTTTTACATTATGGATTATTTTCTTATTCTCTGGTGCTTTGATCATGATTATAAATATGTCTTATTCTTGGTGAGGGATTAGTTCTTCGGTGGTGTCTCATGTTTAATATTGTTTGAGTTCCATGTGTTATATTCTTTCTGTCTGCCTCTTAGTGTCAAGTCTGCGTCTTTGTGATTTGTTTCATGTTTCCTGTTTTATTTTGATTGTCCCAGTATGTTGTCAGTGTGTTCAGTTTTACTGCTCCCCTGTCTCATTAGTCTTATTTCTCCCAGCTGTGTCTCCCTCCTGTTGCCCATTCCCTGATTACCGCCTTGCGTATATAAGCACTGTGTTTTCCTGTGTTCTCTGTTGCGTCGTACCCTCACGTTATCTGCCAGCCAGCCAGCCAATTAATTTTTGTATTAGTTTGTACTCAGTTTAGTTTCTGTTCCATTGCTCCAGCAATAAAGCTGTGTATTTTGATTTCACGTCTGCCTCCGAGTCCTGCATTTTGGGTCCTATCTAGTGATGGGCAGATGAAGCCCCATGAAGCACTGAAGCTTTTCATCCAATTGGTTCACCCCAACGCGAAGCTTCATGAAGCTTCATTTGCTCTAGCAGGACACCTACTGGACGTAAAAATAATAGCTGGCATGAATTTGAAGAGTGTGGCATTTTGCACACAGCCTGTAAATGTCAACAACAAAAGGAGTGTGTAAAACATGTATATTGTAGTGATGGCAGTATACTGTGTATATTTATAGTGGCAGTATGGGAAATGATTATTTGGAAATGCTTGAAATGGAAATGATCATTTACTGTGAGGTGAGGTGTGGTTGGGGTGTGGACAGTGGTTGTGCTTTTGTAACGTTGAGGTATGGACAGCTACACACTGCCTGTTCACATTTTATTCTGTAAAAACTAAATTTTCACTGCTTTTATGACCTTTTTAGTGTGGAGAACATAGCTAGGATTTAATGATTTAACAAATCTTTTGAATCCTTTGTCCTCCACAATGCTAAATGGCTGGGAGTCCTCGATCACCATGCTGACCAGGTCTTCATCTATTTGAGATTGTTCTCCTGAGGAAAGACAATAAAGATAAAGCACAAATATAAATATCACATACGTAACTTATAACAGTTGTATAATATTGTTATATCATTTAGTAACATTACTGCATCCTATATTATCATTGCATTTGATGGCTCACCTGGTCTTGCTCCACAATCGGTGTTCCCCTTATTCTCATGCAAAGCTCTGTAGTGCCTAAGCATGGATAAGGTGTTGTTGTTGTTATATCCCAGCTCCCTGGCACATAGAAAACACTTCACCTTGTACAAAAGTCAAGACAGCTCAACATAAATTGTATTGCACCATCAGTATCATGAAAATACATCTTCTGTAGAAATTTACATACCTTGTTGGGAGGAATAAGATCAAAATGTTCCCACACAGGGGAGGACATCCTCCTCTTCTTACCTGGCTCCATTCTCTCCTGACTTTCCTCACTCTCATAAACCTCCAAACGGTCTCCAAACTCTCACTAACCGCAACTCTCCATCAAACACCCACATTTTTGAATGAAGTCTGAGGGGTTTATATCGCTGTCATATCTCGCGGCAAAGTTCGAACCACTTCATGAACCAGTCACGTGGTACAGCCGGGCAGCGAGGCTTCGGACGTCATCATTTTCAGCTCCTCCCATAAATGAAGCAAGCCTCGATACGCGCTTCGCGGAAACGCCCCCTCCATTACTCGACACACGCTCCGAAGCCTCGATACAGAACGTCCCATCACTAGTCCTATCTCCCTGCCTGCCCGCACACAGCCATGACATTGACATGTCGAAGAGGTTAACACGTGAGGAGTGGATCGAAATTATGTTGCTGTCTGGTGAACGCAGTTAATCGGGTCATTGCAGCAGATTTCAATGCAAGACACCCTATGAGACCCCCCATCTCCCATGCTACAGTTAGCAAACTGCTTGCTAAGTTTCGTGAAACTGGTTCAGTGTTGGATTTGCCAAAATGTGGACGCAAGAAAACTGTCACTAATGAAGAAACATCAGTGGCTGTCCTAGCTTCATTCAGCAAGAGCCCACAGCGTAGCACTCGCTGCATGTCACTGGAGAGTGGCATTAGTCAAACATCCCTTCGGCGGATATTAGCTACTCACTCACGGCATCCTTACAAACTCCAGCTACTGCACCATCTCAACGAGGATGACCCAGATCGGCGCACAGAATTTGCAGGATGCGCAAAACAAAAATTGGAACAGGACCCTCAGTTCACGCAGAAGATTTTGTTCAGTGATGAGGCAAACTTTTATGTGAATGGCGAAGTTAACAAACAAAACCACCGCTATTGGTCTGACACTAACCCACATTGGATGGATCCCTCCAAGACTGTTGGAGCAACAAGTGATGGTTTGGTGTGGTATATGGGGTACAACGATAGTGGGTCCATTCTTCATCAATGCAAATGGTAAATGGCCTGTATTTGTATAGCGCTTTACTCAGTTCCTAAGGACCCCAAAGCGCTTTACACTACATTCAGTCATTCACCCATTCACACACCCATTCACACACTGGCAATGGCAAGCTACATTGTAGCCACAGCTGCCCAGGGGCGCACTGACAGAGGCGAGGATGCAAACCTCAAGGCCACTGGATATTTGAAATTGCTACATGATGATGCGTTTCCCTCTTTATGCACTGAAGCAGGCACGTTCCCTGAGTTTTTTCAGCAAGATGGTGCACCACCACATTATGGGTGCCAGGTCCGAGCATTCCTAGATGAACAGTTTCCTGTAAAGTGGATTGGTCGTCGTGGGCCAGTTGAATGGCCCCCAAGGTCTCCCGATCTGACCCCCTTAGACTTTTCTCTTTGGGGTCATCTGAAGGCAATTGTCTATGATGTGAAGATACGAGATGTGCAGCACCTGAAACTACGGATACTGGATGCCTGTGCTGGCATTTCTCCTGCGGTGTTACTATCAGTGTGTGAAGAGTGGGAGAAGAGGGTTGCATTGACAATCCAACACAATGGGCAGCACACTGAACACATTTTATAAGTGGTCAGAAACTTGTAAATAACTCATGAACGAATAAAGTTACGTTGAAACCAAGCACACCATTGTTTTTCTTGTGACATTACCAATAAGTTTGATGTGTCACATGGCCCTCTTCCTATTGAAAAAAACAAAAGTTGTATCCAAGATGGCCGACTTCTAAATAACCACCATGGTCACCACCCATCTTGAGGAGTTTGCCCCCTCACATATACTAATGTGCCACAAACAGGACTTTAATATCACCAACCATTCCCATGTTATTACAGTGTATCCATATAAATAGCCCACCCTGTAGAGTGTGTGTTACATCAGTATTATATATTTGATGGATACAGCATGAATATAGTTCATATCTGTGTGTTTGTGTTTAGGAAAAACCATGTGGAAGATCATCTGGTGGAGCAGAGCTGTGGTCTGAAGAGTGATAAGCTGCGCTCAGTAAAAGGGAAAGAGCTGTTCAAGAGCAGCCAGAACCTGGTAAACAAACACACACACACACACACACACACACACACACACACACACACACACACACACACACACACACACACACAATGTAGCTTCACTTTGAATCCTAATACCAAAATTTCATACAAAAAAAACTACATCTCAGTAGTTTCACACAGTAGTTTGGAATGTTATATTCTATGTTTGAAATGTTGAAATAATCTCCATAAATTAAACATAAAGCCACTGCAGGAACTCACCTCAGGCAGGTGTAGTTGAGATAAATGTAAAGGAAAGGTTGGGGAGAAGGAAAACACATTGCTGGGGTTAGCGGTGTGAATATTGTGAATTAAACTCTTGCTTCTCTCAGGTCTACCCACTGCTTGGGTTTAAACCGCAAGCAGTCTCTCAGGCTTCTGAGCGTCTGATCAAAGAACATCAAACTAACTATGGCAAAACCTCCAGGATTCTGCAGCAGGTAGGCCGACACACAGCTCAAGAGAGAAATTAGGAACAATCTTCTCCAGTAGTGGAGGGAAAGAAAACAGCTATCCTTGTTCCATCAGCAGCTAATTCTAGTTGAAATATAATTGATTCGAGCTGAAATTCCATTATTTGTAGTTGAAGCAGCAAGGAAAACGTGCAAAGTTTACTTTAGACTTCTGTTTTGAGTCTATGGGCTATAGTGTAGTCACCCCCAGTGGCCAGCCTGTGCTGGTGTGCCTGTGTTAATCTGCAATTTATTGCTTTGCTCTGCAAATTATTTAACTTAACTGATTCCTCAGTTAGTCAATAGAAAAATCAATAGACTGTTCAATTACTAAAGTTATCAACTGCTACAGAAGCTCGAGGGATAAGGTGACCTATAAAGATAACTAAAGCCATCTTGAATGATTTGATGGTGGTTGAAGAGTTAGCTGTTATATAAACACTCAAAAGGGGAATTAATTGTTGGAATTTTTGTTAAAGAAAAGGACATAAAGGTTTGAAGTCAATGCTAAGCTAAAGTATTCTGACTCAAGCTGACCCCCTCTGATGCTGTTGAAAGTTTTCCTTTAATATGAATCCCCATCTCTCTCTCTTTCAGAGGCAGGCGGTCGAGCTGATCCCCATCACTCAGGTGAACTACAAGTGGAAAGACAAGAGCTACGTCTACTACGTGTACGGCAACGAGCGCAAAGCCAGTGCTGATGACTACCCAGAGACCTGCTGCTGCGTCATCCTGTAGACCACAGGTGTCTGGTGTCCTGCAAGTTTTAGTGAGTCCTTGATCCAACACAGCTGATTTAAAGGCTAAATTACCTCTTCAACATGTGTTGAAGTTCTCCAGAGGTCTGGTAATGAACTAATCATTTGATTCAGGTGTGTTGACCCAGGGTGAGATCTAAAACCTGCAGGACACTGACCCTCGAGGCCTGGAGTTTGACACCCCTGCTGTAGACTGACAAATGCACACAGCTGAAAGCAATTAAACATGTACTCATTCTTCTCTTTTTTTAACATCAGTCTTCCTTCTTCCATATATCATGAGGATTTCATTTATTAGGGTAAGAAAAGCAAACCATACCTGTGTTTAAAAAAATAACAGTATCTAGTATTCTGTTCAACATTTTCTTAAAATAAAAATAAATAAAATAAAAAATAAAAACACTATACTGTGGAGGTATCAAAGGATGACACGAGAGATCCCAATATTTTACTCCAATTTTAATCTCGGCTTCTCACAACTGAACACTCAAGGTGCCAAAAACCAAACCCTCTCACTTCCAAGCCATCACACGTTTCTTGACATGGTAGAGCCATTTGTGTATCGCAACCAATTTAACACAGCGCTTGTTGTTCTGTGCCTAAAAACTGCGTCATATTGAAAAATTCATTAAAAATCATGCTTGACAATTGACATGACTTTCTCAATGGATTCCTCTTTTTTGGAAACCTGGGCTAAATTTGTGTGCATCTCATTCCACTGCATAAATCTAGAGAAGAATATTTCTGGTCAAATTCAGCATGCTCAATGGAATATAACACTACATAAAATTTTTATTAAAAATCATCTCTGATCGTTGACATGAAATTGTCAGTTGAATACTTCTCTGGGTTACCTTCTCTACATGTGTGCCAACTTTCATCACAAAATGCTGCAAGATTCCAGCGAATATTTCTACTCAAATTCAACAAGGTTATTTTAATCAACAAAAATTACAAAATAAAATAATTTTTGATAGTTGACAGGAAATTCTCCACAAATTCTTCTTCCCTGCAACTCACACTACATGTCTGCAAAGTTTCACCTCCAGCCACTGCAACTCTTTTTTTTTTGCCTTTATTGGGCTTAAAGGCAAAAACCACTTTCCTTGGTGGTGTTGATCCCCCCAATTCTGGAAGTCTGGATTGGCTGTCTGTTTAAAAAGTCCTAAACCCTGATCCTATCAGTCAGTGCAGAGCTTAGATGAAGCCGATGTGTGAGGGGACTTTCCCAGTTGTAACTGCCTCAAAAGCCCAATAGGGCTACTTCCTCTGATACACACCAAAGTGTGAGTAGACTTGCAGGCCCAGCAGCTCCCCTGTAGCTCAGTGCCTTGGACAACTGAGCCCTACGAATCTTTTAGTTTTAAAGGGTTGTAGTAAGAACACGTCACACATTTTTATGGTTTTATAACATTAGAATCCTATTTTACAATTTCTTTGTGAATTTGGGGTATTGTGATTCATTGTATTTTTGAGCATGATAGTTTCCTTTAGGGTTTATTATAGCCTCTGTCTCTGTTTATATTGGAGTGTTTATTTATGTCAGGGGTGGGAGAACTCCAGGCCTCAAGGGCCGGTGTCCTGCAGGTTTTAAATGTGTCCTTGATCCAACACAACTGATTTAAATGACTAAGTTACTTCCTAAACATGTCTTGAAGTGCTCCAGAGGACTTAATGAAATAATCATTTGATTCAGGTGTGTTGACCCAGTGTCATATCTAAAACCTGCAGGACATCAGCCCTTGAGGCCTGGAGTTCCCCACCCCTGGTTTATGTAATATCTAGTTATCTTCCTTTGTGATAACTTTCTGTTTCTAAGTCATGTCCCTGTGTCTGCTTTCTCCAAATGATATTCTGTTTTTCCCATTTAGTTGTGCCCTTTCTTCTCATTCAGCTATATCTCCTTTCCTGTTTTCAGCATGTCTGTGTGTTTTTGTTAGTTTCTCTTAGCTGTTGATATAATACGGACTCTATTATTAAATGAAAAGAACAAATTAGAATACACCACTGAAACGTTCTGCTGATGTTTTTAAAGTTTCCATGTTACCAGGCTGTAGAGGGCTCTGAATATTTAAACCGTTTCAGATCCATTACACTCACAGTCTTATGTTAAAATTTCAAAGGACAGCATTATATTTTTGATATTAAAAGTAACTCTGGGCCTCTGTGGAGTGTGCAGATGATCTCATCGCTGTCCAAAAATGGATAAAAAAACAAACAAACATAAGGAGTGCCGAATCCTTCAATAATACAGACTATTAGCGTAACAGGTGTGTAGCATCGCTAACTAGCTAGCAACAAGCCTCCAACACAGTGCGTATGCTAGCGGCTAATCTAGCAAACAAATTAACTGCTACACACCTGTTACTCTATTAGTCTAATACTGTTCTTTGATTTTAACATTTAAGACTGTGAGTGTAATGGATTTTAAACGGTTTAAATATTCAGAGCCGTCTACTGTGTATGTGTAAACTTTAAAAACAGCAGCAGGTTTCAGTAGTGTAGTCTAATTATAGAATCCATATTGTATCAACAGCTACATTCATCCTGGGGAGAAACTAATGAGGGAGACCATAAGGACTAAGCTGGGTTTCCTGGGTCCAGAGGTTTGGAGAAACTTTTTCCCGTTCTTTCATCACAGCTGTCCTGTGCCAGATGTTCTGTTGACCCACTGAGAGACTTCAATTAAGAAACACCAGGAAGACTGAAGCTCATGGCATTGATCAAGTAGGACTCATGATCTCCACCAGCAGTTCTCTCAGAGCTCCACCGCAGGCCCACCCCAGAAGATGGATACACCCAGCATTTTATGAACTCTTTGATGGAGACCTTTGGTTTGTGTAATGTTATAAATACTCGGATACTCCCCAGTGGGTCCGGGCTTTTACATAAAGATATTATATTCAGTCCTGTAGAACGTTACACATTTAAAAATATATTATCCTCTCTGGGTACTCTAGTATGAATAACTCTGAATTACTTTATGGTGAATAACACACTATCTGCAAAAAACTGTGAAAGAATTCCAGATCACAAGTTTGTAGTTCGACATACAAGTGGTGACCTTTGACCTTCATCAGGTTTTATTTAATCATGTCAGAGAAAATCAAATATGTTCTTCATGTAGCTGAGTACATCAAGTGTTTAAAACGGAAGCTGTGCAGGTCTGAGATCAGCAGCTCTCTGAAACACCAAACCGGTCCTGTTAATGCTGATATATATAGTGACACAGTTACAGGGGTGAGTAATCCTTTTGACTTTTTGTCTTTAACTTTAAAACAGCTGCAGCTTTCACTGACAGCACATGTGGTACTTTAACCTTTGTACTGTTTTCATCAGTTAATTTTGCAGTTAACATGTGAACATGCTGGATGATCTGTCTGCTGTCACTGGTTGGTGCTGAGGTCTGAATCTGAGGGCAGCTCCTGTAATCACAACGAGAACAGAATCATCACAAACTGAAATATAAAGTTTATTTCTCAAAGTTCTGCACAGGAGCTGAAGCAGAATGCAGCCTGTTGCATTTACAGTATAATGCTTGTAATAAAAGTACACTAACGGTAATTAGTGACTGAGCAACCTGGGGCGTTTCTCTTGATTTCTTTAGTCAGGGTAAATTCATTCACCTGCACGGATTAGCTAAACGAACTTTTCAAAACAAGTTTCCCCGACAACCGAGTGCTCATCTTAGCTAGCTAGGTCTCAGGACCTAGCTAAGGACGGTATTAATGGATTAGCTTATAAACACGTTTAACTTACCGAAAAAGTGCACCGGGGCCTCGGGTCCTTTTGTCGGGTAGTCCAGTTTACTGAAGAACACCTCAGGCTGTCCATGGCGTTATTTTTCTGCCACTATTCTGAGCGCACTTAAAAAAATTGCAGGCGCTTAATTTTTTTTTACGTGCGCTCAGAATAGTGGCACAAAAATAACGCCATAGCTGTCAAGTTAAAACAGTCGGTCGTGGTTTTGTAACGTAAACGCTGGCCCTCTCTCTCCTACGCTCTATCTGCTATTCCCGAACAGAGATATACAAGTCTCTCCGTGACTGCAGCTGCCAGTCAAAGCTGTTATGATGACGTTACGCCCCAATTTAACATCACCGTGGTAGGAGTTTGAATCAAACTTATGGGAAAGGAGACCCCTTGGACATAAATCAGCGTGATGAGAATTATTGATAACAAAAGAAAGAATCTTTGGAAAAAATGTATCTGAGGAGAATTAATTTATTTTAGTCTGACCTCAGTCCCATCCGCTAACATGGAGGGGGCGGGGTTTATGACCCATACTGCAGCCAGACACCAGGGGGCGATAGGGACGTTTTGGCTTCATGTTTTGGGCGTCGTCCACGTTTTCTACAACTAGATCCGCTATCCGTGCTCATTGCGCGCTAGTGATGGGATTTCCGGCTCTTTTTAGAGAGCCGGCTCTTTCGGTTCGGCTCACTAAAAAGAGCCGGCTCTTTCGGCTCCGAACCGGCTCTTCAGGTTGTTTTGTTGCTTTAATTAATTTATTATTAACAATAATATAAAATTATGCACAAAAGGAATTACTAACATAAAAACAAGTGGTTTTATTTATATATGTTTATATATAAATATATGCGGTGGCCCCTAGAGACAAAACACGTACAAACTCCAAAACACATTTCTAGCATGAACTGAACTTCCAAAGCAGAGCTACTAGATCACTTAAATTACACAATTGAAAGCATGTGTGTATTGTTTGTGTATTTATACACAGGCACTCGTATATATATTCAAATAATTTAAAAAAAAGTTCATTTACCTGTTATTACCACACACCAAATCCGGTCGTTGGTACTTGCTGGCTTGTGTAGCCACAAGATAACAAAGGCTCAACACTGCGCCCAGCATCCTGGAGCACTTCTGTTGTCTTTTGTACGTGTTTTGAGTTTTTATATGCTTCTGAGTTTTTATGTGCTTCGGAGTTTGTATGTGTTTTTACGTGTTTTGGAGTTTTTACGTGTTTTGGAGTTTGTACGTGTTTTTACGTGTTTTGGAGTTTGTACATGCTTCAGAGTTCGTACGTGATTTGAAGTTTGTATGTGCTTTGTCTCTAGGGGCCACCGTAAATATACTTTTATTTATTCACTCCACATAAAATGTAATAAATAAATCATATAATACAAAAATCAACTATTCACATTTCAAGTTTTAACTATTTAAATTTTCAGCTTTTTCCTTTCACAAATTTAAAGTGAAAAGAACACAAAACACTGCAAACCACAACACAATTAAATATAAATTATAATATGAAAACTAAAAGAACATGCATATTCTCTGTCATATGGACCTGCATGAATAAACTTTCTCAATCCTTTATCATCTGCAACTGAAAATAGTTGTGGATGATTACTATACCTTTCTAATGTTGTTGTCCCTGCCTCTCTTTCTCTCTCTCTGGCTCTGTTCCTGTGCTACTGAGTGTAACTACAGCCCCTCCCCCCTCTGCCCAGCGTAAAGCACAAGGCTCGCGTGCAGAGTGAAGCGGAAAAAAAGTGCGAGAGAGAGGCTGAGAGAAAGAAAAAAAAAAAAAAAAAAACCCACGTGACGGCTCGCGATAAGGGGCCGGCTCGCGTCGTTCACGTCAAAGAGTCGGCTCTAAGAGCCATTTCGTTCGCGAACGACCCATCACTATTGCGCGCTCCCGACGGAGGGGAAACGGGGGATAACTACTAAAACTCAGAGAGATTATAACGGATCAATAAAAATCAGCTGATAACAGCGTGATTGATCTGCAGCAGAATGAACAGCGCAGGTAAGAATTGAAACACAGGACGGCAGACTTTAGGAACTATCACGAAACCGACCACCAAACGCCTCCGGGCCATTAAACGCGCAAGCTCGGCTTCTGATAGTCCACCTTCGTAAATGTGTTTCGATTACAATCTGCATTCTTAGACTCTTGAAATTTCTTAGTCCAACGTGTGCATTTTTTCTCTATTTGCTTACAGTTGTGCAGGAGAAAAAAGTACTTTTGTGAAAGAAAAATACTTTGACAGGACTGAAACGCTGTTTCTTCTATAAACACATTCAGTGCGAGAAGATTAAGAAGTCAGAATCACGTTAAACCTCAGCATTCACTAAACTGAATATATTTGCTGCTTTAATCTATTTCTGTTTTTTGTTTTTTAAGGAGTTTCAGTTGTTTTCTCTTTCGGACAGTAAACTCCAGATGAAACTCATTAACCCATCTGAACCTTATTTCCTGAAGAATTTAATGCAGATGTTCGCCTTTGTAGTAGCGACAGAAATTAAGTGAAATTGAAAAAAATAAAATAAAAAATCCGAATTAACAGGAACTTTCTGTTTTGTACATAGTGCAATTTGGGCAATAAGCAACAGGATTTTTTGTTTACATTTTTACAATCAAGTTGTTTCGCTAATTTCAGTTTTTTGTGTCTGGTTTTTTTTTTTTTCTTCAACTACTGAGCCCAGTCCTTCCTCGGTAATTGCTTGGGTGTCAGGTTAACATACTCATTCTTTTTTGAGATGCTAGAACAGCTGCAAGAGTAGTACAGAGAAAACTCCACAATCAGATGACCTCCCAGGAGCATGCACTGGGCTCAGGGAGGGGACACTGGAGGACACTGGGTGGGAAAACAGACACTCCGACAAATGACATAGGAAGCCAGAGATAATATATATATACACTGATGGGTGATAAGGGAAGTGGAAACACATAATTACATAGCAGGAACAAATTAGAACAAAACGGGATGCAAAGCTGGACACAGTGCACATGAAATAACAATTAACTAAATGAAAAACACGCAAGCTTGACATTGGCATAGAGATAAGCAAACCCAGGAACACACGACAGGCTGAAGAGACAAGGATGAAACAAATAGAAGAACATGGGAAGAAGTAAGGGAGACAAAAAAGAGACACAACTAAGACGCAGAGCGAGAGAAAGGGAGACACAGAGACAGATGTCAGTGATTTTGAATTTAAAAATGTGGTAGCTTATTGTAAACAAAATGGAAGTGGAGGGAAAATCTTGTGAGGTTCTCTGGTTCTCTGGTTTAAAGTCATTAGTTTAATTGTCATGAAAGGTCATGAGTAAAAACGAGAACCTGTGGTGAGAGAAGAAGAAACACTCAGTGTATCATGGGAATCCCCCAGCAGCCTCGACCTTTTACAGCATAACTAAGGGATGTTTCAGGGTCCCCCGATTCAGCTCCAACTATATGCTTTATCAAAAAGAATCATTTTAAGCCCAATCTTAAAAGTAGAGATAGTGTCTGTCTCAGGAATGCAAACTGGGCGCTGGTTCCACAGGAGAGGGGCCTGAAAGCTGAAGTCTCTGCCTGTCATTCTACTTTTAAATATTCTAGGAACCACAAGTAAACCTGAAGTCTGAGCGCAAGTGGTGTAATGGGGTGATACCGTACTTTAAGGTCTTTCAGATAAGCTAGTCCAGCCTAGAAATAAAATTCAAATTTTATTTAAAATGTTATTTTTGTACAACTTAAAGAAACCCAGTTATAGCAGTGATTTCACTTCCCAGCAGAGAGACAGAGAGAGATCTCACAGTAGAGTACAGTACCACAGTGTGTATTTTCACTGTACTTATACAAAAGATATAACTGACCAATAAACGCTCTGCATGCCTCTAAATTGCAAAGCACATGTGGGTGCAGTTGTGTCCTGGGCACTGTATTCATGGTAAATAGGCTGGTTCCTAGCGCTTTTCTACTCTACCTGAGCACTTTGTAAAACTTTCCTCATTCACCCATTCACACCCGGAGGTGCTTTCTATCTAACATTTACACATGTTCATGCTCCAGTGGATACATCGGACACAAACCTGGGTTTAGTAGCCCAAGGATATTTGGCATGAGCACTGGAGCTCGAATCACTGATCGAATCACCAACCTTCCGATTAGTCTATGACATGCTCTACCTCATGAGCCACCACTATATTCATCAGGTATTCATGAGACTTCGAGGTCCTAACATCCTATCCTAACTGGATAAAAAGGTGCTGGTTGATAAGCCAGGCTATACCAGTTAACTTTCTCTCCCTAAACCTATTCCATCTTACCTTTCTTTAGCTGTTGAGAAGAAACCACACCACACTACCACAAAGATATTACGTGCTAATTAATAAGTTCCTCGGAAATATATATATATATTTTTTTTTTAACTTTGAATAGATTTGGAATAGCTGTTTCCCTTTCAGTATTTATCCCAAGCTAACCAGCCACCAACTAGAGAGTGGAATCAGTTTCTTGCCAAGACAAAATGTCAGACCTCCTAAGCTGCCTGGTCAGAGCTTTGGTTTGCATCAAAAAGTAAACATGGAAAGCTGGAGACATGACTAGTTTTAATTTCACCCAGAAGATTGGTTTGAATTTTTTGTTTCTTGTTTTTCATTCCAGCTATGTATCCACCTGTCATGGCACCCCAAGCCAACATGTTTGGCAATGTCCCAGGCTATGAAGGCACTGTGCCAGGAGGAGGTAAGAAAAGCCCGGTTCACATAATTCCTCACATTAATCCTGTTGCTTGTACTTGAAAATTTGTCATTGATGCAGGAGGTTTCCTGCCCCCTCCCATGCCCACGGAGCCAGTAGCCCCACCCCAACCTGCCCCTGAAAATCCTGAATGGAGGTACGACATATTACCTGTGTTTCTGAGCTGCTCACCAACCAGTAGAATATTCTGGTTTAACACAGAGTTTGTGTGTATTGTAGCATCCCCTCTCTTTCTGAGGATGAGGCTCGTAAGGCATTCAAGGAATTTGTGTCGTCTCATTGCTGCTACAGTGACGCTCCGGTCACTCAGGGAGTCATCACCTCCATGGAGCCATTCAACACATTTAGGGTGATTAAATGTTCCCTATTTATAATGCTGTCAGCATCAGTGATGCTGCGGACTGAGTTACCTCCATATCTGCCTTTACTATCTTGATCAGTCTACTAAAGACGTCTGGTTTGAACTGCTTTTATTCAGTTTAAATGTTTTTTCCAAATATTTGACCAAAGGACATAATTGAATGATAATGAACTGTTGAAAAATTAACATGTGTAATGATTTTTTTTTTCTCAGAAACCTGAGGGCTTTAAGTAAGTGTCCAAACCTACTGAAGCAGTAGTTTGCCAACCCCATGGCAGCAAATAATTGTGCAGTTTTGTGGGTTGGACAGTTTATTTCATTACAAATCTTCAGGGCTGTTGCACGTGGTCGAAAACTACACTGTAGATTAGTCTTACAGCAGGATTTGTTATGCAGTAATGCACACCACGCTGTTACTAGTAAGCTAACATCAGTTATTTCTACCTACAGTTTTATGCTAACGACAACCATTCATAATATTTTTTTGTTATAAAATATTTTCGCCCTAACTTGTTTCCCTCTTGTTTTTTTTTTAATCTACATGTGCATTAATACAACTTCATCCTGATCCAGAAACACACTGAAGGCTCACAAAGTTCGTTGTACGTTGACAGGGGAATCTTATCATCACATCCAGTTTCTCTTGGTAAAGTCAGTTTTCTGTTCCTTAGTACCGTCTAGAGACGTTCACTGAGTCCAGGTCAACTGAGTGGGCCCAGAAACCATATGAAGGTAAAAACACATTTTCATTTTATTCAGTCCAGAACAATTTACAGGCAGTCGAGAAACGGGTAAAAAAAAATCCCTGAACTAAAAAGGAAACATGGGGAAAATCACAGCTAGTGGGGCGACTAAATGATAAATACACAAGATAACGAGGGAAGAGGAAACGAGAGGGAGATACAAAAACAAACTAATCACAGAAAACTGAACAAGGGAAAGAAACTAAATACCACAACTGTTCCACTATGGGGAACAGATACATGAATATAATTCCAAACAATACCAAGATTTACTAAAAAAAAAACCTCAAAGTCACTTTCTAACAGACCCAGGACCATAACAGAAACTACATGGAAAAATGCCACTGCAAAATCTCCAGTGTTGAATTGACACTAGAAAGTGTCTATATAGGTCCACTCTTTTGAGTATTAAATGAACATTTTTGACAGTGTGATAGTTTTAACAGTAACCTAGTCAGTTTTAAAGGTTAGCAATGACTAACACTGAGCAGTGCTGATTTTCCAACACTGGAAAATAACTCAAAATGCTAGTAATAGTCCAGTGTTAGGAAATCAGCACTGCTCAACATCATTGTTAATCTTTAAAACGGACTAGGTTACTGTTAAAAATATAACACTGTCAAAAATGTTTAACACTCAAAAGAGTGGACCCATATAGACACTTTCTAGTGTCAATTCAACACTGGAGAAACACACTTGCTTCTGCTTTCATTATAACGAATTCCTCTTTTGGACATCGTTGCCTAATCCTTACCTAAACATCAGTTTGTTTTTTACTGTCACTTGCTGTGAGCTCTTGTATAATTAATAGGTGAGCCTGCTGACTTTTACACCCAACCTGCTCCACAACCGTGGGAGGTCCAGGCCACGCCCCCCAATCTCTTCAGTGACCATAAAGTGAAGATCCGGGTGCCATTCACATCCTCTGTCAAGGTGACTGAATAACAGAAGCTATCTATCAAAGTGCTGGTTTTAGCTTTAAGAGGGCTGACACAACTTTCATTATGTAAATCGAATTCCCCCCCCAATCACTGGACATGTATTAAGTACCACAGTAGCTTTGAAAACGTTTTTATGGTCTAAGGAATAGATTTCAGTGGTCCTTACATGAACTTAAGGAATTATCATGCTCCAAAGATTTCATTGGGTTGCTAGTTGTCCATGGGATTTTTCTAGAGCTTTTTTTTTTTTTTTTTTTTTTTTTTTTTTTTTTTAAATGCATTGAGCTGACTCAAGTAATGGTTGGATATATAGGCACAGTAAAGCTGGCAGGGAACCTTGAAAAGTTGTAAGCAGCCCTTTGTGAATTAAAGCTGTCAAATCTGAAAATGTTCCATGGGTTTGACAGGGTCTTGAAAGGACCGGAGGTTGTTTCTTGGGTTACCGATAGTGTTCAAGGGTTCTCAATACAGCAGTTCTTCAAGACATTTCAGTAGTGTCATGATTGTATGTGAAAATGACCCAAATGCAGAGTCAAAGGTGAGGATTAATAAACAATCTTTTTTTTTTCCGGCAATGTAGAACCCCAAGGCTAAATCAACAGAACAACGATGTGTGTTAGGGATCATTGTCCTGCTGGAGCGCTCAGCATTTCAATCATGTAGCTGTTGTTTTGAGATGAATTTGAAGAATTTGCTACGTCCACCATCTTTAACAGCTGGTACATTTAGGTTTGAATGCCTCACCTTTACTAATCCAAACATACTTCTTGTCATTGTGGCCACATAGCTCTTTTTCTTTTCTCATTTGACTATAAAAACCTTTTTCTGAGCACATGCAAACTCCTACCACAACTTTATTTGCAGTTTTGATTTAGCTTGATCTCTGATTAGAAGTTAAGCTGTTAACATGGAATGTGTGGGAAGGTTCTAAGGATCTAAGGAGAAGTGTCTGTCAGTGTGACAATAATCTTATTATTAACTTTTTTGTGTGTGTGTGTTTTTAGGAATGCAACACCTGCCATGCAACAGGTGTAGAGCAATGCACTGAGTGCAATGGATGTGGAAAAGTAAGAAAATTCTCAACAATGCATAATAATTGCTGACAGGAGAAATCTGGTGGTAATGTTAAAAAAAATGCTTATTTGTGTCTTTGTAGAAAGCTTGCTGGGTGTGTGATGGCACTGGAGTGAAGTTGGATGCGGCCTGCAGTCACTGCAATGGCACAGGCAAAGAAAGGTACTACTTTTTTCAGAACAAAACTATGCATACAACATTACCATAAATAAAAAGGCAATTATTACTTCAGAATATGAGTACATGTTTTTAGAGCAAATCAATCCAATGCAGTAAACTGGAGATTTTTTTAAAAAGGGACCAAAACAGCCAGGTTTTCTGTTTATGCATGCAAACCATTAATAATATATCTAGTTAGCCGTTCATTCATTCGGCATTCAAGTGCAATCATAACCAGACTTCCATTCTTTTTTCTTCTCTTTTTAAAATTTAGGTGATATAAATAACTGTGACTATAGATAAAACAGGGATGCTGAGTTTCTGTTAAGGTTGAGCCATATTTTCCTATCTGCAATAATAAGTGTATAAATTTATACGTGATTAAGAAAGCAAGAATATCAATATCAATGATACTACTTGGCCTAGCGTACTCCACAACAAGATAATTACAGACATTTCTGAGAATGAGAGCAGTGTGTCAGCCTCAAATGATGACTTCATACCTAAAAAGGGAGCTACAAGAGGGCAGACCAACAGCAAAACACCACACTTTTCAAAATATTCAAGAAAAACTGTTCCTGCTAAAAGTGGAAACAAGATGTTTGTTGAGTACAACAAAGCTGTGAAAGCACAAGTGGACGTGACATTAGCACTGGTCCCCCCCACACACACAACCACGAAAACAATTCTTGAAGCAGAGTCTGCTCCTGTGTGCAGAGCAGCTGCATCTTGTCTGCAGTGCAACCAGCAATAAAACCAAAAGAATCAACAACTGACTTTTTGATATCTAGCACTACAGACTTGCCTGATGAATACATGAGCAGAGATAGTCGCACCACAATCATCTGTGTCCTCTATCTGCATCCCGCAATAACTCAATTTTGATTTAAAAAATATATATATTTTTTTATTTTATTTTAAAAGACGTGAAGGATGGAATCTGTTAAATTATGTTCTGGAGGATGTGAAGATAAGCAGCAATATTAACAGAATAAGCGTACACATACTCAGAAAATAATAAATGAAATACAGAAATATTAGAATTTTAAAAAAATAAATAAATCTGATCTAAGGAAACAAGAATGGTCCAACCCTTCCCTGCCAGGTAAATCCAGGTAAATCTAGAAAAGCACCTCCCAAAGATGATTTTAGATTATTACAAAGCTGATTTCAATTCACATTTAAAAACTCTTATTCGATTCAGGCTTGGCTTTAGGAACAGTTGAGTCTTGAGGAAATGAGTTTTGGAATAAGAATTATTTGGATGATGTATGTTCATGGATGTATGATTCAAGACTGATGTTTGCTAATGACAGCTTATCGATACAAATGACGATGCAGAGGTGACTGACATCCTCTGTGACAATTCCTGCATTGCCGGGCCATATGGACTCTAAATCAACACCACAGAGCATCGGCGGCTGCTTTTCATCTCAATGGTGCCCCAATTAAGCAGTGAATTTAAACGCATTCATTTGATAGTTCAAAAATCAGATCACAGATTACATCCACAGCAGAATGGGCCAAGCGAAGAAGAAGCAGCCTAACATTAGTATGAAGACCGCCTCCAAAACCTGGACCTTGCTGAAATAAAACCTTGATAGGCCCGTTTGTTGAAATGCAATATGGAATTTCCATATGTGGTCACACCTGAAACAAGAACATTGAGACTGTTGCCAGTGAAAACCAACTGTTGGTGATCAAATACAGCAAAGCAGCATACTGGTTATGTGGCCAACCACCTAGAACAACCACCAACTAGGGCCTAAAGAAGATATTGATGTGACCACAAAAAGAAAAACAAAAGGTTAATGTGTCACGTCTATGTTTGTGTTTAGTTGTAGTAAGTGTAATGGCAGAGGGAAAAAGGAGTGTCAAACCTGTAAAGGAAAACGCCAACTGCTGACCTACATCGAGCTCAAAGTGGAGTGGTGAGTACAAGTACTGAGCTGTTCCAACACTGGATTGCTGAATTATGTTTCTTAATTAACCTCGAAGAAACATCTTCAAGGTTTCTTGAAGATGTTGTGATTTGGTACATATATATGAATATAGTTATTGTGTGTATTTAGGAAAAACAATGTGGAAGACCACGTGGTGGAGCATAACTCTGGTTTAAAGACTGATAAGCTGTGCTCAGTGAATGGGAAGGAGCTGTTCAAGAACAGCCAGAACTTGGTATGCACACACACCCACACACACACACACACACTCGTCTGTGTGTATTTATATCCTTGTGGAGACATCTCATTGACATAATGCTTTCCCTAGCCGCTTACCCTAACCATCAAAAATGATTGCCTAACCCTGACCCTTCCCCTAAACCTAACCTAATTGTAACCCTGACACTAAAACCACATTTTGAGTCTCAAAAATGCCTTCAAACGAGGGCTGTATACAGGGAGTGCATAATTATTAGGCAAGTTGTATTTTTGAGGAATAATTTTATTATTGAACAACAACCATGTTCTCAATGAACCCAAAAAACTCATTAATATCAAAGCTGAATGTTTTTGGAAGTAGTTTTTAGTTTGTTTTTAGTTTTAGCTATTTTAGGGGGATATCTGTGTGTGCAGGTGACTATTACTGTGCATAATTATTAGGCAACTCAACAAAAAACAAATATATACCCATTTCAATTATTTATTTTTACCAGTGAAACCAATATAACATCTCCACATTCACAAATATACATAGGGTGTTGATGTCATTAGACCACACCCCTTCTCATTACAGAGATGCACATCACCTAATATGCTTAATTGGTAGTAGGCTTTCGAGCCTATACAGCTTGGAGTAAGACAACATGTATGGAGAGGATGATGTGGACAAAATACTCATTTGCCTAATAATTCTGCACTCCCTGTAGTGTAGTATAGTAAACTACCAGTTTTTGGTCCCCATGAAAACCACAGACACACACACACACAGCTAATGTAGCTTCACACTTTTCAGTTCAGTTATTTCATACCAAAATATACACAATAAACTACATCACAGTAATTTCTACACAATAGTTTAGAATGCTGTATTCCAAATTTCGCATTTTAAAGATGAACTAATCTTCATAAGTAAAACATAATGCCACAGCAGGGGCTCACTTCAGCCAGATGTAGTTTAGGTAAACATAAACGTAAGAAGTAAAAGACATTGCTGGGGTTAGCTGTGTGTATATTGCATGTTAATTTCTCTCTTTTATCTCTCAGGTTTACCCGCTGTTTGGGTTTCCAAACCCAGGAGTCTCTCAGGCCTCTGACCGTCTGATCAAAGAACATCAAACGAAGTATGGCCAAACCTCCAGGATTCTGCAGCAGGTAGGCCGACACACAGCTCAAGAGAAAAACAAAAGGTCTATTCTAGTGTGCCTGTGTTGCTCTGCAATTTTGCCACCAAAATGCTTGTTGGTGGGGAGTTTCTCTCTTTATGTTGCAACTCCCAGTCAGTTGCAACAAAACATGAACTACACAATTCTGGAAGTAACCAGAAATGTGTAGAAGAAACAAAAGCACCAAATGGGCCAATCACAGTGTCATGAGTGTGATGAGACACATACATTTACAATTCCAGGAAAGGTTGTGGTGTAATTTACAATGTGGGGTTTTAGAGGGGTTTGTTCTTATGACACAAGAAACGTTTTCAAAGACCTTCAGAGTGCAATGTTTAATTAAAATGAAATATTCCAAAGTTAAAACAATACTATGTAAAGTATCAGCGAGATTTTGTGAAATTAGTCCACATGTCATAAGGAGATATACAGTTTGATGGCCACATGTAGTGTTCTGTGGTGCGTCGTGACTGAAGGTGTCTTGAAATGAATGAATACATTTTTGAGAACACACTAATAAAAAAAAAAACCTTGACCTTGCAAAAGACAACTAGTCGCTATTTCTGAACAGTATATAGTTATCCACTAGGGGTGCAACGATATTCGTATCGATATTGAACCGTTCGATACAGTGCTTTCGGTTCGGTACGCATATGTATCGAACAATACAACATTTGTAATTTATTTTATCAACTTTCCTTCTGACGATGCTGTCTGTGTTGATATTGTGAATCTGCGTTCGACTACTCCGCCTAGGCTGCACTGTCGAGCGCAGATCCACTGAGCGCTCAACACAGACAGCATAGTCAGAAGGAAAGTTGATAAAATAAATTACAAGCTAGCAAGACAGAAGTTAAGCTCTCCTTGCAACATGGACCTCCCCCACCCTCATTCAGATCTGGCGTTTGGAATTATTTTGGTTTTCATGTGACGTATGACCCTGAAGGTAAGCGAGTCATGGACTAAAGTAAAACAGTATGTTGGATGTGCCATGCAATGCTCAATTACATGGGTGGGAACTAGTGTGTTAGCGCAGTTAGCTCGTTAACGTGTTGGCCGTCTAGCCCCATGCACGAGGCGATCGGCGGTAGCTCGTTAACGGAGATTTGCCGTGTTGTGGCGTTAAGGTCATTTCAACGAGATTAACCTGAAAGCACTAGTGGGAACACAACGAATATGACTGCACATTTACGCTGACATCATCCTAGTGCAAAGACAAAAACAACAAGCATGCTACTAACTTTAGCCGAGTCATTTAGACAGCTGTTAGCACATGATTCTCCTTATGCTGCTGAGAATATAGCCCAGAAGAAGCGGATAGTATAGCTTTTATTTTGGAAAGAGACATTTCTCTGTAATAAACTCTCTTTTCCAAAGATGAGTGATTCCTCAATCAGATACAGGGCTTGCAATATCGCTAGCCCGACGTCCCGGAGCTAGCGATTTTTTTCAGACGGGCTACCAAAATCTTTCTCTGCCCTGCCCGTCGGGCTATTGTAGGAAGGAAAAATATATGTCAATGCTTTTGCATTCTTTCAGAAATGTAGCTGGGTAATTATGTCATTGGCATCGGTGAGCCACTGTCAATATGTGACATATTGAAATCGCGTTTAAATTTGCGCTTGTTTTTTTGCTTTCACTTTGCAATCGTGCGAACTGTGTATAGAGAGCGACAGCACTGATCTGTGAGTGATGATAATTTGTGCACCAATTCCTCTGACATCGTCTTATCAATCGTTAGCTTACTATGCAAACATGACAAGTGAAATCTCCCGCAGCTTAAACATGTGAGAGGTTGATCGCGCAGAGAATCGCTGAGCTTATGTGAGTCCTTGTGTAAAAGCAGCAGGATATATATTTTAGTTCTGCTGAGCCAAATAAGACAGGTCAGGGTGAAGAAGTGACAGCCAAAGAAAAGCTTACCACAAAACGGAGAAGTTATGACAAATGAGACTATAAGGCAAAAAGAAAGTGCAGCATTATGGTTTCATGGACAAAAGAATTTCTGTGGCTGCAATATGACGAGCTAAATAACCAGGGCTGCACATAAGTGGTCCGCAGGTGCGCATTCGCTGTCAAAATAAAAAACACGCACAAGGGTTAGGGTTAAATTTAAAAACTGTACTTTTGAGTTAAAATATATATTTATAATTTTAATAAATGACAAATTAAAAAGGCATGAACATTTTTTTTGTATCGAAAAAATATCGAACCGTGACACCAAAGTATCGAACCGAACCGTGAATTTTGTGTATCGTTGCATCCCTAATATCCACCTACCCAAAGGAATTGTTTGTCTGTTAGCAGTGTAGTGTTAACAATTTTCAAGATATCATTTTCAAATTGATGGTGATGATGTTGTGATGGTAGATGCCAAGGACAGCTCGAGCTGATTTAATTTTGGTGAAAATCAGGTCGAGGGTCACATAAAATATGTAAATCAGCAAAAACATATATAACCCACCCAAGTTTTTATGGATCATCTTCAAACTTCACAATAATATAAAAGGCTTTGGGGGGGGGGGCACGAGTATCTTGGTTGACTAAACATTTGGCCTTGACCTTTATTGTTAGCACCCAATGTCAAAGTTGATCTTGAAAAACGATTTCAAAAAACCATATCAAGTAATACATCAGGGGATGGAAACAACATTAAAAAAAAAAAAAGGAGTACAATTCACAAAGAACATAAATTCAAGGATTTTGTTCTATTTAAGCTAGACTATCTACTGGGGATGGACCGATCCAATATTACATATCGGTAATAAAAAAATGTAATCAATCCATTAAATATCACGAAAGCGCCTCAAAGAAAAACTTGCGCCATGGCGTAACTCAACTCATAGCACGTCGGAGCAGTATGCGTCATGTGATAGAGCGGCTGTGGCGTGCGAGACCTCTCGGTGGTCTGGTTGAGCACTTGGCGTCTCGCTACCAAACCGGCATTTCATCTCCAAGAAAGTTATCCCAGAGAGAAGAAGTGTGTAAGTTAATGTCTGAATGTTTGTAAAGCATTCCCACGTTAAGCATAACAACCGATATATGGAGCGACTGCCTCTTCTCTCTCTCTCCCTCTCCTGTTGCTACTTCAATCATGAAACTGATCGGCTGATCGGCTTTTCTGTCGCAAGTCCCGTCTCCCTTGTTTGTTTTTGGCCCACTTTGCACCAGAAAAAGGAAACCAGCGGCTAAACAACAGCAGCACGTTTGAGCTTATAAGCTGTTGTTAGAATGTTGTACTGTTTATAAGGTTGGGGAAACCTGCAGTCAGCTGAGCCTGAAGAAGTCACTTGGATGAGTGACGAAACGTTTCTCCCACAAAACGCTACGTCCAGATGAACAGAATCAACTTATGGAGATTAATATTACTTTCTAGACCAGGATCCTTTTCTACGTAGCTGACGGCTGGTAACTGTGCAGGGGCGGGTCTAGCAAAGTTTAGCCAGGGGGCAGGTAGGGCATTAACAGGGAAAAGGGGGCACAAAGACATGCTTTTCCATCTTATTCTCATTTAAAATGTCGAGCTTTTAATACATAATTATCTGAATCTTACACCCAAAGTTTTCATCTGATGTAAATGTATAGAAATCCATTATTGTATATAGGAACTATTAAGTCAAATTTATAAGCTACAGTACTTTTTCCTTTGGAAAGGTACCATCTGTGCAGTCTGCAATTCTGTTGAAGAAAGATGTTGAATCTATTTAATTATTGTAGAAAAATAATTGATTTCTGTGCATTTTGTTTTTTTGGGTTTTTTTTTACACGTGCATTAAATTAAATTACGTCGATTAAGCATCACGAGGCGGAGGGTGGGGAGTGGTTCCCTATTTATATTGCTGGGAGTTTGCAACCCTATTAGTTAGGTTGCTTAATATTTCCACTAAGTACTCTTTAAAATACCAGAATAGGGAGGATGGTGTAGGTTTAAGTTTATTAGATTGATCAGTATTGCTGAACTAGTGATGTGCGGATCGATCCTGAAATATCGATTCCTCCGATACATAATCATTTATGTTCTAGAATCAATTCTCACATTAAAATATCGATATTTTAGTAATTTAGGGTAAATTTGTAGTTTATCATTAACAGGAACACAGTGGAAAGAAACTATAACATTCAGATCTTGTCTACATTCAAAGGAACTACTTCCTCTTTCATAGTGATGTGCGAAATACGGCTGTATAAATGTCTCGCAGCCCCTTGGCGTGCGCACTCACAACAATGGCTGAGCGTAATTGTGTGGACATATTTTACCTCCACAAACAGCTGAGATATGGTTTGTGATACATGTGGCAAAAAAGTGCTCCAAGAGTGAGGTATTGTGGCCATACTTGAGACCTCAGAATTAGGGAGACATTCAAAATACATTTTACAGTGTTTATTCATCGGATAAAATGCATTAAATATCACCTTTATTATTGGCCGGCCCGGAAACAGCGAGGGTGTCCAAATTCAGAAGCTGCTTCCACCTGAGGACCCGGCCTTCGTGGTCTAAAGAAAGCCGGGTAGTACGTCACGAGCTCCCTCGGTGAAGTGAAACTCTGCCGTCTGCTCCTTGCTATCTAAAATATAACAGGGCGCTGGCGTAAACTCTCGACCGTCTCACACTTTGTTTAATTAGTTTTCTGTTTAACGTTTATTCAGCTGTGTAAAAACCCTCCCGAGGGATTAATTAAGTTAAATTTAATTTAATCTAATCTAATAACTTTAATCTCAGCCAAACTGATTTGCTCATGAACAAATAAAACACTGAAAAAGCCAAACAATAACATTTTTAAGTTATCAAAGTGACTTATATATCATGTTTAACCCGAGTAATGAAAGACCGCAGGGGTTTGAAGACGATGTGTCGGTCGGTTCAGATATTTGAAGTTTACACAGCTACATTCTCACCTGAAAATATGTTAAAAGTTTTTTTGCGACCCAGAAAGAGAAATAAGAGTGTTACGACCCCCTCTGCTAGGCGTCAGGGAGGGAGTAACATACACGAGCCCCCCAACACAAAACTGAGTAAAGCAAAAGGTTTTAATTACAAACTTTAAACAGAAAACCGACAGGGCTGTGCAACAGACCACTGGGCAGACAATTATTACATAAAGAAAGAACAGTCACGAGTAAAAGTTAAAGGGTAACTAAGGCAGGCTGGCCGCACACAAAATAAAAGCTAGGGTTTTAACTAAGGCAAGCCAGCTTCACAAAATCCTACTCACAGCCCGCTAGCAGCTCAAAACTCTAATCAGGCTAAGTTTAAAGCATGCACCAAGGTTCGACAAAGTTCAGCAATATGAATAAGTTCAAAAAAGATCGACGAGGGAGGCACGAAGGGCAAACTGCATGTTCAGTCCTAAGCAGCAGCCACTGAGTGAAGGACCTCCAGCCTTTTGTAGCCACAGGTGGGTACGATCAGCCACTGATTGCCTCTTGGAGCATCATGGGATCCCGGGGCAGCCAATCGTCCGTGTGGTCTGGCACACTTCATTCTGCATAAGAGAGGGTTGGCACGGGTCTCCCAGTAACCAATCACACACAAGTCCTGGAACACATTGATTTACCTAGAGGAAGGCGGGGCCACCTGAGGCCGGAGGCCGTAACAAGAGTAATATTAAAACTAAGTCGCTGCCGCCATTGTTGGAAACTGGAATTGGCTGGGCCGCGCTATAAATTCTGCGATATGGTTTTTCAATTTTGTTGTCCGGGTGGAAAATCGGGAGAAATTCGGGAGAATGGTGGCTCCGGGAGATTTTCAGGAGGGGCACTGAAATTCGGGATTCTCCTGGAAAAATCAGGAGGGTTGGCATGTATGGTTGTGGCAACATCACTAACCTTGTCAAACACCTCAGAGTAAATCATATCACAGAATAGCGTATGTTGAGGCGAACTGAAGAGGAGGAGAGGGACAGGTGACGTCTCTCACGGAGTCCTTTAGTGCTGCAGGCAGGCAAGGTGTTCAAATAGCGCACAACTTCAGTTTTTTTATTTCTATATGATGAACTCTGCATTACTAAGTGATAAGAACAAGAAATCTGATGTCCTGTAATCATTATGACGCTATAATTTGAGATACAATAAATAAAATACGTTTTTGTACAAAGTATCGGTATCGGATCAGTATCGTCGATACCACCCTGACGATTACTTGGTATCGGATCGGAAAGGAAATCAGTGGTATCGCACATCACTATGCTGAACTATGAAATATTTTGGGTGCAGTGTATTTTTTGCATACAGGTATAACAGAATAGCTTTAGTTTTTTTTTTGTTTAAACTTGAGTATGAACTTATACAAAATGCAGCAAAATATTTAAAAAACAGTTTTATTGATTAAAAAATACACTATATTGGATTCATATCAGCAGATATCCAAAATTATGATATCGGTATCGGATATAAAAAAGTGGTATAGTGCCATTTTTACTATCTGCTGATGTTTTTGTGGTACAGCTTGTGATATTTGCTCAATTAAACATGAAAGTTAAATGGAAATAATCACAAAAATGAAGAAAATCATAATCATTTAATGTTAAAAAGGATTCAGTTTTATTTTAGCATTGTTGTGAAAGATAACTATATACTATTTAGAAATTTTCACTTTCTGTCTTTTGAAATGGGAAGTTTTTTTTATTAGTTTGCTTTCATATATAGGACTTTGTAGTAGTCTTGCACTTTTTTCAAATTTTAAATATTTAGATATTTATTTTTACATATTTGAACATATTTTAAAAACATATTTTAAAATATTAGGCTTTTATCTTTAATAGTCTTTGAGATAGTCATGTTCAATCATTGCCACAAATTTCAGCTTGTGACAAATGAGTCACAGCAATCATTATTAATATTTAATAATGATCTACCATTTAATGTTTATGCGAATCAGAGACGGTCAAGACGTACGACAGAATGAGGCTGATGTGTTTCCTTTCCTCCAGCTTTTAGTCTATGCTAAGCTAAGCTAATGCTTTCCTACTCAAGCTGACACGCACCTCTATCTCTCTCTTTCAGAGGCAGACGGTCGAGCTGATCCCCATCACCAGGGTGAACTACGAGTGGAAAGACAACACCCACGCCTACTATGTGTACGGCAACGAACACAAAGTCAATGCTGACGACTATCCAGCAACCTGCTGCTGCGTCATCCTGTAGACTGTTCTCTTCTTTTAACATCAGCGCATGAAATGTTTATTAAAATAATTGTTTTCATTTGATTTATGAAAGCCAAAACAGCATCCCACATCATACCAAAGTAAACATGGTGGTGGGAGTGAATTAAATTAAGGATTTGAAGTAGCTTAGTCAAAGTCCAGACTGAAATTCATTTCAGATGCTTTGGCATAGTCTTAAATATGCCAAAATCACGAGTTAGAATCTCAGTGGTCAGGGGTCACGCTTTCTGAAAATCTTTGTCTACAGTCGCCAGTATTTTAGCATGCCATGTCCCCCTCTGGACTTTTTTATTCTTTTCTTTTTCATGTTCATTGAAGCATATCATACAGTGTCTGTTGCATTTGCTAAACATCCTACATATGTAAAAGAAACGAGGATCAATATAAAGGTTAATTATTGCTTAGCTCTAAGTCTCTATGAAAAGCTTCTATATTTGCTTTTTTATTCACATGTTTTTCTGACAGTCTGTCTTGTATTTAAATGCATTCTGGGAGAAGGAAGGAAGGAAGGAAGGAAGGAAGGAAGGAAGGAAGGAAGGAAGGAAGGAAGGAAGGAAGGAAGGAAGGAAGGAAAGAAAGAAAAGGGCTCAGTTCATATGGCCTGAAGCGAGTTGGTGACTGAATGACATATTAGTAGCTCGACTCCGTTTTCTGCTCACCTCACTTTAGCAGACCAATATGGGGTCCGCATTACAGCTACGCCAATCCGTCTGTCAATCTGCCACAGTGTCTTATTTATCTACTGTGAAAAAGACAATGAGATACTTGAACTCCTCCACTTAAGGCAGCAACCCTGAGTTCACCATGCACTCCTTCCTTCTATAAAAAATATCTGATGTGAATTTTGGGGGGGTTGTAGGCGCACCTTATCAGCATTTGAAAATTGTAAAATATGAAAGATTTCAAACATTACAGTTTTATAATCAACTGTAATCAGTTAATTAAATGATTGAATGTGTCCATAAGTATTTTCCAGGTGCACATCTGACAATAGGAGTCACAGTAAGACCCCTCACATCTTTAGCTTACATAATTGCAACCATAGACTGTATATAAAAGCTCATGCTAAATAGCTTTTTAAACTCTTCCAGTTGCTAAATGTAGTCCAGATGTAAAGACATGTATAAGAAAATGCCCGTTAGCTGCCTTTCTCTGTCAGCTCAGTAGACTTTTATGATGGAGTTAAGTTTAAGTTGCTAATCTCTGGTCTTACTGAGTACAGCATGATGTTGCATTGGTAATTATAGACACCACTACTGTCAGAAAGGAGGATAAAACACGATATACCTCAAGCCAGTGTGTGATGTGTCTCCTTTCTCACATCAGGTATTAAAACACCAAGACAGCAGCAGTCATAATCATCAACTTAAGGCTTTGAGTCTTCACATTGGAACTTCACTAATCAATGCAGAACATTGACTATATCCATCTATTATATATCGTATGTCTGCAAAAACTAAAGAAATACACAAAACCACACAACCCTTTAGACTGCCTTTCTTCAAGACTGCAAAAATCCTGTAGGAGGCAGTGTCCGACTCAGAGGGTCTGCTCTCTGCTGGCTGTTACTTATCTATGATATTCAGGATGAAATTATTTCTGTTTAAAATAGTCTACTGTTAATGTTTAATCAGTCATAAAAATATTTTTATGTGCATTTATTTTTTTATGTGCATTTACTTAAATATGTATTCTGTTAACCATTTGAAGATTTTAGTTTTGTTTTTAGTTAAACAGGTTACACAGTTCTTATTTTGATAATATAACCAACAACTTTTCTGTTTTATAATTTTGTTTCTTCTGAATGTAACCCCTAATGCCAGATTGTTCTAGAAAAATATGCATTTAAAATATGGACATAACCATTTAGTAAGTGGAATGCTCTTTTATCTGCATAGCCTGCCTTACCTTCATACAGGTACATTTTTGCTCATAACCTGGTGGGCCTGATCATGTTATTACATGTTATGATGTGTTATTACTGTGGTTTATTAATGATATGTTAATCCTTAAACTGAAAAATAAACTCTGAGACTCATCTGCTTCTTTCCCATATTTCCACCAAGCTGGGGATGCATAAAAATGATGATAAACAGAAAGAAGTGAAGATTTTGTAATATGTGATCCTTTTGTCCCTCTGTGGGGGGTTACTCCCACTAGGTTTATATCTGGGACTCTCCACCATTTGACCTTAGAACTGAAGAAGCTTCTCGGATGAGAGGTGAAACATCTTCAAGTAACTTAAAGAAGTCCAGACGCTTTTCTTTGCAAGCTCCTTTGACTATTAGGCAAGTTGTATTTTTGAGGAATAATTTTATTATTGAACAACAACCATGTTCTCAATGAACCCAAAAAACTCATTAATATCAAAGCTGAATGTTTCTGGAAGTAGTTTTTAGTTTGTTTTTAGTTTTAGCTATTTTAGGGGGATATCTGTGTGTGCAGGTGACTATTACTGTGCATAATTATTAGGCAACTTAACAAAAAACAAATATATACCCATTTCAATTATTTATTTTTACCAGTGAAACCAATATAACATCTCCACATTCACAAATATACATTTCTGACATTCAAAAACAAATCAGCGACCAATATAGCCACCTTTCTTTGCAAGGACACTCAAAAGCCTGCCATCCATGGATTCTGTCAGTGTTTTGATCTGTTCACCATCAACATTGCGTGCAGCAGCAACCACAGCCTCCCAGACACTGTTCAGAGAGGTGTACTGTTTTCCCTCCTTGTAAATCTCACATTTGATGATGGACCACAGGTTCTCAATGGGGTTCAGATCAGGTGAACAAGGAGGCCATGTCATTAGTTTTTCTTCTTTTATACCCTTTCTTGCCAGCCACGCTGTGGAGTACTTGGACGCGTGTGATGGAGCATTGTCCTGCATGAAAATCATGTTTTTCTTGAAGGATGCAGACTTCTTCCTGTACCACTGCTTGAAGAAGGTGTCTTCCAGAAACTGGCAGTAGGACTGGGAGTTGAGCTTGACTCCATCCTCAACCCGAAAAGGCCCCACAAGCTCATCTTTGATGATACCAGCCCAAACCAGTACTCCACCTCCACCTTGCTGGCGTCTGAGTCGGACTGGAGCTCTCTGCCCTTTACCAATCCAGCCACGGGCCCATCCATCTGGCCCATCAAGACTCACTCTCATTTCATCAGTCCATAAAACCTTAGAAAAACCAGTCTTGAGATATTTCTTGGCCCAGTCTTGACGTTTCAGCTTGTGTGTCTTGTTCAGTGGTGGTCGTCTTTCAGCCTTTCTTACCTTGGCCATGTCTCTGAGTATTGCACACCTTGTGCTTTTGGGCACTCCAGTGATGTTGCAGCTCTGAAATATGGCCAAACTGGTGGCAAGTGGCATCTTGGCAGCTGCACGCTTGACTTTTCTCAGTTCATGGGCAGTTATTTTGCGCCTTGGTTTTTCCACACGCTTCTTGCGACCCTGTTGACTATTTTGACTGAAACGCTTGATTGTTCGATGATCACGCTTCAGAAGCTTTGCAATTTTGAGACTGCTGTCAAGTCCTTCTTTTGACCCATTTTGCCAAAGGAAAGGAAGTTGCCTAATAATTATGCACACCTGATATAGGGTGTTGATGTCATTAGACCACACCCCTTCTCATTACAGAGATGCACATCACCTAATATGCTTAATTGGTAGTAGGCTTTCGAGCCTATACAGCTTGGAGTAAGACAACATGCATGAAGAGGATGATGTGGACAAAATACTCATTTGCCTAATAATTCTGCACTCCCTGTAGTTTTTGGCCTTCTGTACTGCTAATTGTCACCAATGAATTGTATTTTAGATAACAGTATAAGCTAAAAATGTTAGAAAAAACCCCCGAAATTTTTGTTTACATTTTTTGATGTGATATTTTTGTGTGAATTTTGCAAGAGAAGTCAGATATACGAACCACATAAATGTCAGTTATGCTTCTTTTGATGTGAAATGAAAGTGAATTGTCTTCTGTCATGTTTTTTTGACACCGTGGCAGCCCCTTTTTCACACATCTGCAAATACTTGTTGCACAAGAGCGTCAAAGAGATTGTGAAACAGTCCTCAAAATTATCATCAAGCTACCTTTAAACTAACTACATATACATATTTAGTTGAGTTAACTTAACGATTTAATGCATTAGTTTTTGAGATTTTTTCATAAGTGGCAAAAGTACCGCATCCGAATAAAAGTTATTTCTTAATGGACATCCCATTAATAACAACAGAGATTTATCAAATCTAATTTAGGCAGAAATCTTGAAATTCAAAAGCGCAGAGTTTCCCAAAGTGTGGGGCCCGCCCCCTAGGGTGGGCGCAGAGCCATTGCAGGCGTTGACAGGGCTCCCACACAAACGCAAAGCAGGAGATGAAGCATCGCCAAATATGTTTCCAAACCAACTTCCTTCCAAGCCAAAGACTAGAAAATAGTGAAGCATATCTTCCCTTTGGCTTCAGCTGCACGAGTGCCAAGGTAGGTCTCCCCTGCAGAATTGGTTTTCCCTGCGTCGGGAGCACGCGCTGGGCTGTCCAAATCACAGACAAACTGTATCCCTAATTTTTAAATTAGGGATACAAAAAAGTTTGGGAACCACTGAAAAGCGTTTCATAATTTCATAATTATGAGGTTTTTATAATTATTTAAGTGCACCTGCGAATACACTGTTTTCAGTCACTATGTTTGAGTGATTTTCTTATCTGTATTTAACCAGGGCAAAAAATATCCATTGAGATTAGAAAATGTCTTTTGTAAGAATGTTGTGGCCAAGATGAGAGATCTGACGCCCTCTAGTTGATAAAGATGAAAATTACATGCTGTGAGTCTAAATTGCTAACAGTAAAAACTGCAAAGTACCCAGAAATCTCACAGGCCTCTGAGCATTTGTTAAAAGAACATCAAACCTCCAGGATTCTGCAGCAGGTAGACCAACACACAGCCCAAGAGAAAACTAAAAAGGCATCTTCTGATATCCTTGTCTCATCAAAATATAAATCTAGTTGAAAAGTAATACATTAAAGCTGAAATACAATTATCTTTAGTTTTACTGGTAGAGAAAATGTGCTTCATAAAGCTTAATTTAGACTTCTGTGTTGAGGCCATCTAGAGCCTAATGCATAGCCTATTCAAGAAACCAGCATCGTCGCCAGTGTTTGTACCTTTGTGCCTGTGTTGTTCTGCAATTTTACCCTCAAAACACTAGCTGGCAGTAGAGTTTCGCTCTAAGGAAACTGTTTAGTTACAGATGCTCACTTAAAATATATATGAAAGTTTGAAAATATAAAAAATGTAAACTGTATGAAAAAATAAAGTTTAGAAATTAAACTTCTTGTTCATGTGTTTGTTTATTTTTTATCTGTGTATTTGTTCATTTCTATCAGTGTTATTTCATTTATTACATTGTATGTATAATCAGAATCAGAATCAGAATCAGAATACTTTATTGATCCCTGGGGGAAATTATAGTATGACAGTGTCTAAGCTGACAGACAGGAAAAACAAGAATTGGGGAGAAAGCAGGACCAATAAAAGGACAGAGCACTGTGAGATAGCATAACATAAGCAGCATGGAAAGTGATAGGAAGACAGCATCTGCAGACTGTTCAAGTTTCTTTTAAGTGTTCTTTATTTTCTGGTGTTGCCTTTCAACAGTTGTTTCACAGAACATAAGAACCTGGCAGTCACAGGAACACACAATGGTAAGTATAACCAAACTACATAAACAAATGAAAGATTCAAATCAATTAATGATGAAGTGACATTCAGTTTTAAGAAAATTTGCTCAGATGAAATGAATATAACCGATGCCACCACAAACAGACCTGGGATAGTATGTAGAGCCAAGGTTACATGTGCTGTGTTTACATTAAAGCATTATGATAGACTATAAGATAACAGAACACAAAATAACAATATATGCAAGTGACAAATGGTAAATGAATTCAGTCCTAGCCACTTTGCCACAGGCACAAATAGAAAAGGATAATGTGTTGCCAATTGCTGCACCTGTAACAAAAAAAGGGGGGGTGCATACAACACCTGGAACAAAAAATATGAAAATGCACAGATATATAAATCAAAAGTCAACTTGGTATGAGTGTGTGCACATGTGTGTGTGAGAGAGTGTCTGTGTCTGTGTATGTGTCTTTGTCTTAAACAAAACATGTAAACAAGGTGAACTGCAAGAGGAAAGGCAACGCCTACGTGTACTGAAACATGCACAAAAAGTCAGTGCTGACAACAATCCAGCAACCTGCTATATCACCATCCTGCAGATCAGACCTTGATCCTATCTGTTGTTTTCCTGTTTATGACTTGTATTTTTGGCTTACTCCACAATTTTATATCTTTATTGTAATAGAATATCCTTAGTCTTTTAATTAGTGACATAATACTGAACATAGTTAAGTTCAGGTTATTGTTGGTTCGGCCCTCTGAAACAGCTCAGCGTTCTGATATGCCCCTTTGGGAAAATTAATTGCCCTCCCCTGCTGTAGATAATTGATCCCATAGATGATGATTTCATTTATTAAGGGAAAAAGCTATCCAAACCTACCTGACCCTGTGTGAAAAAAACAAACAACTTTTAAACATTTGTTTTAAAAAAAAAAATGCTATCTAGGTTAATTGTTTTCTTCTCTTGTGCCAAAAAATGTCGGCCAATTGCAATCTTCAATTTTTGAGCAGTTTATATTATAACAGAGAGGAGAGGATTAAGTCATGATTTTGCAAATATTCCACCTTGTAGTGCAGTTTGCACAATTTAAAAAAAAAAAAATACACTCACCCTGCAAACATTACTGATGAGTGACTCATCAGCAATGTTTGTATAGTGTACCTAAAAGGTTGCATAATTTTGCTGAGAGATCTTTTACTTTGTGGTAATCTTAGATGAGTAGTTTTATGGACAAAAACCACCAGGTGATTCAGTGTCCCCTTAGTGCTAATGTGTAAGAGATGTTGGTGTACTATAACTGAAGTAATGTTGTTAAGTCCTTAAAGTCATATTCTTTTATTGTCATGACTGTACTTGAAGCTATTTTTATTATTGTATGACACCTGATTTATAAGGAATATGGCTGAAGTAAACTAAAGTCTAAAATACTTAGTCAGTCATTTGTTTAATAGTAATTTAACAATATATAATTCACATGTAAAACTGTGAATTGTAATTTTAAATGGTTTAAAAGCATGTAGAATAGCATATGTAGGCAAGTATATTTCTCCTCTTTTTTTTAACCAAGAAGCAAAGACTAAAAGGAAAAAAAAGAAACAGGGCAGGGTTTGGTGGTTGAATCATCCGTCCGCACCAATGCCAAAACCAAATCTACGCCCTTGAGTTTGGCGTTGACAAATCGGTGTCAAAGTTAATTTTGACACTGGAAAACATCGTCTTCCGTGAATGAGTGAATTACTATCTGTGACAATTTCTTTGAAACTCCACAATTTTAATGTAGGTGTGACTGGAATTTTTTTTCTTCTTTTTTTACATTTATTGAAGCCTCTTCATACTTTGTCTTTTAAATAATGTATTCTGTGGTTTATGCTAAACATCTAATGCCTCTAAAATAAACTATGATCACTATAAAGGTCAGCTTGAAAAGCTTGAAAAGTTTCTATATTTGCCCTCTGTTCATTTGTTTTTCTGACAGTCTGCCCAGTATTTAAATGCATTCTGAGAGAAGGAAGAAAGGAAAAGGGCCCAGTGGTTATGACCTAAAGAGAATGCGTAACAGAAATAGACAGTCAATTAGGTGTAATTGAAAACCTAAGGTCAAAGGTTCTGCTGAAAAGCTTGTGAATGTGACAACTCGAGAATGAGATGACGTAGGATTTTGAATTGATACCATAGGTTCATCTACTAAAAAATGTGTTAAAACTATATGTATATATTTTTTTCTACAAGTAACTGATTAGTAATGACAGTAACATGTTTGAGGTAGGTGCCTGGTACTAAGAAGTTATTTAAACAATGACATTGTTCATTCCATACAAAGAACTACAAACTGACTAATCCAAGTTTTGTTCAGTTGCCAAAGAAATACGTGTCACTGCCAACTGCTGCACCTATAAGAAAAAAAACAAAGGGGAATAAACCCACAGCACCTCGAACACAAAAACATGAAAAGCACAGTTATACATATCAATAGTCTTCTGGGGCATGAGAAACATTAAAACATAAAGACAATAAAATCTTTCCTCAGCTTTCTTACAATGAGCAAACACCCAACTTTTTTAGCCATTTGTTAAACTGTATTGAAAACACAATATTAGCACATAATGAGCTCAGACTCACTGCAAAGCCTCCTAAACTTTACTTTAAAAATGAAGCGGCTCAACTCACACAGACCTTCCAAAGCTAATATACACCTCTGCATGCAAGCCATTATTATTTGAATTGGATGCTCTTTGAATCCTGTGATAGACTGCAGACCTGTCCAGGGTGTAATCTGCTTCTTGCAAGACAACAGGCAGCAGTTCTTATCATCTTGCAAGAGGCAAGATGCACCTCGCCTCTGGTGGAACTGAACTTTATAAAGATAAGATAAGTCTTCACTGTCATTGCACAGTACACTAGTACAACGGAATTGGAAACTCCCTTGTCGGCTCCATGCACAACACAACACAGTAACTTAACTTAAAGTGGATTTATAGGTTGCAAGGAAGGTATGAACAAAGGAATGGCTTAATAAATGTATGTTTATTGCACATTGTTATTATTGTTACTGTTATTGCCCCCTAAAAAAGTTCAGGGAGGTAGCTAATCAGGTCAGGTGTTATCATTGATTAGGACTATTGCCCTGTTGCAAAAGCTGTCCTTGAGTCTGTTTTTTTTTTTATTTTTATTTTTTTATATATTTTTATTGATTTTATAATTGAGTAGCATACAACAATCACCTTCAAAAAGAACACAATAGAAGGTGAACGGCAAGTCAACAAGGTGGTGATACATCATACATAAATGTCAAGACAGAGTATACTTCAATTAAGGTTGTCCATCAGGCTAACGACCGGTTGCCAAATCTTATCAAACACACTCTCTCGGTTAGACAGGGTAAACCTGATTTTTTCCAGATGGAGTACATTTCCAAATGCTCTCAACCACATTTCGAAGGTAGGGGGTTTATCAGACTTCCAGCAGAGAAGTATCAGCTTTCTAGCCACAAGTGTGGTCATTGACACAACCTGCATCTCCGTCTTGTCCCTTGCCCATCCCAGTTCACACACCCCGAACAACGCTGCAAAGGGGGTACATGGGACCACCCTGCCAATGGCTTTGGACAAAAAATCAAACAGATGATTCCAAAAAGGCCGCAGCCTTTGGCATTGAAAGAAAAGGTGAGATAAAGTTCCTCGACCACTTGAACACTTAACACAGAGGGCTGAGACGTTCTTATATATCTTTTCCAGTTTAGTGGGAGAGAAGTGCAACCTATGCACAACCTTAAATTGGATCAAACAGTGTCTAGCATTTACAGAACTACAATATACATTCTTAATGCACTCTTGCCAAAGATCATCAGGAACATCCACCCCCAGTTCTTCCTGCCACTGCTCCCTAAAAGTATCAGAGGAAGGACTGCACATATCCAGTAAGGCCCTGTAAAAGCGGGACACAGCACCTCTAGTATAGGGCTCAACCGACATGAAGCTGTCAAGCACTGGGCTTCGAGGAATCAGACCGTATCGTGGAACAGATGCTTTGATGAAATGTCTTAACTGTAAAAATCTGAAAAAATGTGAATTAGGAAGATTAAATTTCACCCTCAGTTGTTGAAAAGATGGAAAATATCCATTAATGTAAATATCTTTGAGAGAACAAATCCCTCTTCCCTGCCATGACACAAACGTGCTGTCCTCCAGCCCAGGCCTGAAGGCATGGTTGTTACATAGCGGAGCATCCAAATACATTTTAGGAGCCTTTACTGTGTCCAATAGTTGGTTCCAAACCTTAATTGAATTTTGAACCACAGGATTTCTGCCATATAGTGTATTCTTCACTTTTATCGGGCTATTAAGCAGGGCCGGGAGACAAGTTTGTCTACAAGATAGGTATTCCATCATCAACCATGCGGGTTGTCCTTCCAAACTAGCACCTGGAGCACACCTTCGCCAAAAAGAAAAAACATTTAAGTGTGCAGCCATATAATATAACCTAAAGTTTGGGAGTCCAAGGCCACCACAAGTCTTATGTTTAACAAGATGTTTTCTGGAAATTCTAGGAACCTTACCCGACCAAACAAAAGAGGATACAATAGATTCCAACTTCTTAAAATATGACTGGGGAACGCACACTGGAATTGACTGAAAGATGTACAAAAATCTGGGCAAAACTACCATTTTGATGGCATTAATCCGCCCCACCATGGAAATTGGCAATGTGACCCAGAACTCAATATTCTTCTCCAATTGTTTAACTTTTCTATCCCAATTTTTCTTTAAAAGCTGTGACACCTTACGCGTGACTGTGATACCGAGACATTCAAACATATCCAGCGCTATTCTAAATGGAGTACTATGTAAGTAAGTCATGTCCACCCCGTCCGACAGTCCTTGAGTCTGTTTGTCTGCCACCTCAGCAGCCTGAATTTCCTGCTAGACGGCAGAAGCTTAAACACCTGGTGTCCTGGGTGTGTACAATCCCGTAGGATTTTGCATGCCTTCTTGAAAGAGGGAGTGCTGTACAGGTCCTTCAGGCAGGGAAGAGGATGTCTAATGACTTTTTTGGTCATAATGATGATCCTCTGAAGTGCCTTTTTGTGTGCCATGGTGCAGCTGGAAAACCATACACCGATGCAATATGTCAGCACACTTTTGAGCAACGGTAGAAGACGATCAGCAGCTCCTTCTTCAGGTCCATTTTTCTGAGTGTTCTCAGAAAATGGAGACGCTGTTGTGCCTCCTTTAAAACCGCCGAGGTGTTTTAGCTCCATTCGAGGTGTGTGTCTATGTGCACACCCAGGAACTTGAAACTGGACACCCTTTCAACACATTCCCCCGTTGATGCTGACAGGCTGCAGCTCAGAATTTCTCCTTTTGAAGTTGACTACCAGCTCTTTTGTCTTGGTGATATTGAGGTCCAGGTTTTTGTCTGCACACCAATCCGACAGCCTCTGAACCTCAGCTCTGTATGCCGTCTTGTCTCCCCCAGAGATGAGCCACACAACGTTGGTATCATTTGCGAACTTAATTACTGCGTTGTCAGGGTGGGTACTAACACAGTCATGTGTGTACAGAGTGTACAGTAGGGGACTCAGTACACAGCCTTGTGGAGAGCCGGTGTTAAGGCTGAGGATTGGGAAAAGATCAGGCCCCACTCGAACTCTCTGTACACAGTCTGAGAGGAAGTCTCTGATCCAGTGGCAGGTGGTAGAAGGAGCTCCGATATCCAGCAGTTTTACTATTAGTCTGTCCAGGAGTATCGTATTAAAAGCAGAGCTAAAGTCAACAAAGAGCAACCTGGGATAACGCCCCTGTTGTTCCAGGTGAGAGATGGCGGTGTGGAGTGTTGTAATGATGGCGTCTTCAGTTGATCTGTTAGCTCTGTATGTGAAATGGACCTGGTCGAGTGTGGGTGGCAGGCAGAACATGATGATAACAGGTGTTAGAGCAATTGGTCAGAGGCTGCTAATGGTCCGCTTAGGCAGTGGGACAATTGTGGCTGACTTTAGGCACAGCGGGATGCAGGACTGGGACAGTGAAGCGTTGAAGGTCTTAGTGACCTTCTGGTCTGCACATTTTTTTTAGGACCCTTCCGGTCAACCCATCTGGACCGGTGGCCTTCCTGGGGTTCACTGCCCTCAGTGTGCACCTCACCTCATATTCCTGCACAATGAAGCTTGGGCTGCTGCTGTCGTCCGATGTTTTAGCCGCGGCTGCCTCTGGTCCCTTCACCTCAAAGCGTGCAAAGAAGTGCTTCAGTTCCTCCAGAAACGCCGCGTTGCCCTCAGTCAACATGGTATTGCCAGGCTTGTAGTTGGTTAAGTGCCGAACTCCATGCCGTACCGGTCGTGAGTTATTGTTGTTGAAGTGGTCTTCAATCTTCCTCTTGTGTGCTGCCTTCTAAATATTAGAAGGTGGATAGATAATATTGTAGCATCTGACCTGTAGCATCTTTTATTATGTGCATGCTGCATCTTGTTTTCAATGTAGGTTGTTTTGTCTACAGTTTTATAGATGTGCATCTTCATTAAATTTTTTTTCTTTTGGACCAAAAGCTAATAGCAATTTTCAGTTCAATTCAATTTATATAGCACCAAATCACAACAACAGTCACCTCAAGGCACTTTATATTGTAAGGTAGACCGTACAATAATACATAAAGAGAAAAAACCCCAACATTCATATGACCTCCTATCCGAGTCTTTCTCCTATGTGCTCAGCTGTCTTAGAGCAGTTTGATCCTGTCTCCCTTAATGACTTGACTGCGGTAGTTAGTAAACTAAGATCATCACACTGCCCCTCTGATTGTCTCCCCCCAAGCTTGCTTAAAAAAGGATGAAGTTTCAGCTTTCAGCATTCAGATGTCTGAACATTATATTAACCGCAGACCTTTAAATCCTATTTGAAACCCTAAAAAAGCAAGCCAGTAGAATGATCAAGTCAGAGTGGTGCTAGACCATAAATCTTAAAATTCAGTTTAGCATTGCAGTGTACTACACAAGCATGTGTTTGAACAACTACATTTTTTTTTACAATTGATTTCAAGAGATTGGGTGAGATGAGGTGTCATTGAAAACCTGTTGCCAGTGAGAGGTTTCTACCTACTACTTTGAATCTGTCAAGGAAATGTAATTTATCATGTGTAAGGAATCTGAAACACCATCTCATTCTAAACTGTCACGGGGCAGATGTGTTAGGTAACATGTAAACTGAAAAAACAAGTCCAACTACACAAGTATGTGCTTGAGTAAATCTATTTTCTAACATCGACAGCAAGAGATGAGGTGCAGTGTGGTTGAAAAGCTGTACAGCCAGTTGCTGAAAATATAAATAATATATTATTTTTGTTCTTTTGTCATTAAAAATGGCCAAAACAGTCTTGTACAGCGTGAACAACGAGTTGAGCTGTCAGGTTTCACTGTATTCTACTTTTTCCTACCAATGGGCTATGTGACACATGCCACTCACTTCTTACTGGTAAGATAAGTGATATCCCACTATAAAATCATACATCTTAAAATTCAGTTAAGCATTTGAGTACAAAAAGATTTATTTATAATGAAAATAATTGTAAGTTTCTTCTTAGTACTCTGAATCTGCAAAGGAATGTATGCAGCATTTCCTCCTGAGCGGTCACAAGGTAAATGTATTAAGTAACAGAAACAGTAAATGTAACATCCAGCTACATAAGTAGGTGCTTGAGTACCGTAAATGTATTTTCTATCATCGACTGCAGGAGAAAACCTGGACAGCCAACTTAACCCTTTCATGCATGAATTATGACAACCTCCATCAGGATTTTTTCTTAAGTATTTTTATTCATCTTTAGGCATGAAAAGACGAATGAAAATACTTATGAAAAAAATCCTGATGGAGGTTGCCATAATTCATGCATGAAAGGGTTAAATAACAATAATTACAACGAAACACGTCAAACATCTATAGTAACCTTAAACGACCAGTGGATGGCAGGGTATGGAGTGACACGTCAGTGTAGTGGTAGTCCAATGTAGTGGTTTATGTGCAAGTATACCATCAGCACTGACACAAATACAAGAAAACAGCCTTTGAATAGCTGTCCACTGTAGTGACCAGTATGTGTGAAAGGGTTAAGAAAATAGAAATAATATATTATTTTTGTTCTTTTGAAGCATGAAGAAGGCACTAGCTATACTTATTTTCTTTAACTATACAGGAGCTGAGTCAATTTTGTAAAGACAAGCCCGCCTTTTTTTAAAGGGAGCATATTTTATGGTGAATAAATAAAGAGGAGACTGAGGATATTTGGGTTAACATGGACATTATGTTCAGAAATAATGTGTTGAAGAAGGACATGAACGTATAATCTGACTTTTTAAGACTGATAATAAATGTATGTCGAAAAGAGATGACGAGCGCATGTGTTTTCTGCCTCGTTTAAGAATTTCTGAAGTCTTTTTGTTGTTGCTGCTGATGGTGATGATTTCATCTGTTCTCCCTTTAAAGTGGCCCTGAGGTCCAATACATAACATTTTAGAAAACACAGAGATGCACAATACAGACAAAAAGTATTGGGTTACAGATCATTTTCAAGGCACTCAACAATAGTATGGGGTTGTGTTTCTGTGGCTGGAATGGGTTTCTTAAACCTTTTGGATATTTTGCACAATTCCATGATTCTGACTTTGTGGAAACAGTTTGGGAGAAGGCCCTTTTTTGTTCGAGCACGACTTTTCCCAGTGCACAGAGCAAGGCCTGTTAAGCTATGATAGCTTGACTTGCAGACACACAGCCCTGAAGGGTTGAAAATTTCAACCCATTTCCAAATTAATGCCTGTGGATCTAGAATAGGCACTGATTAAAGTTCCTGTAGGTCAGTGGTTCCCAAACCTTTTTTTGCTAAGCCCCCCCTTATTTTTTTACAGGAACCCCACCCCTGGCACAAAAACATCCTCCAAACACGCACAAACATATTTGTTTTCAGTCTCCATTGCAGTGTATTCACACCTCAAACCTTTTGTAAACAGTTAAACAAATAAAAGTAAACTGCAATAAATTACAGGCTGCAATAAAATAAACCACTAAACAATTCATCTTTATGGTGTAATTATTTTTACATATAGTTGGTTTTTTGTTTGTTTGTTTTTTACTGTGTGACAATATTCAACATTGCTATCAATACATTATTCAAAAAATGTGTCCATGCAAAATAGATTCAAAAACATAAACAACTGCGGGATACTGTTTTTCTGTGATTTGAACCGGGGGAATAAATTGCGAAAGGATCAGCCTGATATTATTTACTGTATAAAGAGCTAACATTGCCAAAATTTCATTATAAGAAGTGTTTGTGAACTAAAAATCAAGAATGTGGGATCCTGTTTGTCCGTGATTTGGACAGCCCAGTGCGTGCTACCAACACAGGGGAAACAAATTCTGTCGGGAATACCCTCCTTGGCACTGCCGTTGTGTAGGTGAAGCCAAAGGCAAGATATGCTTCATCACCCGCAATGGCTCTGTGCCCCCCACTTTGGGAACCACTGCTGTAGGTGTACAGCACGGTGGCACGTTGGTTAGCACTGTTTCCGCACAGCAAGAAGGCCCTGAGTTCAATTCCACCACAGGGTCTTTCTGTGTGGAGTTTGCATGCACTCCCCGTGTTTGCATGGGTTCTTCCCAGGTACTCCGGCTTCCTCCCACAGTCCAAAGACATGCAGTTTGTGGAGATAGGTTAATTGATTAATCTAAATTGCCCTAAAGTGAATCTGTGAGTGAATGTGAGTGCGAATGATTGTCTGTGTCTCTTTGCGTTAGCCCTGCGACAGAATGGCGACCTGTCCAGGGTGTACCCTGCCTCTTGCCCTATGACAGCTGGGATAGGCTCCAGCGCCCCCAATGACCCTGGAAAGGATAAGCGGAAGCTTATGGATAGATGCTGTAGGTGACCCAATACTTTTGGTCATATTGTCTGTTATAGTCTATTTCAATATTAGTGAAATACCAACTCTGCCATTGCCGGTCCCAAGCCCGGATGAGAAAGGAGGAGGGTTGGGTGTGGGGCTAGCAACCCCACCCTGTAAAAACTCCAACTGCTACGGAAACAGCAAGTGAATCTCATTATCGACTGAATCAGGGCGAAGATGATCGGCAACCCTTAATGACGGCAGTGGAGAAAAGCCCTCGGGTCGTCCACTGCCCGATGCGTCGACCAATTTTCGACCCAAAAGAAACCCCGTTGCTGCGCCCGGACGGATGACGGCTGCACAGATTTCTTCAAGATCAATACTGGCGTCCGACAAGGATGCGTGCTATCCCCTTTCCTCTTCCTGTTGGTAATTGACTTCATCATGCAACGATCAGTTGACCAAGCTGGCATCGGTGTGCCCTGGCACGAAGCGCGTAATCTCACTGACTTGGACTTCGCAGATGACATCGCCCTGCTGGGCTCGACTCAGGAAGACCTCCAAAAGTTGACCGCAGAGGGAGGCGACGAAAGTTGGACTAAGAATCGGCGCCAAAAAAAACAAGTTACTCAGAGTTGGCTATGCACGTGCCCGCATTCCTCTCATGATCAACCAACAACATGCTGAAGAGGTGGAGAATTTTACATATCTTGGCAGCATCATCTCGAATGACGGGGTCTCTGATCGGGATGTCGAAGCCAGAGTAGGGAAGGCAGTTGGTGTCCTGCGACGTCTCCAACCTATTTGGAACTCGACCTCCCAGAATGTAAGGGTCAAGATCAGACTACTGAACTCTATCGTCTTCCCTACTGCCCTTTACGCTAGTGAAACCTGGCGCTCAACAAGTGCAATTATTCAACACCTGAACGTGCTTCAACAACGTGGCCTGCGACGAATCCTGAAAATTTCCTACCGGGACCGAATAACAAATGAGGAGGTCCTACGAAGAGCAGGCACCCGCCCATTAGCCGATGTTGTTGCAGAAAGGCGCTTCCGCTTTGCGGGCCATATTTTACGCCTACCCCCTCATCGCCCAGCTAAGATTGCCATGACATGGTGTCCACGCACTGGCAAGCGAAAGCAAGGCCGACCAAAGACCACATGGCGTCGAACATTCATGGACGATCTGAGAACTGTCGACATTGCCTGGGACGAAGCTCAAGCAGTCACTGCTGACCGACATCGATGGAGATCACTAGCTACCCCATGTGCCGCCCAGCGTAGGAGGAACTAAGTTTTAAGTTCTAAAAACTTAGTTCTGATGCTGGTCTATAAAGCTCTGAATGGTTTAGGACCAAAATACAACAGTGACCTCCTGACCCAGTATGAACCTTCCAGATCCCTCAGGTCATCTGGATCTGGTCTTTTATCAGTTCCCAGCGTCAGAACCAGACACGGAGAAACTGCATTCAGCTTTTATGCTCCATATATCTGGAACAAACTCCCAGAAAGCCTCAGATCAGCTGAAACACTCAGTTTATTTAAATCCAGGTTGAAGACTCACCTGTTCTCAGCTGCATTTGAATAAAGCACCAAATCCACACTTTTAAGCTTAAATTTCAAAACTTACATTTAATTACTGATTTTATCTATTGTTCTGATTTTATCTGTTTTGATTTTATATACTGTTTTGTTTGTTTGTTAATTAAAACAAGCAAACAAACAAACGAATCCATTTTAAATCATGCTTTTTATTTGTTTTTGTTTCTAATGTCTCTGTAAAGCACTTTGAATCACCTTGTTGTTGAATTGTGCTATACAAATAAACTTGCCTTGCCTTGCCTTAAGTAAGTAAGTGAAATACCATCTGTAAAAAATTTACTATTTTGTGTAATTTCTGCTCAAAAAGTGTGAAATGACTCTGGGAAAATCTCCGAGTGTTTACGGTTGTTTGTGTTGTTTAGCAAAAGGAATAAAACTGAGGAGCGAAAAGTGGAAAGCTGTGCTGTCTCTCGTTTATCTGTCACTGTCACTTACTTTAATTCATTTGGATTAAATCCTTAAACCTTGTCTCTGTGCAGTCTGACATTGTGCAGACGTCACCATCAGATCAACTGTGAGATGCCCTTTTCTGCAGTACAGCACCTCAAAAACAAACAAAAAACAGCTAAACTGCTGTTTTTCTGGAGGCATTCCTTATCAGCTGGAGGGAAATGCTGAAGCCTGTCTCATTTGTTTTCTTTTTCCTGTCATATAACGATGTGTCTGCCATCTAGTCCTTTAAGTGTTGATATAGTTATCTCACAGGAAGTCACACATGTGAGACAGAGACACGTGTGCAGAAGGCGCCATGAACTATCTCTCATGTGATTCTCTATTTGTATTTCAGTCCTTTTTGTCTGTAGTGTGAAGGCTGAGACAGAGGAAGTGTTGCTGTCAAAGTTTTAATTTACTCCTAAGACAAAGCTCCATGTGAATGTGTTTTACATTTTACAAAAGGTCAGGTAGTTCTCCACAAAACCTGTTTGTAATGTTAAAAATATAAATGTTAGGCAAACAAAACAACACTGCAGTGCTTTGTCTGCCTACATGGCTATATTAACCTGCTGAGGCCTCAAGGGGAAACATTTACTGCTTCGCTCCCGTTAACCGTTAAAATACAATCAGCCTCGTCATTAACCCCAGCAGCCATTATGGTTAAAAAGAGCCTGTTTTCCTTGTTTTTGATCACATTATTTTGCAATAGCGGATTTTCATATTAATTATGGGCAACATTAAAAAGAATGTTCAGTGGGTGTTCAATTAATCCCTTTAAACCAAAGGTTCAGGTTTTAGACCGCTATAAACTCTCTCTTTGAGTCTTTTTTTTTTTTTTTACTCTCAGCCATATGTGATGTCATAGAGAGCAACGATCACTACTATAGTTATCTCAGACGCACAGCTTTTAATGGGGGCGCAGAAGCCCCATCCAGCAGCTTCTTGCAAGAGGCCCTGGAATTTAAAAAATTTGAAGCGATAACTGAGTTTTGTTCTTCTACGTCCTCACTGTGCATTTTTTTAAGGTGATTTTTTTTTATATTTTTGTCCATGTAATCTAGGTTTCTATGTTTTTGGGGTGTAAGTGTGTATGCTCTTTTTTTTTTTTTTTTTCTTTTTTTTTTTTTAAATCTCCTCCTTTTGATTAATGTCAGACTGGTTTAATCAAACTTAGTGTTAGTGTCTAGAGTTTTTGTTTATATCTTGTTATCAAAATGTCATCTCTGTGTTCTGTGATTCCCTGTTCAGGTGTTCCTGTTTTATTTTGGTAGTCATTTGTTTTGTGTGATCTATTTATGTTACACAGCAAAATCTCCAGTGTTAATTTAACACTGGAGATTTTGCTGTGTACTTGCTTTGTCATCACTTTCATTAATTTCAGCAGAGTACCTCATTTGCTTCTCAGTCTCCTTCCAGTGTTTGTCAGAGTGTCTAATCTCGTTTTAATGTGGTGGTCACATTTGGACATTCTCGGATTCTAGTTTGCTTTCATCACTCAACCTTTGTACATCGTAGGCTTTAGTTTTCTGTCTAAATAAAAAAAAGTTTCTTTGTTTCTTGTTTACTTATTCAATCTCTGAGTTTTGGATTCGAACCATGCCTCATCATAACATGAGCAATACTAGGGCTGAACTTTGGAGGTTAAATGATCAGTACTGAAGATTAAGGTCTGTTAGAAAATATCCAGTAAAACTGTTTTTGTAGATGCAGCTGTGCAAATGAAAAATAAAAAACTTAAGACTGAATTTAACACGAAACTACCAACGTGTGTGTGCAGATAATCAGGTTCTTAAGTACCGTTAATATGAGTGTGTTGTGAGTAAATTCATCAACTTTAGGCCCTCCCCTCACCCTAATCCATATAAATAAAGCTGTTTAAATTCATAGTTCTGGCTGGTTTCATTTTCATGACAATGGTGGTGAGAACTCAAAGGCACTATTCATTATAGCCATATGAAAACAAAACATAAAACAGTATTCACTCTAACACACCAAGGGATAGTCGAATGCCATTGAGAGCATCCTCACTGGATGCATCACCACCTGGTATGGCAACAGCACCGCTTACAACCACAAAGCTCTCCAGAGAGTAGTGCGGTGCTCTGAACGGATAATTGGAGGTGAGCTTCCCTCCCTCCAAGACATCTACAGGAAGCGGTGCCTGAGGAAAGCGGGGAGGATCATCAAGGACTCCAGTCACCCCAGCCATTAACTGTTCAGACTACTTCCATCAGGAAGACACCTCACACTTACTACTGGAACTTCAACATTATGCACTCTACACTGTATATAAATGCCATTTGTTTTGCACATGTTCAACTACCAACCTCTGTATATTTTATATATTTTATTTTATTGTTTACTCTACTTAATTTGTAAAATATATATATATACACGCGCACACACACACACACGTAGAAAAACCTATTTAGTATACACACCCAGTAATGCATACACTCTTATATTGTACATATATTTATTACTCTCAGATTTAGCCATTCTTATATTTTGCTTGTTTTATGTTATTGTATTTTTTTTTGCACACCTCTGTTGCTTGTGAAGCTCGCACACAAGAATTTCACTCGCATGTACTGTACCAGTGCACATGCGATGTGATAATAATAATAATAATAATAATAATAATAATAATAATAATAATTATTATTATTATTATGGATTGGATTTATATAGCGCTTTTCAAGGCACCCAAAGCGCTTTACAATGCCACTATTCATTCACTCTCGCATTCACACATTGGTGGAGGCAGCTACGGTTGTAGCCACAGCTGCCCTGGGGCAGACTGACAGAAGCGAGGCTGCCATATCGCGCCATCGGCCCCTCTGGCCAACACCAGTAGGCAAATAAAAATAAAAGTGATAAAAGTAATAAAAGTGATTTGATTTGATTTGAATGGAGTTTGGTTTGAATGGAGTTTGGTTAAGGAGAAACTGAAGTCATCTGGTAACATATTTAAACAGAATTCATTTCTAGAACAATTACAGGGCAGTCTGAGAAATATTGTAGTAGTATATCACAGGCTCCTATAGTTCCCAAATGCCATTGTAAATTACATCTACATTTAAAAGCATTTAAAGTACAGCCCTTCAGTGAACATTGCTGAACACTCTGTCCCACTATTATTGGTAATTGTTTACAGAGTGATAATATATTAGCTAGCTAAATTTATGGCCTGGTCTGATCTGCAGCTTAAAAACAAAATGAACAGAAACTCATAAATGTGAGTGCCAAAAACCACTGGAATGAAACGTATGACATTAAAATATGGGCTAATTACAGCCCAATTAAGTTTCTAAGACTTCAGCTGACTGAACTACAGATAAAATTACTGAAGCTTCTTTTTTTTTCTCTTCCTTCTCTTTATGGGGAAATACACACAAGTTTATTTCAGTTCATAGATAAATTACTTTGACTTGTATTAATTCTTGAAAACTAGCTACAGGTTACCTAAAAATAACCTAAATTAACCTAATAAGCTCATAACTCATGTTTAATTAACACAAGTCAAACCTGATCTAAGAACCTAAACTTGAACCTATTGTTGGATTTTATCTCCTTGCTTTTTCTCAACAAAGCCGAGAAGGCCTAACCAGATAAATCTGTAAAATCTTTGCATCCATTTTGTAAAAAGACTCAACACTGCAACATGCCTGTAACACAAACACACCCAAAAAACCGCACCGTTAGAAAGAAAAAATGTTTTTGGGTGGTAAAAAAAATCTCCTCTTTCGCCAAGCCCCTCCCCTCCCGGTGGGTGGGGTCTCTGTTCTGCATCATCATGCCCTCAGCTCTGCTGCTTCTCTAACAGAAAGGAAGAAAATCTAACTGGTGTCTATTGCAGCTGCTGCTCCTTCGTGTAAGTGTTTTTCGGTTTGTTCTTCTCGGAGCTTTGTGCGGTTTTACCGGCTGTTTACTGGCTCGTTATGTGTCTAAAGCCGTGTATCAATCATTCTGAGTAACGGCGTGTTCGTAACTCGGGCTAGAAACTTCTTAAAGTTTCCACCAAAACTTAACGCATTTTGAAGCCAGGTTTACTCCGGATTGTGCTGTTTTTCTCTTGACGTGGATTGCTTGTTTGTGTTGTGATTTCTAAAGGAAAGGAAAAGGCGTGAGATACTTTAGAAGGAGGCAGATAACGTTGGGGGTGGGTTGGGGACAAATACCTTCAGACTTGAGGTCTGTACTTTTCTATTTTTGTAGCTGCCCGTCTGCTGCTGGGGGACATGCAGTTGCAGTTCTTTGTATATCCAATTTTAAGGAACCACAACTTACTACAAAGTGCTTCCTTAAAATTATTTTAGAACTTTGCTCTGGTCTTTATATCTGCATCCCTATCATATTTTAGCTTATTTTTGCTTGTCCTACATAATAATAGCGATTTTCATGGTGGTGTTAGAATATTCTCATTTGTCAACTTCTATGCCTTTCTGCAGTATTTGATGTACCTTTAGCTATAATGGCCTGCTTCATGTATTCCTGAAATATTGCTGTAGTTTCTGTTTAAACGGACTGATTGTTTTTATTGTACTTTTAATATATTTTACCTAATGGATGTTTACAGTATGTCTATAGTCTTGTGATCCTGTGTGTTGTAGCTTGCCTCATAGACTTTACTTATCGCTCATATTACTCCTGTAATATTCATTAGTTTGTCAGAAGTCTGTCCGCCCACCCATCTATTTATGAGGAAATGAGGGCCTTACCAGAAGGTTCATGTAATGCCGCCCCCTCAAAGACTACACTAACAGTAACAGTGTGGGACATCCAGTAAAGCCTTCAGTTGGTTCCACACAGAAGCGTCATCAAAAACTGTACAAGTTACTTAGCCTTCATAATGCTTAGTCAAGCAAAATAATGTATTTGCATGATAGTTTTACAAGTAAACCGGTGTCCTTATTTACAACCCCGAGGATAAATACTGATAAGCATGGAGCGAAGAATGTAAAAGTAAAAAAAAGTCTAGTTATAGCTTGTTGTACACCACGCTATCGAAAAAAAGAACTTCTTTGAATAGGAAGTTAAGGAGAAATGTCAGTCATACATACATAAAATGTATATTTAATAGTACTTCTCTATTATGCTGCGCTCAGTTTGGTGTATTTACACGTAGCTGCACTCTACTGTGTTATTTTCCTCCCACATCTAACTTCAGTGTATCGCTAGTCTGTAGTTATCTTACTGAGAGTCTTTATAGATTACAGTTGGTGGTGCTCGGCTGCTTTGTGTGCATTTAATGTGTTCTTGGAGTGGAGTTGGCCTGTTGTCTGCTAGTGCTTTAACAATATTATATTATGTGTCGAGGTTTTCTTGGTGTATTGTTGCCCTACTGTAGAGTTCAGCGTTAGGGTTACTGGTAAAAGACCATCAAGTGTTTATATAGAGCAGCTGCTGTAATATTTGTGATGTTGACAGTGTGGCCTGTTTTGACTCCAGGTTGTTATCATCTCTGTGATATTAGTCTGCTGGTAGCCTGCGATTGTCTGTGCGTAGCACTTCTTCATTACAGCGTTTCCTGTTTCCTGTTGACATCCTGGAAACAATCAGCAGTTTTATCCCTGACACCTTATCAACATAAATCTAATTATTAATCCTCAGGACATTTAGCATTACAGCAAAACACACACAACAGAGCAACTGTGCTAAATATAATTTTTTGTCATCTTCCCCTGGCTGTCAATATTATGTATTGCAGTATCGCTGTAATAGCAGTTAATCACTTAGTTGTTGTTGACATCTCATCATGAAACTGTAGGATCAATAGAAGTTTTCCAGTCAGTTTTAGGGCGATGTGCCTCCTCATCAGCTCACTAGACCAGTGTTTGTTTGCCTCATCACAATCAGGTCATGAACTATGGCAAACAAATAAACAGACCTTGGCGTGGTAGTGTAAAATGCTCCTGGACTGCTGACTATTTGTTGTTTTTGTGTTGGCTCTAATTCTTGAAATGCAGCGGGCTCCGCCTATGCAAGATGGATGTGCATATAATAACCCTAAATTCCATTTAATTAAATTAGATCAGCAGAGTGTCAGAGATACCAGTTGTGCTACTGGAGTCTGTATGATACCTGATGCGTCCCTATTTTCGGTTGCTCTGCAGGTCTTTGGCAAGTAGTATTTGTGGCTTCATCGTGTACCTTTTGTTGTGGTCTCTAAATTCATGGATTAAAGGAACCCAAGACACTTAAACACAAATAAGGGAGATGGCACAATGGCAAAATCAAACAAAAGAGGGAAAAGGCCTGGAACCAACCGTCATTCAGGCTTATCCTCTAAGTTAATGTCAGTAAGCAGAAAAAAGGTATTGCAATAAATTCTAAATTAAATAATAATTAAACAACACTACAAAAAGTAACTGAAGGGAAAGGCCAGTGCTGACGGGAGAGAGACCATTTGCCACCTGGTGAGAGAATTTAAAAGAAGAAGAAGAAAGCAATCAGAGGGTGAAGAGACAAACACATCAAGACTTCTACAAATTATTTTGAACTGACAGGGCTCAGAATATATTACTTTCAAGGTCACTGTGTTCCATACAGTCATAACATTTTACCATAACCGATTATGTATTTCTTGTAAACTAGCTGTTGATTTCCAGAAGAAGGGGCACGGACAGATAGCCATGTCTATGATACTGACTGTCTTGTATTTAATTTTACAGTCCCAGTTATTATTGCTCCCCTGCTTTGTCTTGTTTATAGTCAAATGGTAGAACAAAAAAAATCAGTGATTTATGTTCAAAACTTCAAAGAAGTGACAGAATTGTGGTTCATTTTATATCGAGGACCCGCTACAGCCCACTTTGATCATAGGTGTGCCAGACCAGTAAAACTCACTCTGTAATTATGTTTGGGACTGTTTGTGATATTTATGTTTATGTGACAACTGAAATGGTACACTTGAATGTAATATAATGATGGTCAGTGGAGCAGGTTGTGTGGTCATTTAGTGTTTTGTTTTTTTTTGTTTGTTTTTTTTAGACTGGGTTGGGGCTAAAGTAATTATAGAGGCCTGACTAAATCTGACTAAGTCGATTTTTACAGACTGTCTGCTCATTTTCCTGAATCCATTTTCATTTCTTCACCAAACATTCAGAGTCAGAGGATTTTTGTGTGGCAATACTTAATGCTGAATAGATGTTGTCTTTTTATAAAATGGACTGTCAGACTACAAGGACAGCCATTATGTAGAGAAACAGGACAATGACACGTTTAGGTTCAGTAAAAATATGTAATAAAGATCCCACCCCAAAAAAAATCATGCCTGTGAGTCAAGCCTTCCTGTACCGGATATGAGAGCAAGCTTTTTTTTAGCCCCTCTTCTTCCTGTGCTGTATTACTGTTAAAATGTTCTGTGTGTATAGTCGATCGTCTATCTTTGTGAGGAACGCTGTAAGTTACATTTCTGAAAGTCAGAATGTTTTTTACTCAGTAGGGACTGTTTGAAGATAAATACAAGGTTTTGAATTTGGAGTTGGCGTGTTTTATGAAAGACTAGGGAATGCGTTTCTGACTGTTGGTGTAGTGTGTAATTCACGAGGATTGTACAAAGTGCAATTTTAGGACAACGTGGCTGATCCTTCCTTCTTCAAAGAGATGTTTAAGGGTTCAGACTTGGACCCAAGGAATTTTATATCAGTCACTGTCCTCTCAAAGGCTCAAAAACGCACATGTGGCTTTTACCTTCATAAACTTTTAAGAGCTTGACACACTTTCTTTCCTATTTCAGTTCAGCAATACTTCTGAAAATGGCAGAAATAAAGTACTGTCTCTGTTATACTTAAGGCAACTTAAATACTCCTACAGTCCTGGTATCTAAGAAAGAATTGTGCTTAGTGTTTACTTTGTTCCTTTGTGAATGAACATTGTGCATCAACAAGGTGCTCGATATTCATTTTAGATGGGAGTTCACACATTGATCAGGAGTCAGTGAGTTCAACAAGAAAGAATTAGGCCTTTAAAATGAATCAATAATGGCATTAAAAGTCATTCTAACCTTATCAATGTAAATTCATGGTAAGCATATTATTACTGCTGCAGTAAACCGGTATGTGGATCCAGATTTGGACGTGGCGGATGTCTCTCCTGAAACTTGTAAATTTGCGTGTAAATACAGGAACACAGGAAGGTTAAACAAAACTTTGGACTGTTGAATATCTTATCTGTTGGGATCAGTAGACTATTGGTCAACAGTTTTGTATTGAAGTGAAGCAGTTTATTTAGCTATATCACAGGAAGAAACTGACAATACAAGAAATCATCCAAAAATAAAACAGTTTATAAAGAAAAGCAGATATGATCAATAATACCTTAATTTGACTTATTTTTCTTCTTAGTATTTTCACCTTGTTTTTTTTACATTAGAGGAAGCATATGAGGCTCTGCAGTTTTAACAAGAATCTAAAAGAGAGGGGGAATTGTTAGTGATATGAAAGACGGTGGGGAAGGCAACAGCTGCTGTGTGCAGGGCTCAAGAGTGCAAGAATTTAACTTAAATTTGCAACTACAAACAAGTGTTTGTAGTTTTGCTTTTTCCCCTCTAACTAAAATGTGATATTGATGGTGTAACAGTCATTAGAGCTGTTCTTTATTATATACAAAGTGAAACTTTCCCAGAGTCTGTAACAGCTGAGCTCATTACTGCAAGTGTAATGAAACCTTTGTGAGCCAACGAGTTTATTACATCAGAGGATGGGGATGGGGATGGGGATGGGTATCGAAAACCGGTTCTTGTTGAGAACCGGTTCCCACTGTTTCAATTCCTTGGAATTGTTTGCCATTTTTGCAAACGATTCCCTTATCGATTCCAGTCACCCCGAATGACGTCACCACGTTGCGGAGCGTCATTTACCTGGCAGGAAACACAGCGCCTAAGCGGCTCAAACACTAAAAAGTTTGATTATACTTTACGAGAACGGAAGACAACAGGGCAACTTGCAATACTTGCAAAGTAGATATTTCATTTAAGGGAGGAAACACTAGGAATATGCAAAAGCATTTGCTCACAAAACACACGATAACCTTAAATGAATGTCGTGTTTTTAATTCCGCTCCGGACTCGTGAATCTCAACCAAGCAGCAGCGGTAACATTTGCACGTCCTCTCCCGTTAATGCAGCAGGTAAATAATCAACTAACAGTGCATATTATGTTAGCGCGATCTGCCTTATTACAAAACCTGCCATTACTGTGCGCTAGGGCTGCACGATTAATCGTTGGAAAATCGCGATCTCGATTCATACTTATGTGCGATCTCATTTCCGAATGACAACGATTTAAAAAGAAAAAAAGATGACGATTGTACCTCATTTTGATCCGGGACGTAATCTGCATGAAAACAAGCGCTCACTCTTCCTGCTCAACAAATGACAAGGGCGGAGCCTTATACCACGTGATACAGAAGCTGGCTGCTAAAATTAGCAGGGGAAAAAACAACGGAGAGCACGTCAGGGATGACGAGAAAGTGACAGGAGAAAATCCGTCCCGGTCAACCACCCAAACATCAATAACGGGAACCTTATACAGCGCTTCACGTCGAACTCCCGCAGGCACAAAGAAATTACGGAGGCTATTACTTATCACCTGACCAAAGATACAGTGGGGCAAAAAAGTATTTAGTCAGCCACCGATTGTGCAAGTTCCCCCACCTAAAATAATGACAGAGGTCAGTAATTTGCACCAGAGGTACACTTCAACTGTGAGAGACAGAATGTGAAAAAAAAAAATCCATGAATCCACATGGTAGGATTTGTAAAGAATTTATTCGTAAATCAGGGAGGAAAATAAGTATTTGGTCAATAACAAAAATACAACTCAATACTTTGTAACATAACCTTTGTTGGCAATAACAGAGGTCAAACGTTTACTATAGGTCTTTACCAGGTTTGCACACACAGTAGCTGGTATTTTGGCCCATTCCTCCATGCAGATCTTCTCGAGAGCAGTGATGTTTTGGGGCTGTCGCCGAGCAACACGGACTTTCAACTCCCGCCACAGATTTTCTATGGGGTTGAGGTCTGGAGACTGGCTAGGCCACTCCAGGACTTTGTTGCCCGGGCGGTGTGTTTTGGATCATTGTCATGTTGGAAGACCCAGCCTCTTTTCATCTTCAAAGTTCTCACTGATGGAAGGAGGTTTTGGCTCAAAATCTCACGATACATGGCCCCATTCATTCTGTCCTTAACACGGATCAGTCGTCCTGTCCCCTTGGCAGAAAAACAGCCCCATAGCATGATGTTTCCACCCCCATGCTTCACAGTAGGTATGGTGTTCTTGGGATGCAACTCAGTATTCTTCTTCCTCCAAACACGACGAGTTGAGTTTATACCAAAAAGTTCTACTTTGGTTTCATCTGACCACATGACATTCTCCCAATCCTCTGCTGTATCATCCATGTGCTCTCTGGCAAACTTCAGACGGGCCTGGACATGCACTGGCTTCAGCAGCGGAACACGTCTGGCACTGCGAGATTTGATTCCCTGCCGTTGTAGTGTGTTACTGATGGTGACCTTTGTTACTTTGGTCCCAGCTCTCTGCAGGTCATTCACCAGGTCCCCCCGTGTGGTTCTGGGATCTTTGCCCACCGTTCTCATAGAGCTGGGTGATAGAACGATAACGATATGTATCGCGATATAACTTATACTCAATAGAGAAATTAAGCTATCGCGATAGACCTCGCCGCTCTTGTCCTCTTAAAAAAAAAAAAAAAAAAGGTCAGCCAATCCAAATTAAGTAGCGCAGAGCCGAACCAACCACAGCCGCAGCGTCACATCGCGTGACTTGTTACGTACAGCACAAGTGCCAAGCCGCACGTGTGTTTGTTTGGGAAGCAGCCAGCGGGTAATGGAGGAAATGAGTGTGCCGACTAGAAAAATCAACCGAGCGTGACCGAAGAGAAAACAGATGATGGTTCCAATGCCGGAGAGATTGTCAAACAGAAGAGCCAAAGAAGTTCCGTAGTGTGAAGGTATTTCGGCTATTTCAAGTCTGACAAAAAACAGAGTAGCGTGCACTGTAAATTGTGCCGAAAGCAAGTCTGGAAATACAATAAACTGGTGCATGCGTCACACTGTGCGCCACGTTATTGTTTCGGTGAAATGAATTTCTACAATACTGTTACTGTTAATTCTACTCTCTGCAGTGTTTAAATGCTTACATATACACACAGTTACTGTCCCTCCACACATACGACTCGGTTCTGCTTCTATGCCCCAGCTTTGTTTACTTTTTCCCACCGAGGCTTCTAGACTTCTGATTAGCCAACATTTCTGCACGGTTAGGAATCTAGCGCCACCTGCTGCTTTGGCATGTTCATAGCAGCGTTTTCCTTCATTTCTGCCTTTATGTGTGGACGGGATTATTTTTTAAAACGAAAACGGAAAATCTCCGTTTTCAAAAATACCCGTGTACGTGTGGACGTAGCCTCAGTCTCTGACTGGAAGCGCTAATTCGTCATTCGGCTTTTGTCAGACTAAAGTAACTGTTAAAACTGTTTGAAAAGCTAAGCTATACAACAAGGAGAGATTGAGAATTTCCTTTTAGTTCTCAGTTTATTTGATATTGACAAAAGTTAGTCAGTTTTGTCTGTTCTTCTGTAAAACAAACTAAGATTTATTTTTAGAATTAATATTTTGTTTCTAAGTGGAATTGACAATTTAGTCTGTTTCGTTTGTTCTATTTTGAAACTTAAACGCTTTAGTGGCTGCCTTTTGTGTAGTTTGCAATATTTGCCTTTATTTATCTGAAAAAGTCTCATGTTCCTTAAGTACATCTACCCTGTCGAACTTATTATGGGAAATAAATATTTAAATAAAAACAAGCTGCTGATTATTTCACATTTTACTTGTGAGCAACGGCACATTTAAATCTTACAAATATAGTTATTTGGCTTATATCGTGATAGATATCGTTATCGCCTGAAATGAAAAAAACATATCGTGATATGAAAAAATCTCATATCGCCCAGCTCACCGTTCTCATGATCATTTTGACCCCACGGGATGAGATCTTGCGTGGAGCCCCAGATCGAGGGAGATTATCAGTGGTCTTGTATGTCTTCCATTTTCTGATGATTGCTCCCACAGTTGATTTTTTTCACACCAAGCTGCTTGCCTATTGTAGATTCACTCTTCCCAGTCTGGTGCAGGTCTACAATACTTTTCCTGGTGTCCTTCGAAAGCTCTTTGGTCTTGGCCATGGCGGCGTTTGGAGTCTGACTGTTTGAGGCTGTGGACAGGTGTCTTTTATACAGATGATGAGTTCAAACAGGTGCCATTCATACAGGTAACGAGTGGGGGACAGAAAAGCTTCTTACAGAAGACGTTACAGGTCTGTGAGAGCCAGAGATTTTCCTTGTTTGAGGTGACCAAATACTTATTTTCCTCCCTGATTTACGAATAAATTCTTTACAAATCCTACCATGTGAATTCATGGATTTTTTTTTTTCACATTCTGTCTCTCACAGTTGAAGTGTACCTCTGGTGCAAATTACTGACCTCTGTCATCATTTTAGGTGGGGGAACTTGCACAATCGGTGGCTGACTAAATACTTTTTTGCCCCACTGTATGGCTCCCATCAACACTGTGCAAAACGAGGGATTTAGGAAAATGATCAACACCCTAGACAAACGCTACACAGTGCCGTCCCGCAACTATTTTTCTATTGTTGCACTACCTGCTCTATACACGCAGTGTCGAGCAACGGTGGAGACGGAATTTCAAGCAGTACATTTTGCGGCAACAGCAAAACGCGAGACATTTGTTGTTTTTATGTTTATTTATTGTTTTTATGTTCAGTCTTAACTGTTGCGAAGTTGATGTGCAGTTAATAAGTACTGGAAAAGAAAATCGTGAGAGAATCGTGATCTCAATTCTAAGCCAAAAAATCGTGATTCTCATTTCATGCAAAATCGTGCAGCCCTAGACCTTAGTGTTCTCCTTTAAAAAAAAAAAAAAAAAAAAAAAAAGAATCTATAAGAGAATCGATAAAGAATCGAATCGTTAAACAGAATCGAAAATGGAATCGGAATCGTGAAAATCTTATCAATACCCATCCCTATCAGAGGACCCGGTCTGATCGCATCAAGTAGACTGTACTTACTTTCCATGGGTCTCGACGAGGCCTTGTTCCTTTTACAGAAATTTGAGAAAGCAAGCAGTTGTTGCTTTGTCAGCTGACTAATTTGCTTTATCAACAGGGAGCTTTAGACTCCACTATAACCCAGTTAAAGTGAACGTCCGCAGTTGCCTGGACGTTTTTACACATCAGCTGAAGAGACCTTTGGTGCTGCATATTGGGATTAATAAACGCAAAAGGGACTTCTCAAAAGAGGTGTCAGAGTTCACAGAAAAGGGGAGGAAGCAAGACAGGAAGCCCTGTTGTTGCAATGTGTTCTTGGGACAGGAAATTATGTCCCTTTTCCCCATCCTGAAAACCCTAAAACAACATCAAGACCCTCCACTGTCTTTTCAACTCTCAACTCTCTGGGATATTTACATTGCCTTAAATCAGGGGGGTCGAATCCCAGGCCTCGAGGGCCGGCGTCCTGCAGGTTTTAGATCTCACCCTGGGTCAACACACCTAAATCTAATGATTAGTTCATTACCAGGCCTCTGGAGAACTTCAAGACATTTTGAGGAGCTCTTTTAGCCATTCAAGTCAGCTGTGTTGGATCAAGGAAACATCAAAAACCTGCAGGACACCGGCCCTGGAGGCCTGGAGTTTAACACCCCTGCCTTAAGTGGATGTTTCCTACTTCGTTAATAAGGGAAACAGGTTTTCTGAACAGGTTTACGAATGTATGAAAGACTTCAGGCATGAAGCCAGCAGAAGAGGAAATGAATGACTGTCCATCCCACAGTCCAAAGACATGCAGTTTGTGGGGTTAGGTTAATTTATCAATCTAAATTGCCCATAGGTGTGAATGCGGGAGTGAATGTGAGTGCGAATGGTTGCCTGTCTCTGTGCGTTAGCCCTGCAACAGACAGACTGGATCCTATTTTTCTTAAACAAAAATCAGGTAAAAAAAAAAAAAATCACGTAATTCTTTGTTTTTACATTCATCAGGTCCCAATCTGCCCAAATATAAAGAGAAATTAAAAATGCATGCCATGAAAGAGTTCGGGTCTTAGGAGGTTAAAGTTTGTTTTCTTCTCCCATTCCTGGACGAACTCCGCTGTTGTTCTTTTCTCTATTTTGTCCCATTTGTCAACCGATAGGCATTCAGCAGCTGCATATGTCATCTGCTTCCAGTGACGTGCTTGCTGTCGAAATGGAAAGGCAGGCAGACACATTTGCATGACCATAACTTGCACACAGAGCTTTTCTTAACTTTTATGACTTTAGGGTTGGCAAACATCTCCATAGTCTACACTTCCTTCTGTAAAACTGACAATTGCTGATACCATTTATGGCAGGGTGAGACACGCACACACACATATACCCGCACTGGGAAGGTTAATTATCGACTTCAACAGGGTTCAGTGTTAGGACCAATTCTGTTCACATTATACATGCAGTATCATCAGTATAGGTTTTCAGTATAGGCAGTATCATCAGAAGTCATGGCATAGATTTTCACTGCTAAGCAGATGACACCCAGATCTATCGATCCATGTGTTGTGGAAGTTTTCCATTTAAATAAAGCCTGCAGACGAGCGGTGAGCGGTAGCTAACATTCTTTAATCAAAACACACAAAGAACAGACAACCAAGCTTGTGGAGAGCCTACATGACCGCGGGGCAGGTCAGCAGAGTCTCTCTGAGCCTAGCATGGCTCTCAGTTAAATACCTTCTCCAGGAACAAAAGGCAGCAGACAGCGGTTTCACACCTTAAGATTCACACTCCCTTGCTACCTCCCAGAGTCCTCAAAGAGACAAAAGATTCTTCCTGTGGAGCTGTCTGCTTCCCCCAACTTCCTAACTAGACCCCCACCATTTGTCTTACTGTATGAGTGTGAGACTTGTTAAAATCCAGTGGCACCCAGGCAGTATACAATATAATAATGTGATTAATACATAAGTAAAATAAATTCCTATACACATGAAGCCAGTTAACACACATCATTAGTTACACTGCAGGAATGTCTGGAGTATGAACGCTAAGGCGAGGGTTCCCGATGTTTAGGGACAAATCCAATCACATGTCGGGTTGATGTAAACAGACCAAACTTCAGTCAGGAGAAATACTGAGACAATCCATCCACAATACAAGGTTAGCAATTAACTTACTGCTACATGGGCTGGGCTGTAGTTGCATCATAAGGTTTTAAAAACTGAGCTTTAAAATAAACAGTGGTAATAAAAACCGAGAGAGGCCGACAGTGATCACTGCTTTTTTAGGGGCTTGTTCAGATTAAATAGAACAAAGTACAAAGCATTAAAACATGTTACAAACACAACTGCCTTGATAAACGCGGAATAGTTTTGACCCAGAAGCAGGGTTTGTAGATCATCAGGTGGGACCAGATATCTCACCCGCTGTGAATGTTTTAATGCAGTACGGTTGTTATTATTATCAATTACCACATCCTGTTTATGACAGTTACAATACATAACATTCATATAAAAAATAAAATTGTCTTGTCTAAACTCTATGTGGTGTTAATTAAGCGTATACTACTGTACTTTAACGTCGCTCATAAGGGTGGTACTTCAAGAGCCATATATTTTATGAGGTGGTACCATCAGCGTGACAGCGCCGTGCCGCCTTTGCAGTTTTAAGGCCAGGGAAACGAGCCTGCCAGCGCTGTGTAGCTGGCGATAAGGAAAGGCTGCTCTTTATAGAGGACTCATGCTCCAGGAAATGTTTTCTGGTTGACTCCAGCTCCCAGAAGAGCTTCGGGAACTCTTGTGTCATCTTTGCATAGAGATTTCCCGTGTATCACCAGAGAGAGCCCAAGTAACACAGTTTGAGAAAGACTGAAATAGAGTAAAATAATATGTAAAATAATTGTCAGAAAGATTACACTGCACATAAGCGAGACTAGCGAAGGCTACCATGGTTTATTGGTTATGTGTGTTTCTGTCTGTGCGTGTGTGGTCATTTCCAGTCTTTGTTGTGGAGTCTGACAGCAGTTCGAAGGAAAGACCTCTGCCCACATTGTGGGTGCTGCAGCCCGCCACAGAAAGAGCTGCTCAGTGCTGTCCAACAATAACAACAATGTATCACCTCTCCATAGGTCTGTAGAAGTAGATGATGATTTTGGAGATTGACTGTGGTCAAAGCAATCAGTGATCGCTTGCCAGTCTAGGTGACTTTTAGGTCTCTTCCCCAGCTATACACACAAGTTAATATTGTTATGAGCACCATAATTAATTAAATCTGCATTGCTTTAATTGCGTCCCGCATCTCCACATATAACTGGCAGTTGTAACAGATGTGGTTTTTGGCTTGCGTGGACACATGGACTCATCAGGAGAGAAAACAGGAGGATGTTTTTGAGAGATATCTGATCTTTTCAACTAGCTGGTTCACAGGGGATGGAGGTGATGGCTGAAGGCTCTGCCTCACATTCTACCTTTACAGACTCGGCAGACTTGCTTGTGGTTCCTAATCTGTGAGGCAAGTGCTCTGTTGGAAAAACCAGGCACTTGCAGGTTAAGCTAATAACATGGAATTGAAAATGGAGTGTTTAGTAAACCTCCTGATCAAATGGGGGAAAAAATAAATTCAAAAATAATAAAATAATATAAAATATTTGCATGTACGAGTTGTATTTTGTATCAAATTTGCTACATCACACTTCTTCTTTCTTTTCTTTTTTTTTTACTTAAAAATTTATTGTGCAGTTTCTACAAAACACAGAGTCTCAGACTGGCTGCTGCACTTTACTTTAAAGCATTAGGGTAAGATGGGGACTGATTATTCAAGACTTTGTATGTGTGAGGAAATATTTTAAATTCAACAGATTTAACAGGAGGCCATCAAAGAGAAGCCAATATATGGGCAGTGCATATTGTAAAAATATAATAATATACACCAGACTTTTTACTACTGTGACCACTATGCTGGAATTAACTTTCCCCCCTTTTGTTCCCAAGGATGTTTGAAGCATTTCCTAATTCTCAGGGTGGATTTTTAGCAGACACGTTGGTCCGTGTGCTGCCTCCTGTGTGGAATTACAGGGCCAATCATAATATCCGCTCTGAGCTGCCTCTGTGTTAAAAGCTCTTTGTACTGGAGCAAGTTTGGACATTCCAACTTGGCATACAGTTACGGCCCCATTATACTCGCTGTGCACTGCCTGGCAAACCGCACCATTCATCACCTCTTGATTTTTGTAACCTTGGTCTTTGTACTGCAGCCACTGGGTTGAGGACACAAGTGTTCAACTGTGTTGCTTTTTACAACCATTTAATGATACATCAGTACAGAAGCTCAGAGATTCATATATTAGGGGAATATGTTGCAAGAGTTTGAAAATACTTTGTGGTGGAAAATCACTTTCTTTGATTCCAGTTTTGTTTTGTTTTTTTCTTCTTCTTCTTCTTCGCCTTCGCCCTAAACTCTGTGCAGTTATGTTTATCCAGGAAGTTGCCTTTGCGTCAGAATCTTTGTCCTTTGAGTGCCACTCTTCTCATCTGGAGTGGATGACTTTAAGAGAAAGGTATCAATGTTGATAATCAGTCGTCATGGGGCTGACTTCTTTGGTCTTGTTCTGAAAAGGTTGTAACAGGTGTAACTTTTTTTTTTTTTTTCAGTTTCACTTACCATCAATTTGGGTTTACATGAGGAAAGGCATCCAGCATAAAAACTTACCAAATCAAACAAGTGGTACTACACACTGTGGTGACCCCTTGTGAATAAGACAGCCACTGACAGTAGCTGCTTCCTCTCATCCTACACGGGAAGAAACTCCTAAGCAATTTTTTCCAGTGAAAATCTTAGATTTTAATGTTAAGTCTTTTGTGCGATTTAGATTAGATGAAACTTTATTAATTCCTCGGGTGGGTTCCTCCAGGAAACACAGTTTCCAGTAGCACAGCACCGACAGAAGTTGCATATTCCAGATACAATAAAAGGGAATGAGAGTAAGGATATACGCATAAATATACCACACATACACATATACAGTGGCTTACAAAAGTATTCGGCGCCCTTGAACTTCCACATTTTGTCACATCACAGCCACAAACATGAATCAATTTTATTGAATTCCACGTGAAAGACCAATACAAAGTGGTGTACACGTGAGAAGTGGAACGAAAATCATACATGATTCCAAACATTTTTTACAAATTGGGTGTGCGTAATTATTCAGCCCCTTGAGTCAATACTTTGTAGAACCACCTTTTGCTGCAATTACAGCTGCCAGTCTTTTAGGGTCTGTCTCTACCAGCTTTTCACATCTAGAGACTGAAATCTTTGCAAAACAGCTCCAGCTCAGTCAGATTAGATGGACAGCGTTTGTGAACAGCAGTTTTCAGATCTTGCCACAGATTCTCGATTGGATTTAGATCTGGACTTTGACTGGGCCATTCTAACACATAGATATGTTTTGTTTTAAACCATTCCATTGTTGCCCTGGCTTCATGTTTAGGGTCGTTGTCCTGCTGGAAGGTGAACCTCCGCCCCAGTCTCAAGTCTTTTGCAGACTCCAAGAGGTTTTCTTCCAAGGTTGCCCTGTATTTGGCTCCATCCATCTTCCCATCAACTCTGACCAGCTTCCCTGTCCCTGCTGAAGAGAAGCACCCCCAGAGCATGATGCTGCCACCACCATATTTGACAGTGGGGATGGTGTGTTCAGAGTGATGTGCAGTGTTAGTTTTCCGCCACACATAGCGTTTTGCATTTTGGCCAAAAAGTTCCACTTTGGTCTCATCTGACCAGAGCAGCTTCCTCCACAGGTTTGCTGTGTCCCCCACATGGCTTGTGGCAAACTGCAAACTTCTTATGGTTTTCTGTTAACAATGGCTTTCTTCTTGCCACTCTTCCATAAAGGCCAACTTTGTACAGTGCATGACTAATAGTTGTCCTATGGACAGATTCCCCCACCTGAGCTGTAGATCTCTGCAGCTCGTCCAGAGTCACCATGCGCCTCTTGGCTGCATTTCTGATCAGCGCTCTCCTTGTTCGGCCTGTAAGTTTAGGTGGACGGCCTTGTCTTGGTAGGTTTACAGTTGTGCCATACTACTTCCATTTCTGAATGATCGCTTGAACAGTGCTCCGTGGGATGTTCAAGGCTTGGGAAATCTTTTTGTAGCCTAAGCCTGCTTTAAATTTCTCAATAACTTTATCCCTGACCTGTCTGGTGTGTTCTTTGGACTTCATGGCGTTGTTGCTCCCAATATTCTCTTAGACAACCTCTGAGGCCGTCACAGAGCAGCTGTATTTGTACTGACATTAGATTACACACAGGTGCACTCTATTTAGTCATTAGAACTCATCAAGTAAATTTCTAAGGGCAACTGACTGCACGCAGACCAAAGGTGGCTGAATAATTACGCACACCCCACTTTGCAGTTATTTATTTGTAAAAAATGTTTGGAATCATGTATGATTTTCGTTCCACTTCTCATGTGTACACCACTTTGTATTGGTCTTTCACGTGGAATTGCAATAAAATTGATTCATGTTTGTTGCTGTAATGTGACAAAATGTGGGAAAGTTCAAGGGGGCCGACTACTTTTGTAAGCCACTGTATAAATACAGAATATATCATATGGATATAGGGCGCTATGACCAAAATCTCATATCCCGATATAAGACATTTATTGTCCTGACAATGATATAAATCACAAAAATTTAACATTTTCTGTAAATTCTGTGAATCTCGGGCAGCTCGACTGGCGTGAAGTGTTTTCAGCTGGGCGTCATGTACCTGGAGTCCAGTGTTTTAACCGATGCATGAAATTGTACATTTTTAGAAATAGGTTGTAACGGCCGCTGTTTTCTTCGTGGGTATTTATAACATGGCGTGCTGCGGGAAAAAGGCTGTTCTAAAACAAACAACTAAAGAATGTAAAACATTCCCTCCAAAAAACTTGTAGATTCTAAACAAGCAAGTCAGTCCGTGCATGATTACATTGCTTCGCCCATCAAAAAGTACCTGAGACAATATACCGCCTATCATCATTTATTGGACTGACGAATGTCAGTTGGAAAAAATTTACAAATCAAATGAGAAAAAGGGAAGCAAAGATTGTAAAGTGCACATGTGTGTTAAACCAGATCAAACGGATACTGTGTAGAAAACTGTGTGATAGCCGATTTACATAAATAGTAGTGAAGAATCACACACTGACACAGGTTAGCTGACAGGTCAGACTGAGTGTGTTCGTGCATAGAGACACACACACACACAGTGAGAGGGAGATTTACATTGAGAGCTGAAACAGGAGAAGCTGTACTGAATCCAGATCTGATTGGGATTCACAGGCTGAGTTCTGTGTGCACGGATACATTCCTTCAGGGGGAGAGGGGCGGTGTGGAGGTGAGTGGGAGTAAGAGGATGACTCCATTCGGTAAAAATCTTTCTGTATTTTTTTAAGAGAGTGGCGCTGCGCCTTCCCCTTTATCAGCATCAGTGATGACATCAAAACTACAAGTGCTGCTTACGCCGAGTTCACCATGGCAGCAGAGCAAAACAAGAATTAGCATGACTCTGTTATCAGAGTGAGGGAGAGCAGCAGAATGCTTTCTATTTTTCCAAGGTTTGAATGAACTAATAATAATTTTATAATATGTCACAGATGATCAGTTTCCAGATATTCCCCTGGTTTTATGATATTTTTTTAATCTATATTTGGCTTTTTATGAATAAACAGAAATGCACTGCGATTTGTTTGCTTAAGGTTTTTCAAATGATCTGAATATAGATTGATACTGGGCCCCAGAGAGTGTGATTGCCAGTGGCTGATTTGTCAGTATCAGATTTTTATGTAATCTTTAATCAGTTCTGCAGTGGTTTTTAAGGTATTTAAACACTGCTGAGTTGCAATGCAAAGAATGCAAAAAAGAAAATACATGTTTCACATATTTAGTTTATTATTAATGATGCAATATTCACTGTGTCTCCAACAATAGATCTTGTATCTACCAATCAGAAAGCAACACCGGTCTCAGCCTTAATGGAGGAAAAGCTGAGTGGTGTCGTGACAGAACAAAGGAAAAAGTCCAGATGACAGCAGGTGACACATTCCCACTATGCTGACATAGCTGGTCAATTGACAGCTCAAGAACACGCCCTTCCTGCTGAACACCGATAGTGCAGCAATGATTGTTAGGAGGAAGGCTTGTGTTGCCTTGGTGATCGCTGCCATCCTCTTCCTCATGATTGCCAGCCAGAGCATTCAGAGGAGGTATTTCCTGTTGCAGCCTGCAGCTCCGCCCAGAGGCCACAGCACGTCCAGTGGCAGGATGACAGGTGAAGAGCGGGTGTGAGAAATGAATGTTTGTTTGTTTTTTGTTGTTGTTGTTGTTGTTGTTGTTTTTTAAGTATTGATCCACACGGCCTGAACTTTTTTCTGTTTCCAGCAGCTGAATTCACAGGCCCAATTTCAGGTCAGGCACCTCCTTACCTGAAACCTGAACAAATTCCCACCGAGGAAGAGATGGTTGAGGAAGAAATTGACGAGGAGGAGGAAGAGATGGTGATTCAGGAGCAGCTTATGAAAAACGCTAAGTATGACATGTAACACTTGTAACCCTGCATATCCACTAATACCCTGGTCTTACACCTGTGTTTTGTACTCTTACAGGCTGTGTGGCTGCTCTGATGCCTGTATTTCAGACAACAATGGGTCGAAATGGTTCAGCCAGCGCTACGACGCTAAACAGCAGCCCATCATCAAAGAGACCGGCAATAATTTTGACTCTGATGCACTTCAATGGTGGCTGGTAAGGACAAAATGTAGTGATAGTTCAGATTTTATTAAAGGGGACCTATTGTCATTATTTCCAACTCTACATTTTTATTCTTGGACTAGATAGTTTTGCAAGATTCACTTTTAAAAAATGATCCTTATTTATCCAATACTCCACCTTAGTGTAGCCCCCAAAGGTCTGAAGGTCGGTCTGAAACAAGCTGTTTAAGCTCCTTTCCCTTTAAGTTTCCTTTCTTTTGAATGATTGTTCCTTTTTAACCAGGAAATGTGAAAAGCAGAACTGTGGCTTTTTAATGGCCAGCAGGGTCACTAACTCCAGTGGCAGTGACTGCTTTGTTTACTTAAACTCTAAATCCAAAACACTTTCTGTGAATAGTGAATAAAACAAGAGTTTTTTGCAAATGGTAATGTAATGTCCAAATTATAAACTTACCGTGAATTATCAATGTTTTTTTATTAAAATAGTACAGCAGTATTAGTAATGTCTACTTAAGCCACTGTACTGTCTTCAAAGTAATGCATCATTTGTTAATTCAACTTTTGTAAAGCTTTTTTTTTTTAAACTACATAAATAAATAAACAAGGCGATTTTTTTGTTTTTTTACAGTAAATGGCTTTTATTGCAAGTAAGTAAATAATTACCAAGTCATTTACAGGTTTTCCCTTTATTTCCTTTGCTTTAGTTTATGGACAAAGAAGATTCACAGGAAATCATTGCAGCCTTCAAAGTAGGGCTGCTCAATTAATCGAATTTTAATCACGATTACGATCTGGGCTTTCAACGATCATTAAAAATGACTGAGCCGATTATTAGCCCCTCCCTCATGCTTTACTCTCGCGCTGCTCCGTGTGGCAAATCGAGCGCACTGCTCTGCATTTCGAACACGCGATTAAGAGGACCTGAGGGAAGCTCGGAAAGCTAAGCAGAAGTTATTTGGAGAGGAGAGTGACTGCTGTTGGTTGAAAAGAGAGGTAAAAAAAAAAAACTTCAGTGGTGTGGAAACATTATGGGTTTGCGGAGTCAGACGTGGAACAAGTAGACATAGTGTGTAAACTTTGCTACAGTGTAGTAGCTGCACCACAGAGCAACACGGCAAAGTTCACTAAACATAGATGTTTACATTTTTCATTTATTTCTTATATTGCAAACATTTGCACTGTTATCAGTATTTGCACACTATTTTATATTATTTTTTAAAGTCATTATTCAATACATTGTTATTGTTAACCCTTTAAAGCCGGTCAGAGCAGCATGCTCTGTTTTGTGTAACTATTTTTAAATTCCTGTAGAACCTGAACCGCATAAGCTAGCGCAATAAATTTTTTTCCATATGAAACCAGAGGAGTTGTACTTACATCTGATGCCATCAGCTTGTCCTAGGTCACAGTTTCCTTCCACATAAAGCTTTGCAAAAATTGCATAAAAAGCGCTTGCAGGAACAAAAACATAATATTCCAGAAACACGCTTTGCCGATCCGATCAGCTGTTCGTAACACTTCCCACATTGAAAAAGACGTCAACGAGAACTATCGCATTTCCTGCCCGAAACCGGAAGTGACGTCATTTTCGCGGAAAATGTAGTTTTTTACTTGTAGGCCTTAAAAGCCTATACTGGTGTTTTTATAAGTCATGTTTGACTTTTCTGAATAGTTTCTGGGATGCTTAGAACTCGAATTGCACTGCTGGAAATATTTTATTTTGATGCACGTGCTGTTTTCTTTGCAAATTTGCATCATAGGATTGTTTTTTTGTTTTTCCTGCAGTATATAAAAATTGCTGTATCTCCAAAATAAAACTATGAAGACACTCAAAATAAATTTCCTGTTGTTGTAAACTACTTTTTGCAACTTTTTTTGTATTTAAAGTTTTGAGGGATAAACCTCTTAAATTTCTCCAAGTAGAAATATATGTATAAAAAACAAAAACGATTTCCAATTTTTTTGTAGTTTATTGCACTTTTTTGCAATTAATGTAGTTACTATGGACTTAATACATACATATCATTAAAATATGGGCTATAACAGTTGTATTGATGTATAGCAACTTGAAATGCTCCCACAAATGGCACTACAACATGTAAAAAAAATAATATAAGTATCGTCAAATAATCGTGATCTCAATTTCAGTGAAAATAATCGTGATTATCATTTTTGCCATAATCGAGCAGCCCTACTTCAAAGGGGAAATGACTCAACAGCAAATCAGCTTAATCTCTGGGCATTGTCTTAAATTGAAAGACCAACAGATATTTTGTAACATACTGGATGATGTTGCAGTAAATAGTCAAGAACAGTTATGAAGTTTTGTATTTTCAGAAGCCTGAATTTGTCCTTGTGGAGACTGGCTGCAGTTTGCATGAGAAGACAAATGTCTGAGTCTTTTTCCTGCATTTAGAGAGGTGAACTCCTGCTGCAGAAACCATTAGTAGATTAAAAAGAGGAGGCCAGTAATGCTGCTAACATAATTAGTCTGGGCCACAGAAGGCAGTTAAGTAAGTGTGTGTGTGTGTGTGTGTGTGCGTGTGCGCGCGCGCGATTGTGTGTGTGTGCGGGTGGGGGTAGGGGTGTCAGTACTCTTTCGCCTGCTTCTTTTTTTTTAAATTAAGAAATTATTTAACTAAAAATTATTTTACTGTCATGAAAGACAGAGATAAGCACCAATAACAAGCCTTTTGACACTGGAAGTTTAAGAATTTTTAACGTGACTCATTATGCAAATGTTTTACTTGAGTATAAGTGTGTTAAACAGAAAAAAAAAATGTTTGTCTGCTCTTCCACAGAGTCTTCAACGGGCCGGTAACGATCAGTCCTTGGAGGAAGTGATCTCAAAGATGTTCCAGGTCATATCCCCACCCTCTATAGACTTGGAGCCCGTGCCCTCACGTTGCCGTAGTTGTGCAGTGGTTGGCAACTCTGGCAACTTACGGCATTCTGGACACGGTGCACTCATTGATTCTCATGGCTTCGTGTTCCGGTACATACACACACACACACACACACACACACACACACACACACACACACACACACACACACACACACACACACACAATCGCGCGCACACAGCCCTCACCCTCCTTATGTTTTTTTTTCTTCAGGATGAACAAGGCGGTGACTAAAGGGTTTGAGGAAGACGTCGGTCGTCGGACGACGCATCACTTCCTGTACCCAGAGAGTGCAGTGGACATCAGTAATGGTACCAGCCTCATCCTGCTGCCATTCAAACTGAGAGACCTGGAGTGGCTGACCAGTGCGCTGTCCACCGGAACAGTCAAAATGTACGATATATATAAAAAAACAAGTATGCTCATTATCTCATGCATCCATCAAAAAGACATCAAAAAACATATCAGACAGGAGAGATTATTTGATGTAAGAGGGAAAAGTTTATTTAAAAAAAAATCTAAAATTAAACTCCTGGAGTCTAGACCAGCAGTCCCCAACTTTTTTTTGCGCCACGGATTTAATGTCAGTATTTTCACAGACCGGCCTTTAAGGTGTCGCTGATATATACAACAAAATAAAATGACCAAGAAAAAACGGTGGCATTTGGTAAATATAATAATAAATGCAAATTCACTGTGTAATTGTGTAACTTTATTAGCAGCGTCCTTCTGAAATGCGCCAACAACATTGAGAGTAACATCCTCCTCTCTGCCCCTTAATGCTCTCTGGTTGCTATGGTAACGCATAAATATTTCTTTCAAAATAAGACACACAACTACAACATGGGAAAAATACCCAGGGAAACAGAGTTAACAATAAAAACCCTGAAAACCATCAATTTCAAACCTGAGCCTCAACTCTCGTGGCCCGGTACCAAACAACTCACAGTCCGGTACCGGCCCGGGGGTTGGAGACCGCTGGTCTAGATGGTTGTGGTGGTGGAGCAGAGTAAGCAGAGGGTTGATGGGGAGAGAGAGTTAAAAGAGTGATAGACTACAAAGAATTTCAAGAGAACAAGAACTAGGGGGCTGTTTGGCTATATATATAAATATGAGCCCAGAGGGTTAGATAAAAAGAAAAACAGAAGGTTTGTTACCACAACTGAAAACCGTTAGTCAAACAACTCACTACGCAATGGGGTGATGTAAACAAACATAACAAACAACTCATATATTCAAATAACGCTAATAGCAATAGTAGAACACTAATCACCTAAACATCTCACCGGCAGCTACTCAAAACGAAGGTGCAAAGGCAGGAGGGACAGTCTGCACAGTCTAGTCAAATCAACAAGTCCCCCGTAGAACAGAATTAAAACCACATTCACTTTCAGCAGAAAAAGGTAAAACACTCGAGAGGATGACAGTCTGAGAACCTCCAGTGTCCCTAAAACACGCACAGGTTTTAAATCGGAGGGATTGTCGGTTAGCGATACTGAGCCATCAAAAATGAATGGTTCAAAACAGGGGTCCGGCACCTCATTACAGGCCTCAGCTTTCACAAAACCCACCCCTTTGGGTTGCTGAGCATTTGATGTTTTGTGTTTTAAGGCTAAACAGTCAGCAATCACATGTCCAGTTTTATGACAGTAAAAACATTCGCGGTTTTCCCTGGACCCAGACACTTTAGCCGTGTGGGGCTGTTGCACAGCGCTAACCCGTGGCTTCTCACTGCCAGTAAACGAGGCTTTATGAGTGAGCACAAACTCATCAGCAAGAAGCAGCAGATGCGAGAGAAGTCGCTTTCTGTACATTTAAATATAGCACAATACGCTCAGGAAAATATTTCTTAAACTCCTCCAACAATAGTAACTCACGCAGAGCGTCATAGTCACCTACTTTTGAAGCAACGCACCACTTATCAAAGAGAATCCCCTTTTCTCTAGAAAACTCCACATAAGTTTGGGTCGGCATTTTCTTTGGCGAAACCTCTGCCTATAGGCTTCAGGGACTAACTCATATGCCTGCAAAACAGCTGTTTTAACACACGCGTAGTCTAAACTGTCCTTTAAAGAAAGCGCAGCCACCACGTCTTGGGCTTTGCCGGACAGTTTGCACTGCAACAAAAGAGGCCAAATATCACTAGGCCACTGCAATGCGCCAGCGATACTCTCAAATGCTGCAAAGTATGTATCAACCTCAGTTTCTCTAAAAGTGGGCACTAAAGAAATGCACTTGCTGATATCAAAAGCAGAAGCGGACGAGGAGGTGGAGCCGGAATTTTCAGCAGAGACAGATGAGGCTTGAGGCTGAGACTCCAGCTCAAGCTTTCGCAGCCTAATGGCTTTGTCTGCCTCTATCTCCAGCCTTCTTATTTCAAGCTCTAGCTGAGGCCGCCTGTTCTGGGCCTTCTCCTCAGCCTCCAATTTGAGACGTGCCAGCCGCACCTTCAGCCGAGCTCCTTCTCTGCCATCTGAACTCCCAGAGGAGAATGGATCATAGCGAGGAAGCGTGCGTGGCGTTTTTCCCCGCTCATCCCCCTCGCCATCCCCACAAGAACCATTCTTATGGCCCTCCTCAACTATGGCAGCTTGGCTTGGCACACCAGAGACCACAGGCAAAACAGGCGCTTGAATCACACCAGCTTCCACCAACTTGTCCACTACTAAAGCTTTCAAATCACATCTTACGGAGATTTTTTGAGACCTGCATCTGAAAGTGATCCACAATTTGCAGCAAATCGTTTTTGTGACAGCTATTTAAAAGCTCAATAGATGGGGCATCTATAAAGTGCTGTAAACAAAACGCAGCCGACATAGCGCCTAAAGTGATAAGGCTACTCTAAAACGAACGCCCCCCCTAACCCCCCCCCCCCCCCCCCCCCCCAGGGACAAAGACCCTCTATGAGGGATCCCGGGATATATATCTCTTATATATAAGAGAGAGAGAGAAAAGTAAGAGTTGCATATGTTTATACACTAATATACATGAATGCAAAAAGATAAAAAGAAACGTGGCACACTGTAAACATATATGACCTGTATGTAAGTGTTTGTGTGTGTCTTTTTTTCAGGACCTACATGAGGGTGAAAGCAAGAGTGCACGCTGATAAAGACAAGGTAAATTATGATCTCAACTGATCTCAGTTTTCTCTACAGCGCTTTCTGTTGCTATTTTTACTTTCAGCTTCACCCTTTTTTTTTTTCTAACTCTTTTTTTTTTTTTTTTTTTTTGCTGCTGCTGCTCCTATTTTTAGTTCTTAGTTTTATCTACCAGTATTTACAAGATTTTAAAAATTGCATTTGCTAAAGAATAAGGGAACAAAGATGAGCAAATAAATCTTTGTAGTATTTTTATTTTTTAAGACAAGTGAGAGTGAAGGAAGTGTCTATACCAGAAACCACACATGATGAAATCCACACTTCTGGTCTGATCTGGACACAGATGCCCCACTACATTTGATGTTCAAACATGACCTGTTATACATTTCCTTATTTTCTGTCATATCTACCCTGATAAACTCAGGGGTTGCAACAAGAGTCTTTTTGTAAGTACACGGGGCTTATTTTGGAACTGTGGGCAATGCAAGCCTACTCTTGTGTAAAACACATCCATTTTAAACAAACTGTGTGTGTGTGTGTGTGTGTGTGTGTGTGTGTGCGTGTGTGTAGGTTGTTGTGGTGAACCCAGTGTTCTTTAAGTATGTTCATGAACGTTGGAACGAGCATCATGGTCGCTACCCGTCCACCGGCATGCTGGCCATCGTCTTTGCTCTGCATGTCTGTGACCAGGTAAGAGGAAAGTAAAGACTGGGTGTAGAGAGAAAAACCACATTTGTTCTTTCTTTTTTTTTTTGTATATTCACAAAATATGGTGTTACTAACCAAAAACAGACTAGTCCAAACAATATTGTAGCATGTCCAGACTAGCAAGTCATGGCAATACAACCAAGACTAGAAAAAGTTGCATTTCCTGCGAAAATGCAGTTTGAATGCCGTGTAGTGGAATCTGCTAAAAAACAGCTGAAGAAGCAGAATTATCTGCTGAAAAGAGGTGTAGAAGCTGAACTGCTGAAGACAGTTGTATTTGAAAGGGTAGACTGAAGAATGTCAAGAAAGCAGAGTGCACGCAAACGGGAGAAGATGTGCGGCAACCGCCACAGGTAGGATTCGAACCTTTGCTACCAGGTCTCACGGCGGCTGCTCATCCCACTGAGCCAAACCAGTTCCGGTCCCAAACAAAGATGTGATGAGAGAAAAAATGTGTACTGTGCAGAAGAAGCTGAATTGTGCTGAAAAAAGGTGAAGAAGCAGAAGTTTGTTGTGAAAAGAGGTGAAGAAGCTGAAAATTCTGCTGAAAATGGGTGAAGAAGCTGAAGTTTGTGTTGAAAAGAGTTAAAAAAGTTGAACTGTTACCTGAATATAATGTTGCCATAAGCGGGATTCGAACCCGGGCCTTACAGCATTCACACAAAAATTAATATGTGAGGGTAGAAGTCACACATGAAATGAAGCGTATAAAAGCGGGATGTATTTAGTATCAGTATGACCTGTCAGCAGTGTGTCATGCATGGTTGATGAAATAGCTTCCTTCTCTCTGTCCAGGTGTCAGTGTTTGGTTATGGTGCAGACAAGCAAGGAAACTGGCATCATTACTGGGAGAAGAATCAGTTTGCCGGAGCCTTCAAGAAGACTGGCGTCCACAGCGCTGATTTTGAGAATCAGATCATCCAACACCTTGCCAACGAAGGCAAGATCACTCTACACCTCAACACAACCACATCCGTGCAGACAGAACTAGGCACCAACGACAGACTGGCACATAAACTCAATTGACCTCTACCTGGCTGATCGTCAAAACACCTGGCTGTCCTCTGGCACTCAAACCAAATCTGAGCCAGTTTTTAGACCATACATTTGTTGTTTTGGGTAGAAATTAGACTCCTGCACTTTTTCTGTCAGTCACCACAACTGCCTTGAGTCAGACATCCAGGAATGCTGGAATGAATGTTGTTAAGCTTTTTCAGACAGCTGAATTACCTGTGGACACATCTGTGAGGCTTATGTAATTTAGAGATCCCCTGCCTCTTCCAACGTTTGCTGGCTGAAAGAAGTTAAAGCTCAACTCAAAAAAATCAGTCTGTTTTTCTAGACCTAAAACCAACTTTCCTGACGTGTGCAACTGCTGGGATAGACCACAAAGACCTTTGCTGTGAGCTGGAAACAACCACAAACTTTATTTTATCCTATCTTTGTTTTTATTGGATTTTATAGGTACACAGGGATAACCTTTGTTCTCTGTCTTTTTTTTTTTTTTTTAAATAAAAGCACTTTTTCCTTAAGAAGAAATGGTGGAAAGAGGCCGAGTGAAGGAAGTGTTCACTTGGCCACATAAGATTTCTTGCATTGTATATCATTTATAATCCCTCCATTTTATTTGATCCTAATTTTAACACAAACCGTCCTGACCTAGAAGATCATGACAAACTTTTTAAGCCTTGTTACTTCTGCATTTTCAGAATGTAAGCCAATGATACTTGGAACTTCCTGTCCTGTCTTGGTTCTCAGCCTGTGTGATTCAGCAGTCTGCTGCAGTCTCAAGGTTTGCAGCTGATTTCATCCAAAATAGGGAGATTTTAGTTTTCTAATCAATGCACATAACCCCCTGTTGTATCCAACCTTCATTGGAGTAGTAAAGTCAGGAGAACCAGTCCTTCTGTTGCACGTCAATACAAAAATACTCAAAATGTGGTGATACTTGAAACCTAAACTTAGTTATTGAAAATATAAGGGCTGATATTGGCACATCACAGGTAATATCAGTTCAGATGTGGATACTGTATTGTTCTTTCAATCCCAGTTTAAAACCACTCCTGACGTCCCTCAGTGTACACTGTAAACTCCAAACAGATACAATTAGCTTTTCTGGTAAAAGGTCCTAGATTATTTTGTCAACCTTCGGTAACATCCTCTATAGAGTTAACCCGTTTCATCTTTAAACTTTAGGCCTGGTTTCTTCGCCCCCTTTAACAGGTAGTGCATATCTTTTATGTTCACATTTAACCTATGTCTTACGAGCTTTTAATCTCCTAAACACATTTTCTGGAACAATGGTTCTCTGTGCTTCTTTTTGGGGTTTGAGCACCGTGAACTTGAAGAGTTAACAGCAGGCAAAAGTCAGTGCAACTGACCTATAACACTGAAGGGTCAAGCAGCAGCATGTATGAATGCCACTGATGGAGCTTTGAATCACAAACTTGACAAGTGACATGACTGTTTGAAGGCACTGGACGTGATATTTGCCATGCTGGGAGTTAACCTACAAGAAAAGACTGAAAGATTAACAGAGAAGAAGAAACAGCTGAGTTGGGCCTGTGTTTGCTGGAGATTTGAAGGCCACACAGGACACTGTGAGAAGAGGGACAGGGACCAGTGAGAGGTCAAGCCCGGACGAGTTCGAGTGAGAGAGTACAGGATATAATTGGATTGAAAATGGAGGCTGAACTCATGGAGGTTTAGGATTGTCCACCACAGAGAAAGATAAATACATGAACTAACAATTACGTGAATGAATAGAAAACACACATACATAAATTGTTACATGTGAAATTATTTTTGGAAAGAATCAGAAGTGAGACAGTTTGAATCCACAGCTCAGTGCAAGGATGCATGAATTAAACCTGACTATAAAAATACACATGCAATGAAGAAGCAGCTTGCACCTCTTTTCCCGAAAATCAAACTTGCAGCGTAACATCTCATAGTCCATGTCCACACTGGGGCCGCTGCCTGAGAAGAATTCATCTCTGAGCGGCAGCCGCTGATCTGGTCTCAATGTCAACTCTCCTGATGTTAAGAAGAAATTCAAATTGGGACACAAACGAACCGGGCGGAAACACCAAATATTAACCCCGATTCTTTTGTCCCCATGATAAAACAGAGCAAACCGACTCAGAGTGTGTTAAAACATTTATATTTCTTTTTATTAAATCATCTTCCTGGAGAGAGAGACCCCTGCACAGCCCAAAACGCCAGTTGCAGGATCATTAACATTAGAATCATAAACTTTGTCTCATATAGGTATTATTTTGGTACTTTACACGTCACAGTTTCAATACAACCATTGCTTATATGGCAAAGTTTCTCTTTTCTGTCTGGCTTCCTGCATTTATTAATACGCTGTACAGCTCTACACTTCCTGTTTTCAGTCTGGCTGAGCACTTAGTTTGAGTCAAAAGTGGCCTTTTCTCTACAAACCTTCATTATTAAAGTACATAAAACAATATAATAAGAAAATAAGGATACTAAGGATATATTAATTACATGACAGTTACCAGCTGATGTTTGCAAGCCTGGTTACTAACTAGACTTTAGATTCGTGTTAAGCAACAGACTGCATGCTTTTGGTTTTTGTTTCTCAAACTTTTGCTCACCAAAATTGGACCACAGACGTTTTTGGTTGCCTGATAGTACAATCAGGCACATCAGGCCATGTTATTCAAATTTGGCACTTACAGCTGCCTACATGTGATTTTATTTCATTTCGAAGCTAGCCTCAAGTGGCCTTTAGAGAAAAGCATTTCTACTTTGGGTTTCCTTCTTGACATTAAGTAAGAAATTCTATATTAGTAGCAGTCATCACAGTAGTAGGAGTAGTTTCTCCTTGAGAACATGTGGGTTTTGTAAAGATTGGGGGGGGGGAAAGGAGCATGGCAGCTTTGAAGTATGTTGACAAAGGCAGATTCTTAACCAAGACAAAATGGTGACTAATGGATGCAGTGTGATGCACTGTCCAGAAACCAGTGGGTGATGTCACAGAAACTATTATGTCTTTTATATAAAGTCTGAGGAATCATAACTTTTGGGCTTCACACAGTTGGGTCACATGTGCCATCGTCGATGTGGGCAGGAGGTAAATATAGTATTAGATTTTTATCTAAAAATCTTAATACTAAAAAAAACATTTTTATCTTGTTTTTATTTTTTTTAGTGGACTTTTTAAGGTTGTCATGAAGAGTCTGTAATTTGTCTCTGATCTGCCCCCTACTGGATGTACTTTTTAAACCACAAGTTGATGAATGCAACTGTTTGCTTTGTAATTCTGTGCATATGTGTACTTTAAAAAATGGCTGTTATAAGAAACAAACAGCCTGCTGTAGTAATGAGGTTGGCGTGTTGTTTTAATGCAACAAAAATGTGCATATTTGTGGTGACAATGTAGACATATATATACAAATAAGCCAGTGTGAAACCACCCTGAGACTGATGGTCAGTGAAAAGATCAATCTGCTCCAAAGAAAAATGTTCATACAATGTGTTGTCCAACACTCCTCTTTACCAAGTATAACTGTACAAGGTTGGTAGGATATTTTTTTTAATTTATTTATTTTATTGTCTGAAAGGAAAACAAAAGTCAGATACCATTAATGGAGGAATAAAAAAAAACAACCCTTTGAGAATCACAAGCAGGCTGAGGACTTCTCAAAAAATTCAAATGCTGAATTTTCATTTGGAGGATGTTGCTCTGTCATTGGTGTTAGCTTGAGTGAAGCGTTTACCCTTATCTGTCTGGAACAAGTCAGTGTCTTGTAAATCCAACTGCTGCATCGCCAGAAGCCTTAATGTTAATATGAAACATCTGCTGCTTGCTCTAAACTTTTTCCATTCACTGCTGAGATCTAAACCTTTGTTGCCTTGTCCAGGAAGGGAAGGAAACTTCCTGCCAAATTACCTGGGAAATTATCCAGTTTACACACAGATGAGGAATGCTTTAATATGCCAGAAAACGACAGAGCAGCAGCCCTTCTGAGTCCTGAGCTGGATTGTTGTAAACAAGTTTACTTCCTCACCTTTAACAAAGGAGTTTGTTGTGACTTTAAATCCAAAGTTGTGCTCAATGACTCTCTGCAGTCTTCAAATGTAGAGTTTTATTTCCATTGCTAGGTGCAGATAAATCCACTTAGTCAGCTGCTCGTAATTCCATTATAAACATCTGTACATGAGCTGTAGATTTAGTACAAAGTGACAACAAGTGACCAAACGTGTTCGGCCTGTGGTACCATAGCTTTAATTCGGCTCGTCATGCAAGTTTCATTTAACAAACCTGCTGATTATCAGTCCGTTTATAGAGGCCAAACTGACAGAAGCATTGAAACAACAGATAAAAATCCTGAATCCACCGCTGTCACTTTGAATGAAATAAAACATTTTTTTTTAAAAACAGAATTCATGGGTTTTTGTTTTTCTATTTGAAAAATTGTCCGTACTCTGGAGGTAAGAGCTGAACTGATCGTCTGTGGAGTTTGTCTATAAAAGCTGATTCGTACGCCAATGAATTTCTGCCACTATGCCAAATTCTTTTTTTCTTTTTCTTTAAATGAAGATGTTTTAACAAGAACTGTTTTCTTTCATGAAAATGTTTTAGAAAAAAAGAATCAAGAAGTTTATACAGAGATGCTATAAGGAAAGGTCTTTTTACAACCCCTGGCAAAATTATTTTAGGGAAGAAAAAAAAAAAAGTTCTCCAACCTGCAAAGCTCATCTGTCAGCTGTTACACAAGAAAGCTGGAATCAGCTTGATGGAGAATGTTTTTTTTTTTTTCATGGATGAAACCCAGTGTTGATGTTATGGGGGAGCTTTGGGGGTCTATTCACGAAGGTCAGCTGAATTCTGACATTTTTCAACAGTGTTTAATTTGAATCATGCTCGACTTACTGCAGCTCAAGTTAATTATTTAGTTAACAGCGGCTCATTGACTCTGTAACAACTGCAGTAACTAGTTTGACATTTGGAGGAGCACATGTGCCTGTGTAGGTTGGACTTGTGGAAGTACTCTCCTTAGTGTTTCTTTGAAACTAAGGAGAGGTCATTCATCCAGAATTATGGATACGGTTGCTTGTTTTTCTTTAAAGTTTTGTGTACACACACACACTTTTTTTTTTAGATGTTTCTTTTTAATAACATAGCAAAATGAGTTGAGCAAAATGCCTCCTTGTCAAAACTAGTTTCCCTTCCAGTACATGTGCTCAGGCCATTGCATAAGCCTGAGGGGAGGTACTTTGATCTTCTTTATCAAAAAAGTATTACATTTGGTTGAGGCATGTTTCATAAAGCCAGAGCAATTAAACAATTTGTTCATTTGCTAGACAGAAGACTTTTTTTTTTAAACTCTTTTTAATAATTCCAAACTTTTTTCCAGGGGTTATTATAAGCTGATATGTTGTTGTAACCAGGAATGGAAGTAGTCAAGTTGAGTGGCCACAGGTCACTAAAGTACAAACAATGCCTTAAAAAGCAAAATGCTGTTCTAAATTCAGTCTGAATGGGTGTTAGTTACATTATGCTAGGATGTCCAGTACACAATTCCCTTTTTGTTTTGTGTTTTTGCCTCATTAAATGTACCACATAACATGGTGCCTCAGTAGAACTTATTCTATATTTTACTAAAAGTTTTACACAAATCATACAAAATGTGCTATATGAAGTTCCGGTGCTTAGCTCACTATTACGGACCTAATAAAAGAATTACACAAACGATTAATGGGAAAATAAAACATGTAACATTAAAAACTCTTATCCAATTATTATTATTATTATTATTATTGAACATACATTAAGAAGATTTGTGTTTTCTCTTAAAGTCATATCCAACACATGCAGGTTATGCACAATGATTAAATTCTACTGTCTTAAAGTACCAAGTTTGTCTATTTTTGTGCTTTACTTTTGTGCTTGATGCCATTACTTGAGTATATATGTATATTACATAAGCTTCTTTTTTTTTTTTTAATTGTTGCTTAAGTTTAACTATGTCTAAAATAACTCAGTACTTTTACTGAGATTGAATTTTAGGTCTTATTTTTCTCAAATAGCCAAATAAAATAATAATTATAAAACTTTCCATCCCTGGTTATAATGTTAATACAACGGTTCTTCTTAAAACAGAATTATTTAATCACGACAGAAGTAACTCATTATAATGAGAAGTTTTGAGACTTGAGCACTGAGTAAATTCATTTTGCAAACGTGGCAGCAACACACTGCTGTGTTCACTGAGGCGATGTGATATCTTGGGACATCGAAGGCAACTGGAAGGAAATGCGAGTCTCCCATGAAGTCCACCTTTCATATCTCACTTTAGAGCTTTGGTCCTTGGCATCTCAGAGTGTTTTGTGCTATCCGAGTAAGCAGCTGTAACCAACAGATCTGATCAATAATATGGCCTGAGTCCGGGTCTATCGAAACCTAAAATGTGGCAGCAGTAGCTTGTGTGTTTTGGCTAGCCACAAATTCAGAAAACATAAATAAATTATAATAAAATCAAAAGAAAATGAGGCCCAGATTACCTTCAGAATAAAAATCCAGGGGATTGCTGTTTCTTGTGATTTGCCCTTTGTGCTTAAATATTTTTTTGCTTTTTGAGTAAATAAATAAAGTCCGGGCTACAGCAGCCTCGAGTGCTGGCTGTTTGGTCTGTCCGAGGCTGTCTCATTGTTTTTTTCCTGACCTAACTGGAGCCACATAAAAATAATGTGTTGTCTTTACTGAAGGTCATCCATAATGTTTCCATGGTAACTGAAGGCATGAGGAACACCGGTTGCTGTGACAACCGTGTCAGGACCATGAACATTTGAAGCCTCTGAACATCTGACCTGGTCCATCTGCAGATCAGGTGTTCTGATGTGGTTTGGTTCTCCAGAGCTCTGCGGTGATCTGGATTTGTGCTGGTCTGAGGTCAGCCCAGTTCTGGTTTCACATCAGTCAGACAGCGGCTGGACGAATGAGGACGGAAACAACCCTCTCTGGTCTGGTTCTTCCTCTATGTAACCATGCTACACAGAGAGAGAGAGATGTTTACCTTAATGTTCACTGGACATGTAGTCAAACAGAGGTTTGAAGAGTGAGAGCCACTTGAGTGGATCACTGCAAAATTTTGCCTTCGTATTATGTACTTTTTTTTTTTTATTCTAAAGGAGGGGTAAAGATTTGATTTTGAGCCCTGGTAACTTTTTAAGCAAAGGTAATATCAACAGTAAAACGTATACTTTAAAAAAATCTATATTTCTTTTTAATGCTCATCATAGAAAGATGATCTATAAAAGCTACTGAGGTTCAAGAGCACTTTCACAAATGGTGATGCCATTTTTTCCAGAGAATTAGTTAATAGCAGTTTGATTTCATACATGCTGATGACTAATATAAGCTGCTCTGGCACAGGTTAGAGTATCCTAGCAAGAACTGAACCACCTTTGTTAGCAGTGAAAATCCAGCTAAACCCAAAGTTTATCCTATAAGCTTTAAATTCTCCTTACCAGAACAGGCCTCTGGGCATATGTTTCAGCTGAAGTACAGACTTAAGTTCAGAGGACAGATGAGGTCACACTGTGAGACTTTCTCCAACCCGCCGGCCGAGGCTCTAATGAGAGGTCGGGTTGGTGATACTGATACCTACCCACCAATCATTGTCCTCCTGTCCCAGGACCACCAGCACCTGGCCCTCAGAAAAGCTCAGCTCGTCATGGTGGTCGGCCTGGCAGTCATACAGCGCCTGAACCCGACGACTGGATGCTCCTCGAGGCTAATTGATACATACCAAATCAGGTGTAACATTATTGCTCATGTATCACAGTGTAGCAATTATAATTTCATTGTACTGCCAATTGGAATTTGTTCCTCTGTTGTCCAAATATGATATCGATTCACTTCTTTCATTTTATGCTCATTCTTTGTACCTTTTGCTTGCATAACTACTGTACCTGCACACAAATTATTTGAATTATACCCCTTTACTATTAAGGATTTCTTGATCATTACTATGCAAATTGTCATGACCACTGATCAAAGACCATGAGTACTATTCACAGAGAGTTGGGCAATGGCTGTAATCACAGCATTGAAAGATGATGGCAAACGTGTTGCGGAAGCAACTGGATTGTGATTTTCTTTTCTTCCTAACATTAAAACACTGCAAGGTTGATGGGACGTTAAATATTTTCAAAAATCTCACCAGTGATCTACGAGGAAGTGGTTGAGGGGCGGAGCCTCTGCTTTCACTTTCAAAGCTCTGAGAGCGCTGATTGGATGGAGAGCCATTTATTGGTGCCTTACTGTTGAGGATCTGGAAATGGGAGGAGCCACTTTCACTGTCCGCCCTCCGAAAACCTCAGACAGAAAGATTCAGGTTTTAAGTACATTCTCGTTCATACAGGGACAATAATTACATTAAATATATATTTTACAATTTCATAATAGAGAAAAAATAATCATTAAAATGCATTATTAATTAGTCATAATTAAGTTTTAAATGACCTGAAATGACTAAATTAAATTATTTTTAAAAAAAATAATGCGTTTTTGTGCATGTAAAGTAATACATGTTTGCATATATTAAATAATGTGAATATTAATCTCTAAATTCAATTCACTTCTTTGTCAGATAAAATAACCATTTTTTTGGAACAGTCACAAGCAACACATGTGCTGTAAATAAGAAAAAGCAGCAAATCCTCAGATAAGATTTTGGAATTTTCACTAAAACTGCAGATAAATTTTGTTTTAATAAAAAAATAAAATAAAAAAAAATAAAAAACCATCATAGAAGTCAGTGTAAACTCATAGAAGCCAAAATGTATCCTCAGATTTTGTCTGCTCTTCTGCTCTCTGGTTAAAGACTGTAGGTGCACGCTGTCTGTAAACATTTATCACAGATAGGCATAATGGATTTAACAGACTCTTGATACGTAAAACAGACTCAGGTCTCAGAAGACGTTTTGGGACAGGAAGTACCTCTGTCAGATCGTTCAGTCAGTGAGCTGAGAGGAGAAGCTGGACTGGAAAAACAGAGACAGACAGGGAAGAGAAGGAGTCCGTGTTATTGTCTGTGGTGTTTTGAAGCTCATCACACTGACCTGTATTTCACCTCCTATCCACCAGAGGTCAGTACAACCTCAATTTATCTAGGTAGAAACTGCTTCACTTTGTTTAAGAATAAAGTTCCAGCTTTAACCTTTTATGTCCTCTTTAATTCTTTTACAATCATGTATGAAATAATAAACCAACAATATTCATATCTGCTGTCTGTCCCAATAAATTTACTCTGACAGATTTTGAACAAATTCAAATTTTAGTATCTCTCCTAAAATTAATTTGTTTCTATTTTGCTTAAAACTTTGTTCTACGGGTTTGAATTCTGAACAACAACATGAGCAGAATAGCACCTCGGTCTGTGAGACATCCCTTCATCGCACATCCAATTATAAGCTTCATCAGCAAAGGTTAAATTTTAGCTTCTTTTTTTTTTTTTAAAGCTAGGATACAAAAACACAAAATTCAGTGGACCATTTTAGAACACTGGACTGTACATACAAACTCCTGTAGTGCTCCTGGAGTTTGTATTCATACAAAAAACAAAAAAAACAACAACACACTTTTACAAAATAATAAAGAGACACAACTGGTGTTGTGATCATCAATGCAGCAGCTATTGCACCAATGATGATCACAACACTGGTCATGAGCCAGATTTTTCCTGGATGTGCTCGATGCAGTGCTGTGGATACTCACACACACTTCCTGAAGGAGGAGTCTGGACCACTGTATATCCTGGGACTGGCTGGCAACCCATAATCTACACACACACACACACACACACACAGTTAATAACACAGTATCCTTCTGACTGATTAATTACAGTGTGTTTCTCAGATATTACCGTGCTTACTGGACTCAGAGCAGCTCCGCTTGTGTCGGACGGCGATCGGAGAGGGAGGGGTAATCCTTCTATTTCCTGTCAGGGGAAAGAATACCTCACCCTCTCCCTCTTCTTCCTCCCCCATACCATCTCCTCCAGACGGAGGTGGAGGAGGAGGAACATTGGGAGCTGAAAGCCAAAAGAGAGCATTGAGGTTTTTCATTCAGGCAGCAGGTAAAGCCAGAGAAAGACGTTGAACCAGATAAAACATTTAAAAAATGTTTATATAAGCTGACCTTTGACCCTGGGAGGCAGCGGGGGCGCAGGAGAGGATGGAGGAGGAGGTGGTGGGCTGGGGACGGAGCCAGCGGGATGGCTGTGAAGCTCCATAGCCATGGCGAGTCTCCTCCCCACACTGAGAAGGCCTCCAGCTGGTCCTCCGGGTGTTCCAGAGGAGGACAACGTGACACAGGAGGAGTTGGACTGACTGAAGCTGAAGGGACGGGAGGAGAAGGAGAAGGAGGGGGTGAAAGAAGAGGATGAGGAGGAAGTGGAGCGCTCCTTTTTCAATGGACCATTCTGAAACAGAGGGTGAAGCACATGAAGACGTTAGCAGAGAGAAAGCAGTGAACAATTTATAAAGATCGATAGCTTAAAACTCATTATGAGCATCATGACTAAACTGCAGATTTTATGCACAAAGACTTTTACTCTAACGAGGAAGGGAGCCAAACATGTTTATTTCAAACAGAGTACAAACCAATGGGCTGCACCATAACCCAATAAAATAAGGATTATTTCAAATTGTGAACTGTGCAAAACTCCGATAGCAGAGTAGAGTAAATCATAAATACAAGTAGCATATCCCCCTTATACTTATATATGAAAGCAGAACATGAAGAAAAGGCAGTGACATCATTTAAATTACTCTGAGGACATTTTTTTGTAAAAATCTCAACTCAGCAGCCTGTCAGTTGCCATGGTTACCTTGTCATCAAAGTCATCATCACTGTCGTACAGGTCGTCATGACGAATCCTCCACTCGTACTCCACATGGACGTGATGGTCAAACTGGTTGGACTGGGCTTTCTGCAACTGCACACACACAGTAAAATATTTGTAAATGAGGATCACCTTCAAAGACAAGGGACAAGGCTTTAGGAGCTACTGACCTATCAGGTTTGAGCAGTATTTGACTGCATGCTGCTTAACAATCTATGCTGAGAGTAAAAGATGGTCAGTTGAGGATAGGTCCAAAAACTAGGTGCCTCTCTATAGACTGCCTTTAAAATGCCAGATTTTACAACAGAAATTCACTTGTTTACAACCTGCTAAAATAATTAGTTACAGCTCTGTATCTGTTTTGCTCTTTTATAAAAACTACACAGGTGTTCAATGTGAAACTTTATCAACGCCTTTTGGTTAACAGGTAAGCAAGTAAGTACCGTTTCACAGGCAAACAGTCACAAACCACTGCAACAGAGTAAAAATATTAAGTGCTACAACAGCAATACAAAATCAAGTTAAAACACAGACTAAAATTAACAGGTAGGTGACTTAAGCTCACTATAGACAAGATAGTCTGCTAGCTTTGACCTCCACTTATATGACTCACTAAACTGGGGCTTTCACCATGTTTGACGCCTTTTTAAAGATATAAGATGCATTGCTGTGCAGTTAATTATAGTAACAGACCATCATTTATCTTGCTAAATACATTTTTTAAAAATTAAAAAACTAGTAATTTAGTCCTCTGGCATCTTGGTCAAATATGGTGATAACACAGTATAACAGGTGGTTACTGATTTATCAGACAGTCTGATGTGAATCTGTAATCAGAGCGATGACCTCACCAGTGCCTCACAATGGGTGTGCTTCAACCTGCGGCTCACATCCAGAGCGGTTTCTCCTAACTCGTTCTCTGAAATAAACGGTTAAGATATTAATTAATAATGAAATAATTACCAAATATCATCAGTTTATCCAAGTCACCAAAAATATTCTACATGTAAAAACTAGGGGTGCAACGATATTCGTATCGATATTGAACCGTTCGATACAGTGCTTTCGGTTCGGTACGCATATGTATCGAACAATACAATTTTTTTCAATTTTTTTTTTTCAATTTTTTTTTTTTTGTGTCCCGTTTGGATCTATAGCCATCAGAATTGTTGTCTTGAGGCCAAGAAAGATGCCAAGAGGATTTATTTTAAGTGGATCATCATATTGGTCCATTTGATTGACCTTTATTATAATTATGAATTTATTTTATTTTCAGTTGCAAACGGGACAGACATGACTGTGGGATAGGACAGGGGGAAAGAATGAAAGAAAGAGGGGGAGAGAAAGAAAGAAAACCAAAGGGGAGAAAAAAAAAAAAGAACAATACAAAATTTGTAATTTATTTTATCAACTTTCCTTCTGACGATGCTGTCTGTGTTGAGCGCTCAGTGAATCTGCATTTGACTACTCCGCCTAGGCTGAGTAGTCGAACGCAGATTCACTGAGCACTCAACACAGACAGGATGGTCAGAAGGAAGAGCGCAGGGCAAGCTAGCGAGACAGAAGTGGACCTCCCCACCCTCATTCAGATCTGGCGTTTGGAATTATTTTGGTTTTCATGTGACGTATGACCCTGAAGGTAAGCGAGTCATGGACTAAAGTAAAACAGTATGTTGGATGTGCCATGCAATGCTCAATTACATGGGTGGGAGCTAGTGTGTTAGCGCAGTTAGCTCGTTAACGTGTTGGCCGTCTAGCCCCTCTGTATAGGGTAGCTCGTTAACGGAGATTTGCCGTGTTGTGGCGTTAAGGTTATTTCAACGAGATTAACCTGAAAGCACTAGTGGGAACACAACGAATATGACTGCACATTTACACCGACATCATCCTAGTGCAAAGACAAAAACAACAAGCATGCATGCTACAAACTTTAGCCGAGTCATTTAGACAGCTGTTAGCACAGGATTCTCCTTATGGAGACCTGATATGTTTAATATGCTGCTGAGAATATAGCCCAGAAGAAGCGGATAGTATAGCTTTTATTTTGGAAAGAGCCATTTCTCTGTAATAAACTCTCTTTTCCAAAGATGAGTGATTCCTCAATCAGATACAGGGCTCGCAATATCGCTAGCCCGACGTCCCGGGGCTATCTCTCCCCTGCCCGTCGGGCTATTGTAGGAAGGAAAAATATATGTCAATGCTTTTGCATTCTTTCAGAAATGTAGCTGGGTAATTATGTCATTGGGTGAGCCACTGTCAATATGTGACATATTGAAATCGTGTTTGAATTTGCGCTTGTTTTTTTGCTTTCACTTTGCAATCGCGGGAACTGTGTATAGAGAGCGACAGCACTGATCTGTGAGTGATGATAATTTGTGCACCAATTCCTCTGACATCGTCTTATTAATTGTTAGCTTACTATGCAAACATGACAAGTGAAATCTCCCGCAGCAAGTTTAAACATGTGAGAGGTTGATCGCGCAGAGAATCGCTGAGCTTATGTGAGTGCGTGTGTAAAAGCAGCAGGATTTATATTTTAGTTCTGCTGAGCCAAATAAGACAGGTCAGGGTGAAGAAGTGACAGCCAAAGAAAAGCTTACCACAAAACGGAGAAGTTATGACAAATCAGACTATAAGGCAAAAAGAAAGTGCAGCTTTATGGTTTCATGGACAAAAGAATTTCTGTGGCTGCAATATGACGAGCTAAAAAACAACACGCACAAGGGTTAGGGTTAAATTTAAAAGCTGTACTTTTGTGTTAAAATATATATTTATAATTTTAATAAATGACAAATTAAAAAGGCATGAACATTTTTTTTTGTATCGAAAAAATATCGAACCGTGACACCAAAGTATCGAACCGAACCGAACCGTGAATTTTGTGTATCGTTGCACCCCTAATAAAAACCTAAAAACTGTGCGTTTTACTTATTGTCTGACAGTCCTCCTGTGTTGTTGTTTTTTTATTGGGCCTCATCTATTGGCTGGAGTCGATGGGCATGGGCGCAGAAGGCAGGTGACTCTACATGGAGAGTGAGGCTGAAGACCTACAACTCTACAGACACTGATCTTCTGTTTCAGGTTATCTTTAGTTTGTCTTTGCGATCCTTACTGTGAACCTCTGGATGATGTGGTTGTTTGAAATAAAGAGTGTTTTATCTTTGGGACAGTAATCCTGGTGAACTCGGATTATTTTGGATGTGAAGAGTCTGACATTTTTCTCATATGCTTTATCAGAATGACATTAAATAACCTCTACACACAGTTGATGCTCAACTGATAAATGAGAGCTCTGACAGATACATTATACAAGTGTGTGTGTGTGTGTGTGTGTGTGTGTGTGTGTGTGTGTGTGTGTGTATGTATTACTGATGTGTGTGTTGGCTCTGGCTCTCAGCAACAGCTTCACACAGTCGGTCTTGTTGTGTAGACAGCTGTAGTGCAACGCCGTGTTTCCCGCTGATGTCTGTGTATCAACATTAGAGCTGACAAAAAAGAAAAAGAAAAACATGCAGGTAAACACAAAGGTACACACACACACTGAGGTGTAACAAAGGTTTCCATAGCAGACTGACCAGTTCTGAGCCAGGAAGTCCAGGATGTGCAGTGATGTCCTGTCAGCCAGTAGGACAGCTAAATGGAGCGCTGTCTCTCCTTTCTCCTGATGGCAAGAAAACAATCTCTTGAGATTATGTTGTTCCCAGATTATTAATACCATGCATCTTAATGTAGCTGTGCGTGTGTAGCTGATTATACCTGGGGTTTTTTATATCTGTATGTGTGTGCGTGCAATCCAACATGCACATCAGTGTGCCTGTATCAAGTATGTTTAGCTACCTGTATGTGTGCGTGCAGTGGCTGGCTCAGCTCTGCCCTCTGAGCGTACAGCTGGATCAGAGTGTAGATATCGCAGCTCTTGGTTGCCTCCTGCAGACGAAGTCGCAGCGCCGAAGTAGAGCTATGACTCCGCCTCACAAAGTTAACATCTTGATACTTTGACAGGATGAAGTCTTTACGCTCCGGCCTGCACGTCAAAAATATACAACATCAGATTTGTTAGAGTGTGAAATATTTCCTTTGAGTGTGTGCACCTGTGTTCGTCTCTTACATGTGGCTGTGTTGAGAGGGCTTCAGTGACGGACTCAGCAGGTTGGCTTCCAGTATTTCGTTAAAACCAGAATTACCGACATTCCTGGCCAACTGGGAGATACAGAGAGAGAGAGAGCTCACAGTCAAGGGCAAACAACATGAGGGCCATGTAATACCCATTCAGTGGGTATTGTATCAAGAATAAGAATCATCATGATTTTTAACCTCAGAATAAGCTAGATTGGATTAGTTGGGGGACTCTCTCCCAACTCTGTGTGAACGGTACTCATGGCTAGTTTCAGTCATGACTGAAGTAGTAATTTGGATGAGTGACGAAACGTTTCTCCCACTGAAAACGCTACGCCCAGATGAACAGAATCAACTTTTGGGGATTTACTTACCTGGATGATTGAGAATGCATCGAGATGTAACGTTACAATCTTTTTCAGTTTGTCAGAGGTCACTGCTGACTGAGAATTGGAACTTATTATGTCTTGCATGGATATAAATCTCTTCTCTGAATTAACATTAAATAACCAAGTTTGACATTTAGTTAAATATTTTCTAACATTACATATGTCAGAATAAACCACACTGCACTGAAATAGTAAAGATCCAGCTGCAAAGCAATGGAAATGCACAGCAGGAAAAAAAAGACTATAAACGTTGAAACTACCTGAGAGTTTATCTCTACAAATGTCTTTGATAACTGTTCACAAAGCTAACTGAAACTATGACACATGCTAATGACAGTTCTCAGCTGAGCACATGTAAATGCCCTGCACAGTAGCATTTCAGACGTGAACCCAGTTACACCTGGAAAGCATGACTGATAAGCTCATTAGCTAACAGGTCTGACCTACCAGCAGGTCTGAGGTTCCCAGACTGTCCAGGCTCAGAGACTGGATCCTGGAGACGTGGACCCCCATTTCCCTGTGGATGCCTGAACACTCAATACAGGTCAGGATACCCAGGTTTGTAGACAGCCACCCAGGATCTACAGTAAGAGAGGTCAAGGTCAAAGGTCAAGGTCAAATTTATTTATATAGCACATTTCCAGATAGAAGATGCTGCACAAAGTGCTTAACAATGTAAAAATGGCATTAAAAAGCAACAATGTAATACAATAATAACAATAATAGGACAATAAAAGAATTAAAATAATAACTAAAACTATTTGAAATAAGACCAAAATGCTTGGGCCATAGTGTGTTAAAAGCCAGGGCATAGAAACGTGTCTTTAGTAGTGATTTAAATCGATCAAGTGTTTGTGCAGATCTAATATTTAGGGGGAGACTATTCCAGAGTCTGGGACCTGCCACAGAGAAGGCTCTATCACCATGAGATTTGAGATAAGTCCGTGGGATGGACAGCATTAATTTTGAGCTTGACCTCATGGTTTTTCATGGAGCATAAGCAGAGAGGAGCTCAGACAGAGAAGGAGGGGCTCGGGCATTAGGTGACTTAAAAACAAAAAGTAAAAGTTTAAATTGGATCCTGTAGGAGACAGGAAGCCAGTGTAGAGAAGCTAAAACTGGGGTTATATGCTCTCTCCGGTTGGTACCAGTTAGCAGGCGAGCAGCTGCATTTTTGACCATCTGAAGACAATGAATGGAGGCCTGGTCGAGACCAAAATACTATGAATTGCAGTAGTCCAATCTGCAAGCAAGGAAACGGTGAATGGCACGTTCAAAGACATTAGCCGGGAGGTATGGTGTTACCTTGGCTAGCTGTCTAAACTGAAAGAAGCAGGAAAAAAAAAAAAGAAGAAGCAGGACTGGACTACTGCACTCACCTGCTTATTCAATTTAAAACAATCATCAATGTAGACACCGAGGTTTTTTACATGTGTTTTACAGGAGGAGGAAAGGGGGCCCAGAGTGCCATCGATGTGATTATTGACAAAGCTGCCAAAAATGACAACTTCAGTTTTATTTTCATTTAGCGAGAGAGATTTTTTCCACATTAAAAGCCTACCTTGGCACAAACCACCTGATTGTAGAAATACAGACTGCTAATAAGAAATTATATAACATTTAGCAGATAAATATTAAATACACGCTTGGAATTAAACTAAGCTATTCATTCAACTGTCTTATTTGCCACAAAATAATCTTTCAATTATTTGCTTGATTAAATATGACACAATTAAATCAGTAATCTCTTCGGCATAACATCTAGTGTACTTTATTGGTTTGATTACCTGGTGCGCCACAGTCACAGCAGCTGTTGTTTCCCGGCATCCGTTTGATGTCATCGGTGATGGCTCGGGTCAGATCCTCCACGCTGCTCTCACTCCCTCCTCCTCCTTTTCTCCCCCCGTCCAGAGCCATACTCAGAGCCTCCTGCTTGCTGTTAGTGAGCACTGACATCCAGCTGAAAACAAACAACACTTCTTAATAATGTGTTCTCATTTTTAGACCCAAGATGATGTGAGCACCACAAGAAAAGGAGTAGTCCGACAATTTACCACCATTACTATATTAAAAACACACACACGGCCGCTGACATCTCAGTCCAACCTCTCTCAGACAGCGTTTCAAGAGACATGCATCTCACTTCTTTAGGTGCAAAGTTTGTGGAGCAGCAAAGGAAACTCCCCTTCTGTCTAACTAAACATTTTCAGACTTGTAATGTTTAGTGTCTAGTGTCACATGTGCAATCATACTGCCCAAGACCTTCAGAAACATAACTCATACTGTACGTGTAAACTTAGCAGAGTGGCCCGTTAACAACCTGCCCGAAGAAAGTTTTACTTACGCCACACACTCAGCTTCATCTTCAGCCAGGAAGTGGTAGGTCCGATTATCTGCAGGAAAAGGTGTATCTTATGCTTACAGAGACGTATTTATACAGTACATAATACTGATTACATGCATTTAAATTTATATTTGGATGCATGCAGTTTTTATCTTGTGTTAAATTATGTACGACTTCAGTGTACATGTAGAATAGCATTTAGTGACACTTACGAGAGATAAGGTCAAAGCATTTCTTATCCTCCACGCTGGGTTTAACCTGACATGTGAGCAGGTTGAGTCTGGTGGGAGGTTTGTTCGGCTGAAAAGCAGAAAGAACGCTGCTGATAAGATTCAGTTAAAACATAGACAGCAAAGAGAACTAAGCCAAACAGATTTTTCCTGATGTTTTTATCTCTTTATACATTTATACACATGCACTCACAGTAGCATGCGCGATGGTCAGGTAACAGTTGTGAACTGAACATTTCCTCTTCTGCCACATTTTCCTCAACCTGTAACACAAACACAGTTTTAGTCCTTTTAGTGATCCTAATAGCGCTGACTATCACCAAGTGTCTTAGTGCCCTCGCTCTGTAGCAACTTATCAATAAGGAAGACCACCCTATAGTTTTGGTGATTAGCAGATTGCCAGAGTAGCCCTTCATTTGCTTGAAACACATACTTGTCTACAGCAAATTAGTAACTGTCAGGGAATACACATTTTCCCTAGCATACTTTGGTCTCCAGTGGGTCGCCAACCAGTCACATGTGTAACTGAGGCCTTAGAAAAGCATAAGTTTCAGGTACTCTCCCTTTAAACCTCCTTTCAAACCCGAAATCTACAGCCATGTTTTATATACAGTCTGTAGGTGCACACAGAGAGATCTGTTCCCTGATTTTCACAATAAATGCAGCATCTTCCCCCATCCAACATAAATATTTTGGAAAACATCGACCAGTCTGGAGGGAACAAATTACAAAGGCCGGTTTCTTGCCATTCCATAATCCACACACACAAATATAAGTACGAATCCAGCACATGTGCAATGTCGCTCCTTGTCAGTTCAATATCTATATCGCCAGTTCACAACAGCTGCCTCAAGGCACTTCATTTTGTAGGGTAAAGACACCACAATATTAGAAAGAACAGTGAGAATAAAAGAGTGCCTTAAGCTATGAGACACAAGCCTTTAAAAGGAGATGATGCAATGACCATGATTATATAACAACATTAAACCAACGGCTGCAGGCTGATGTTGGTTAAGTGGTCCAAGAACTATTCAAATTCAAACAGTCAGTAGCACCAAAAAGCTTAAGGACACTCCATTAAGAGCACAAGTCAGATACATTTTTCTAAATGCGTTATTAATGTCGAGGAACAAATGTCGGTCAAGGTGAAGATACTTTTAACTATTTAACATTGTTTATATGAGTTGCCCTATTTTATCAACGCTTTGGTACCGTTTGTTTTTAAAATTTAAATGATTTCTTTAAAATACTGCAATTGAAAAAAAATCAGTACTACCAATGCAGTTTGCACATTAAGAGTAATTGAGGCATTTAACTTAATTGCACTGCTTTGTGAATGTTTAAAAAGGCGTGCAGGTTATTTTATGTTGTGTGTTTACCCGTCACTCTTCTTGTAGAGGAATCCTGTTCTCTCCGTCCCGTACTGTTTGTCTCCCAGCAGCTGATGCATATTGTACACCTGCTTAGGCAAAGAGTCCTACACGCGCGCACACACACACACATGTGCAGACACACATTCATTATTTTGCATGTCCAAACAGCAAAATAGCGCACATATGTGTCTGTGTCTCTGACCTGCTCCGTGTGGACGACCGGCCTCAGCTGATCTCTGAGTGTGCACAGCTGTCTCTTCTCCTCATCCTGACGTTGCTTCACCTGCACACACAAACAGCTCACCTGCAGAGCTCAGCTAATCCAGGATCACATGCTGCTGCCGCGCTTACACCGTCCAAATCTCACTCAGCAAATTTCCATTTTTAGTTTTGGATTAAATCATCACGAGTTTACTTCTCATGGTATATTACATATGTAGAGAGCTGGAGCTGATCAGTTACTGTATGAATGGATGAGTTTTGATCATGTGACTGCAGAGACAGGGCACAACCAAGCGGCAAAGTATAGTTCCTCAAGGCTGGCTCCAAAAGGAAAGTCAAAAAGAGAGTAAATCACTTAATTTCTTACTTCATGTAATGTCTCTATTCTGTATGTTGTATTCTTCATAATAATAATTTTTTTTAAAGTAAATGACTTGATTTTAATCTCTGTGCAAATCATTAACAATCTGCCAGCCGCACTTAAAGGCTGCTGCTAGTGTTGCTGCTGTTAGCACTTCCTGTACCGTGGTCAGGACTCCGTTGAGCTCATCCATGTACTGCTTCAGCCTCTGAGTGGTGGAAACACACTCCTGCAGGAAACTGAACACAAACATAAAGATGTAGTAAATCGAACCATTCCAGTTTACTGTATGTAGCTTTGCCAAAGCTGTGTTTGTGTGAGCTCCTACTTGTTGTGGCTATGGTAGTGTTTGATGAGGTTCTGCAGAAGGTCGACTCCTCGCTTCGTCTTTATCTCATTGACCCTAATTAGATACTGAGGAAAAAAGACAAGAAGCGATTGAAGGGAAGCTGCACATTTAAAAAATAAAATAAATAAGAATGGAAATGAAGGGGAAGAGTCACTGACCTCACACATGCTCAGTTGGAAGGAGCGTCTCTCCTTCTCCAGCTCCTCCGCGATCTCTCCTCCGCTCACCTCACTCCTCACCATCCCATACTGCCGAGCTAACTCCCTCTTCTCCTTCTCCACCTGTTTACTGCACACACAGTTTCAAGACTTTAATTTAAAAATCTTCCTGCCCCTAATACAAACGTATTAAAGTTTCCAGTCTTAGATATTAGCAAATAAACATAAGTTAATTCAGTGTCACTCACAATCTGCTCTCATAATCCCTCCACGCTCTTTCAAAAGGCTTTTTCAGATCCTAGGAGACACAGAAGGAAACTGGAATTAGAATTATTTACCTTACTGAACACAAGCAGCAGCATCCTGAGGCTAAACAGTAAAAAAAAGACTACAAAGATTCATTTTTTTTGACTGAACTCTGGTGAAATGTTGACAGAAACACTGGCCAGAGGCTCGTGACTGTTATAGTTCATACGAGTTATTTAGGTGGTATGAATGCACTAAGCAAAGATGAATGTCCTCACCCCCTTCACCTCCCTCAGGTCTCCTTTAACCAGAGAGTCCAAGAAGAAGTTGATGTTGTGGAGCATGCTCTTTAGCTGAACACAGAGAAACATAAATTATCTAAAGGGAAAACACATACTGCTCAAAGCCATCATGGGTAACACTATGAACTGCTTAACATGAAAAACATTAAGACAGTTTAGGTGATTATGACTTTGACAGAGAGCACAAAACCATATGACACAAGGATTGTGTCACGAGCTCACTACGGTCTACTGCCGTCCAGATGTATAGTAATTAGAACTACAGTTTGGTCTTAAGTTAGGTCCTTAATCGGACAGTGACAGTAATGTTGCTTCTGTACACCAACACAGCGGATTTAAATAAAGCAATCAAAATATGAGTACCTCATTTTCAAACCCCAGAATAACTGGACAATAAATGATAATAAAATGCACTCGTCATAACATAGAACCAAAAAGTCTGTATTTAATCATGTAGCTGATGCTGGTCAGTCGGTCATTTTGCAAATGAACTCATTATGCGCTCCTCGACATGGGGCTTTCTGTAAAGGAAGGAGGCAGATATTTTCAAACTAGAGCAAAGACTCATTTTAAGGGTTTTTTCAAACTGAAGTTACAGATTTTTAAGTAGAAACTCATCAGCTGGAGGAGGTGTTTTGTTGCTATCACTCACCAGGTTTTTCATGGGAGAGAGGAGCTCTTTGGAAAAGTCCGCCAGGCGGCAGAAGGCGGAGCCAACCTCCGTCTCTCCGTTTGAGTGACAGTTGACCGACAGCTTCTCCATCGCGTTAATGTACTGCTCCAAATGAGACACGTGTTCTGACACAGAAATGCTGTTAGTAAAGGGAACAATACGGGGATGTGCATGTGTGCGTGTATATTTTGGGGTGTGTACCTTGACCTGATGTGTATTTGGCTTTTGCAGCTTTCTTCATCTTCTGTAGCACCAACCTGTCGCTGTCCAGAACCTGAAAAAAACAAAAAAACAAACCATACACACATTAATAAAGAGTGTGTGGACCTGCAGTGTGTGCATGTGTGTGTACATGTGCATGAAGGGGAGGTGGTAGTAATTCACCTGCTGACTCAACATACACACAGAGGACAAACTTGATGACATCGCTTGATGGCAGCAACGTTCCTGTGTGAGAACCATCGTCTGATCACTAAAAATCTCCACATGAAACTCCACAGTGAAGCTCTTCTCCCCATTCTGAGAAGATGTTAATTTTTTACCTTCAGCAGTTATTAACAGGTTAATAGTTTGTATAACGATTTCTACATGATTATTTCTGAATGTGTCAGACCACATATCTAATGGAGGCTGCCAGTTTTCATGCGCTGCTGCTTCTTATTGATTATTAAGTACTTTTTTTTTGACACTACAACTTGAGTGTGGAAATGATGATTGATGGTTGTTATTATTGCAGTTGGAAATGTTAGGGTTGAAAATACTGTGTTACGTCAATAAACCACCACAAATTTCAAATTTTATCATTTAATTACATTTAAACAGCTTCAGGGTTTGCTTGATTTTTTCACATTCAACTTTCAAAGGTGTCCTTATGACCTAGATGTTGACATAAATGCCATTAAAATTAAAGAAAAGTGATAATTATGCAAAAAAATATGACAGGAACTAAACAAATGACCCTATCTGCAGCAGATTTTGGGGTATTCATAGCATTATTAATATGCTCTACTTTATTGTCAAACAGTGAAATAACATTTATCTTTGCCTGTTGGGAATTTATCTTTGGACAAGCTTGGACTGTCTATATGTTGCTTATTATTCGTGGCTTTAAAACTTTGCACACATGAAATAAATGTCACTATAAACAGGTGGTATGCCACCATATGGGTGTTTATTCTAAAAAAATTTTATAAATAATTAGAAATTATAAAATTAAATCTGTAATTTACAGTTTTTCAGCCTCCTTTGAATGCAGTACCAGTGTGCAAGCTAGAACATCCTTTACGTAATTATCCCTCTGGCCCCTTCTCTTATCATCAAATAACCATAGCTGTGAATGATTAATCTGTTGCCATGGTAACATATGCCAACACTGTTGGGGGTACATGTTTGGGGCAGAAGGGCAGTGTTTTTGAGGCCAGGCTCGGGGTCAGTAGCTCCACTGTTGAGGGAATTGCGCTGCCTGCTGGCTTGAGGGGCATCCCCATTCAAGCTCTCAGACCTCACACAGTAGCAGAGCAAATTTACAAACTGTTTAAGACCTTTAGTAGATTATAAAATGTTCTAACTTTAGACCTAATCACTTTAACATTAAGAAATTACTTCTGTATATGTAAATATTTAAAGGGCTTCAGTCCATTGAGTCTTCGGATGAAGGGTCCAAAATGTTTGCAAATTTGCATGCAAAGGGAGGTTTAGACAAAACTCGGATGTAAACATTTCATGATTTTGTTCCGCGTTTCCTTCTGAAATCCTGCAAGCACACTGCAAACTATAAGGGTGATATGAAAGTCGTGGCAGACAAATGGAAAAGAAACTGCTGTTACTGCAGAATGTTATTTTAGTCAAACTTCGTAGTGAGATACAGTCTGCTTTTTGTTTCAATTCAAGGATGTTCTGAAAGGCTGTAAACAACATGTCTGCAAATATAAGATGAGTAGTAGTTAAGGAACAGCTTTGTGCTAATTAGCCATGCTACCAATCTGCTGATTTAAAGAACCATTTGCACCCCTTGTGTTTTGACAAATTTTGCATAGCATGATTCTGTGTCTTCCTCCAAAAACTCAAAGTGACAGCAACACTTTGATTGTGAATGAAGTACAAAAGCTGGACTTCAGTGACTGAAGCATTTGTCTAACAGAAATGATCACATTTCTTCACCAATAAGCATGATAGCTCGAAGGGCGATTGACAGTAAATAAGAAGATTCATGTTTTTGATTAATAAGTAAAACATGGAAGATGTAGCTCTAGTATAGTCATTAAAAACAATGCACAAATTTAGCAAACAGTTGAGTGAATTGCTTTTTGATAAGGAATCTGATACTTTCCTCAAAGTACAGTAATACACGAATGCATTACTTTTTCTGTACGCAGTAACTAAGAATATATCTGAACTAGTAAAAATGATTGTCACCTGTCAAAACACTGCCCAGTTTACACAGCTTTTGTCTACAGCGGCTTTGATCTCGATATAATGGCGACAAGCTCAAACACTGCTGTTAAAATAAAACAGCTGAAGGGGTTTGGGCAATTTGACCAGGATGCCTTCCTGGAGATTTGTGCATCTCATTTGGTTTGGGAATGCTTCAGTGTGATCCTTGAAAACAGCTGGAGGCAGTGGTGGTGGTGAAGGAGGTGTGGGCATACAAACTGTATGAGGCCTGCATTGTACTCCTATAGAACCAAGTGTTGAGCTGGTGGTCAATGTCATGAAACCCAGTCATGACAGTCAAAAGCTTCTTGCAATAGCATTATATAGAGGTAACATTTTCTGCAACTTCTTTCATAAATGGCTCTGAAATTTAGTGAAAATAATGAAACATCCACACAGCAGCGAGAGTTCTGGAGCCGCTCAATGGATAATATTTATAAACCATAATGTCGTCAGACCTGTGACTAAACAAATGTTAAAAGACATATCGAGGTAAAACAGTCCAACCATCAGAACTGTGTGTTATAATGTGGATTAGTCTGTTTAACAAGAGTGTGGTGAGTCTATGTTTGTGTCAAAAGGTTGGGATAAGTAGCACAGACATTTAAATGAAATTGTGAATAGCAAGCTGAAAAGCCAACAACGCTAAGCGCCAGGGGTCATCGTTAGTTAATGGAAACCGTCAATGGCAATAAATTCATAGTGCATAACCTCATGAATCACAAAGAAATTGACCTGCACACTCCTGGTCGCACACTCTGTGTCGTAGTTCTTTGACCCAACTCTCTTCACAGCGATGATCGTCGATATAAAGGCTGTTACACTTTGACACACAAGTTGATACTTGCTCTCTTTGCAAGTTTGAGGTTTTAAAATGCATTAGTCAAAGCAGGACTAAAAGGGAACCATCTAAACACAGCAGAAAGGCTGTGCTGTGTTTCACAAGGAGACAAATTTAAATCTGTTACATTTTTTTTGTACCAAGAAGAATTTTAAAAGGAATAAACTGTTTCATGCTTGCAGGCATTTATCATCTATAGTAAGTATGTATAAACAATTAATGTGCAAAGGCCTTTGTGATTTGTTAATCACATGCAAATAATATAAAAATGTTGTCATTTGTAGGAGACAGGGTTAAAAGGAAAAACTGTACATTTCACACAAAGAGGGGTTGGTATGAAGGATTGATTGGGGGCCACAGCTGCTCATTTTCCCCGGGGACCCTGAGCACTTAGGTCCGGCCATGAATGTAGGCTAGAAGCCAAATAATCAATTTACCGTGTACGGATAATCTCATTCATCAGGTAGCCTACACCCGTCCTGTTGAATCTGCACGATAAGCATCTTCAGACTGCTACCACTACCTGCTACCCCTCCTCTGTCAGTACTGACCTCCTCCAGCAGGTAGACTGTGTTCCTGCAGCTGATCATCTTGGAGGTGAAAGAGGAGGTAGTGGGAGAGTTCCAGTCCTCCTGAACCTCCTGGACGAACTCTGATACCGACACACACTCCGGCATTGTGCTCCTGAGGCCGGTAAGGACCGGGAGAGAACCAGGACAGTCCGGAACTGAAAGACCAGTTCCACACAAAAGACCGAGGACACCAAGCGCAACGTAGAGTCACCAACAACACACAAAAATTAAAAATACAGCTGAAACGAGCCCATCAGTGGTGCGTCCAGACTCCCACAGTCCCGGTAAGAGAAACTAGCATCAACTGGCTGATTTAAAAAAAGAAATGGGTAATTAAAGACCTGCTGGGTGATTCCTCCTCCGTCAGTGTGAGTGAACCGCAGCATCAGCTTCTTTTCTCCAAACAAAGGTGGTTAAACCCAGCAGCAGATGAAAGCCCACCAGCCTCTCTGCACGAAACAACCAAAAGATTAAAACGCCGCCGGTTCACTGACGTCCTAAGATCGAGTCGGTCTCCGATAGAGCGTCTTCATTGAGAGAAAACCAGCAAACCCGCCCGTGTGTGGTCAGTGTGTGAACCCGCTGACAAAGAGCGGAGGAGAGGAGAGGAGAACCGGACCCACCGGGCACCGGTTCCGGGCTCAGATGAGACAATAAAAGCGGCTTCTGCTGTCGGCTTCAGCCGCAGCTTCATGTCTTCTCGTCACAGATATTTCTTTTCCTGCTTTTGCTCCTTTATTTAAACCGCATGGAGAGGCGCGTTCACGGTGTACAGCGGCGGAGCCCTCTGTCGCGGCCGCGCGCACTGCTGACCGGGAGGAGTGTGAAACGCACGCTCCTCCAAATAAACCTCAGCTCGTTACACCTGCGTCCTCTCGTTGTTCGCTTAAATCACTCAACCGGAGTTACATTTCCACAAACGGCCATTTTAAAGTTAGTTTCAAAAGAAAAGGAACCATGAAAACAGGATTAGCTACTCAAAGACCCCACAATCTGAAAATCCCTGTTTGTGCTTTTTTCGACTCGTTTTCAAAAAAAAAAACATAAATTAAATTGGTTTCAGCCGGCAGGCTTAATTAGGACCAGCATGTAAGCGGCTAATACCTATCCAAAGACTTCATGCATATATATATATTAATTTAATTCTGGGTTGATAGTTTTATTTTTATTTTCTTCTTTAGCAAACCAACCCAAAAATCTTTCTAAAAATAATTCGAAGAACTTCACGTTTTTTGAGCATTTAGCCAGTGAAAAACCGATGCGACACCACGGTTCAGTTGTTGTCTAATGACGTAAGTAAATGTCATCTTATTCGCTGATATAATGTTATCAGACAGATGTTGGTATCTGCTGATATTGGATCTGTTGCACCGGTGGATCCATAGGGTATATACAGGCATGTTAAAAGTTAAGGTCCATTGGACTCGCTCCAGTTCTGTGAAAAACTAAGTACGACCCATAATTTAGCAGCAATAACTTGAAGTTTTCTGTTTGACTTTATCGGTCTTTCTTGTTGTGCACTCTTTACACGGTCGCCTCAGTTCACTAACGTGAACTACCAATTATTCGTATCGACTGAGCCTCTTATTCGTCTTCTGACATAATTTCCTTTGTAGTGTCTGAGGCAAAAAGCCAAAGTTTGTCTTGGCATCAACCATCATTATCATAGTTTTAGGGGAAACAATCAGAGCAAACCGCTATAAACAAGCTACTTCCAACTTCCTGTTGTTCTGACAGAAGATAAGAATGAAGTCTGACAGCTGACTGCAGCGTATTACTTAAATACCCCTAACAAACAAGGAAACATCCAAAGTTCTTTGATGCCTGTTTTAGATATGAGATAATAAAATGTCCCACTGTTAAAGTTAGGTGTGATATTGAGCCTTTTTCCAAGAAAATATAATAGTCAAGCTAGAAAACAGTACATCTTTTTAAAGGAAGATGTAGCAAAGTTCTCCTACACCAGACTAAATGTGTCGTTATGACAGAAATAATGTGTGCTCTATAACTTCAGTGCAAGAACTTCTACACAGAGGCAGCCTTATTTCTGTCCCTGCAGTTCAAATCCCAGCCAATTAATTTTGAATGAGTTAATCTAATTTCACAACTTATTTGCGAAGGGAAGAAACTGTGGTTTTAATTCTGCATAACCACAGTGAGTAGAGACGTGGCATCTCACTTCATAATTATGTTGTTTCTCACCTTTCTACAGAATTAAAAAACTTGAATTTTCTGCTGTGATAGCTGTTAACAGGCACAATGACAGAACATAGAGAAATTACTTAAGCAGAGATCAGAAATCAGCACTGACAAATCCTTACCACGTTGTCTTAGCTGTCTATGGAGTCAAATATTTTGGAAAAATATCTGGAGAACCACGTATTAAATTCCTGAACTGCAGATTCAGCTTTTATGTTTGTTTTTTTTACCTTATTTGGGTGATCTGCCAGGAGCAAAAACAGGAAGTGGCAGATACACTTAAAAATTTATCAAAGTCAAAAGTTTACAGCGCAACCCAAATACACTAACATTCACGAAATTAACTTTCCTGTTGGTGATTTCCTTCAGCATTATTGCAGCTTTAAATCTCTTTCTTCTATTACGTTATGTAGAAGGCCTAATGTATGAGACCACTATTACATAGCATGCTGTATGTTCTGTGTATATAGGACTACATTGCATGTATTACTTGTATAGTAGATGCTGGATGCCGATGTAGCAGCAATTATACTCTGTGCCATTGTCTTTGACATAAACAGATTGCTTAATGCAGCACAGAAATAGAACCATCCGTTATGTAAGGAATCTGTTGTAGCTGACATTCAATTCAGATTGTTTTGGTGCAAATTGCTTTGTCTTTCAGTTACTGAGAAATCGTATAGCTCTCAGTGCTGGTGTGACGCTGATCCCACTACAATTAGCACACCAAATTTGTGCATAAAAGAAGCCAGAAAAACTGCCAAATTGAATAGAATTAAAAGCTAATTAAAGTTAATCTCCTTCACTGGGACTCTGCAGGTTTCGTTTGATCATTTGGTGGAACTTTCAGGTCTGACCTTAAACCTGTTAATTGTGACAGCAAGCAGGAGTTACATAGAAGTAAAAGTAAAAGATCCTTGGTGTCATGAATGCGTGCTGTTATTAAATCCTTTCCTGATCAGTTTGTTGTCTCACTGAATGCATGTTCATTTTGTAAAAGAGGGTTCCTATCAGTGTCCAGCATGACAGTAATGCAGGGTATCTTTAAGGGCGGTACCACCATATGAATGACAGGTTGCTACATGCGGCTTCTATCGGTTTCTTAGTCAGGTCCATCTGCGTTCATGATCAAAGCTAAAATGACAATGGAGAAAATACTCTGATCGAGAACTTTGAAAATAGGAGTAACTTTCACTATATTTAGATTTAAGAACCCAGTGTCCAGGTGGATCTATTTGCAAAAATAACTTCTAGTATTCATAATTTATTTTAATTGGTATATAATCCCTGGAAAATAAGAACTTTTGCAGCTTTATTGGCTTCAAATATGCCCCACAGCAAGAATGGGAACTATTTCATGGAGTATGATCATTGCATCTGTCTGCAGTCTGTGATTTCACTGCTAAATGCCAGAAGGTTATGTACTTATTTGACTTACCTTCCAATTATAACACCAATATAAACCTAACTATGCATAATACACAATATTAGACGTATTACAATGAATAGAAAAGTGTTTTATTTTAACATACATACTTATTTGTTACATCGGGTTGCTGCAAGTTTTACAGTTCATAAAATACATGTAAATAAGATCAGTGTGGTTTCAAACTGAGGAAAGAGATTTAATTTCCTCTGAGGATGGATTCATCCAAACGTAAAACATCTCTTTGATTATGTAGTGCAGTCAGGATAAATACATTAAATCACCTGTTATACAGATTAGGTACATAAAAGTGAGGAATAAAAAGGACGCTGGGCCAGGTCAGGTCAACAACCAGCCATCCATTTCTTTACCCCTTGATGATGAGAGAGCTGATTTGCTGTGGCATTGTGTAGACAATGAGGACGATGAAAAGCGTGAGGATGGTGATAATAACCAGAGCAATGATATACTTCTTGTATTTCTTCCAGATGAGGAAGACGAAGGTCTTCATCGGGTTGACGAACCAGGCGAAGCTGGTGGTGGGACGACTGGAGAGACAACAGAAGACAGTTTATGTGTTCACACCTGGGCTGTGGAAGCCTACAGGCTGGGTCACACCAAATTCAAAACATCAGTGTTTTACCACAAAATAAACTTTCCCTGCTAGTGACCAGAAACGACAGGATTACAAAATTAGTACATCAAAGAAACAGATCAGGCTGAGCGGTTTGGAGACAAAGGTAGAGAGACAAGACTGAGATGATTTGGACATGTGCAAAGGAGGGAGAGTGGATATACTTGATAAAGCATGCTCGATATGGAGCTGCCAAGCAGGAGGAAAAGAAGAAGACTATAGAGAAGGTTCTTGGAGTAGTAAAAGAGGACATGCAGAGGATTAGCTGGAAAGAGGAAGATGCTGGAGATAGCGGGGATGGAGGCAAATGAGCTGCTGTAGCAACCACTAAAGAGATCAATCAAAAAAAAAAGAAAATGGTTTTAGTTACATTAATCAGGGAAATTTAGAGATGAAAGAAAAGGAAGTTAAAGACATTTATAAGAGAGTATTCAAGTGTATAAATATATTAACTTGAAAAAAGAAAAAAAGAAAAGAGTTGTAGTGTGCATGTGGTAGTGCACGCAGTACTTTGGTTTGTCCAGAGGCTCTGGCTCCTTGCGTGCCCGACCCACAGGGTTGGCCTCTGCCTGCTCCAATGTCACCAGCTGAAGCTCCGCCTCCACTTTTCCCTTCATAGAGACAAGTTTGTGTTAAATAAAATTCATTTTCTTCATTTGCCATTATAAACTCAAAGACCAGAAGGCCAAAAGTGGGGAAAAAAGCTTTTGCTGCTGCAAAACTCTGTTTAAATTTCTCTTCTTGTGCCAACAGACACAGATGTTCTATAATTTAATTGAATAAATATTTTACTGCTTCTTGAACTGAAGTGATTCAGATGGATTTTTGTACCATTAACAGGAAAGTGTTGCCCATGCTGTCAGTGTACTGGATGTCCTCCTCTCTCAACTGGCTCCTCTTGTCTTTGTTCTTCTTTTTCTTTTTGCGTCCCTTCTTTTTGGCTTCCTCCTTCTCCTTCTCCTCCCTCTCAAAGTCCTCGGCGGTCTTTGGACGAGTCAGGGGCCACCAGCCCTTCATCTTCTTGGCACGAAAGATCGAGAATCGAGGGCTGGCCCGATCCTTCGCCATCGAAATCGTACACTTACCGGATGACTTTGCCGGTCGCACCATGTCACTGAGGCGCAACTCTATTGCACCTAGCAGATGAAGCATAAAAGAGGAATGACTGGGTGGAAGAGTCGGAGGTAAGGACTCTTTAATCTTGTGACACATTTTAAACAGTGGATGGAAAAATAACAGCTCAGCCGTGAGTTGAATAAAGCTGAAATAACTATTACAGAAACATAAAAACATTCATTTGTTAATTGCCAAGATTGTTACTTTAGGGCAGCTGTGGTATAAACCATACACTGGGTGGTGGTCTAATAATTCTTTTAAGGGCTATTAAGCATTTCCTAATTGACAGTGTTGATAAGCCTGTGTGCCTCACCCAGGAAGTCATTGGCAGCGATGCGATCGTAGTCCCAGACCTGCAGAGCCAGAACAGCCGGCTGACGAAACTCTGACTCCTCCAGAGAGAAGATGGACTCCTTCTTCTTGTACACCACCTCTTTCTACAGAAGGAGAAGATGCATTTTTAACAAACATGATACGTCTCCAGTCATTTTCTAGTACCTCTAGAAAACTATGTGAAATAACTAACAGATAGAAACACATATTTCATGTATTGTGACACTGTTGGTTGTTTGTTTGTTTAATTGCTGTCTTAACTATAGAGAAACTCAGTAATATTTCTGGTCAGAAGTTTACAAAAGCGATCACAAAGGCACTACCCCCTGAAATTTACATGGTAGACAGCTAAGTACATAAGGTGCAGAGTATACTACTAAGTACTGAGGCTCACTATGAGACATGCTAGCATCCACTAGAGCCACAAGAAGATCAGCATCTCCGTCTAGTAGTTTTTTCTCTTCTTTGATCTCTTTTTTTACCCTCACTCCAACTCATCGTAGCAGATGACAGCCTTCCCCTGGGATTTCTTCTTGTTAGAAGGGAGCTTTTCCTCCCCACTCTTGCCAGGTCCTTCCTCATACATTTTGGATACTTGGTGACTTTGGTTATGTCATCTTAATGGATCTTTACCGTACAAAACAAATATCCTGGCTATTTTTGTAATTTCAGGCTTTATAAATAACTGAAGTTGTACTTTAATAATTTTTTTAAACTAAAATGCCTTTTCTGGGCAGCACCAAAGGAAAGAACATAAGAGTCAAGATGATTCATCTCCAGAGAAAGAGCGCATTTACTTATGTTTACTGATTCTGAAAAAGGAGTTTTCTGCTTTTCTACTTTATGTAAAGATTCAAGGATGATATTTTTAACATTTTTATAGACTTATTAGTTATCTGGTTGTAGCCCTGGAGACATAAGAGCAAAGGCTAATTGACATTAAAAGGTCCAGACATCACCAAAATATGTGTGTACCTCAGTAGGAAGGTAGTCAAAGCGGAAAACAAATCTCCAGTTAAAGTTTCCTTCTCCAGTCAGAGAGTTGAAGTGAACATCGGTTTCCTGCTTGTCTCCTTCCAGTCCTTTTATCCAGCTGCACAGGGAATACAACACAACAATGATCCCTAAAGGCTAAGCAGGAACACAGAGGTAAGCCCATCAAGATGTAGGCATGATGACTGTGCAGACCAAGTTAGAGAGAGTGTGTGTGTGTGTGTGTGTGTGCGCGCGTGTCTAACCCTTTCACATAGATGTCAGAGGACGGGTCGCCTGTGAACGGGTTCACATCATCCAGAAACACATCATCAGTGTTCCAGATGATCACACGCAGCTCGTATTGTTCAGGTAGGCGGGGCTTTATGTCAATGGGGGGCGGAGCTGGGATGTCAGTGGGAAACATGTCCACCCACATATGAAGATAGCCCTGCAACACACACACACACAGCTGAATATACTTATTTGCACCTGTAGCAGTGTGTTGTCCTTACTGCTGTGGTATGGTTACCTGTGGCAGTCCAGGATTGTCCTGGTTCATCAGAGACCGGATTTCCACGTGCTCAGGTACCAGAGGAACAACTCCAGCAATGAATTCGTTCATTTCACCCCAGCGGTGCAGCACACTCAGGGCTGCATGCTCCTGTATCTCTGCCTCCTCCTCTGGAGACCGCTGGTTCTTCTTCAGCAGGTCTAATAACAATAACAGTGGCAGCAGCAGTGTTGTTAGAGCTGTTATTACCATTACTGTTATTAGTGTTATGAGAGCTGGAGGCTGCTGTATGAGACGAGCAGCAGAAATAAAGTATGAAAAATGATTATGGTGCAGTTTCAGAGCTGCTAGATGGAACAATATGATGTTGTACTGTATATTATGATTCATTTACAGATGTACAATTATGCACTGTTTACTTTGGCTTCAGAGTAAGCACTGCTTCACTTAGTACTAAAGTCTATTTAGATCTAGCTGAATCGCAACCTACCTGTCTCTCCTTTTCTTTCCGTCTTACCTTCAGGTATCGCGTCTGGTGGTACTTTGAAAATCTTGTTGAGGACTTTGACTTCAGATGGCCTGTACTCAGGAGACGGGATGCCGTACTTCCTGCAGTGCTCATTTAAGATAGTTGACGGCTTCTTTGCATCCCGCCACATATTGTAACCATCACTGGAGTGAGAAACAGCAGAGAGACAAAGCATATATACTCACCAGCCACTTCAAGTAGACATTGCTTGTACCAGTTTTGACCCTACTGTCAGAATTATATTAACACTTTAAACCCTGAGCAAATAAAACATTGCAATAAAAAGATATATTTTTTGATTCATTAAACCCTTTGAAAAAAATTATAATTAGTGAGATTGTTGCAAAGCACCAATCACATGCGTTCCAGGGTGAATACTTTATAGCAAAGATTCAACAAGGTACTGGAATTGTTCCTAAGGGATTTTGGCCCATATTGATATGACAGTGTCACTCAGTTACTGCAGATTTGTCAGCTGCTCATCCATGATGTGAATCGTCTGTTCCATCTTATGCCAAAGGTGCTCATTTGGACTGAGGAGGCCATTTGAGTACTGAAGTTATTGTTATGTTTAAATGACAATGAGTAAGATACAATAAGATATAGTTTATACACAGTAAGAAGCAAAATAATTTTTTACGTGTCCAAATTGTAGAATTAAATTTAAAGTGTCATTGTCCAGAGCCTTGAATGACTTGCGGTACTAACGTGTCGTAGTAAAGAGCCAGACCGCAGGAGGCTCTGTGGCTGCTGTAGAACCGGTTCTCCAAGTCAATCCGTGTCTCTCCGATACGGTCATCGGCCCCCACAAGATCGTGGTCCATGACTGTGATAACCAGCTCCGTCTCCAGTGGGAAAGACACTGTGAGTTCAAATACCCTGAGATACAGAGTCAGTCAGACAGGCAGACAGACAGTGAGACATATAGGCAGGTAAACAAAGAATCAAATACAGCTAGACTGACACGCATCAAACAACTAGAGTTGAATAAAAACAACTCGAAGTTGTGCAATTTTATTCTTTGTTAACTTAAAATTTCCAACACAACTGGTCTGAGGAGGCTTTGGTGCAAATGATTATGGGATGTCAGTTTCAGGCTTTTTTAAGATTCAAGAACTTCAGACAAGTTCAATTAGACAATGTTACATATTATCGTAAAACGAATAACCAATACCAACACTAACAGTAATAAAACAAGCAGTTCCACAAAAAAGCAAAAAATAAAAAATAAAACCATAATAACTGTGGTACTGACTCTCCAAATATTGGATTGAGCTGTTTGGGGATGTATCGATCTTTGGTGTCCATATTCTGCTCTACAACTTTGATCACGAGGTAAGGGTCTGCTTTACCATTTGGGTCTGTGGGAGCCAGGCTGGTGGCCTGCAGGCACCAAACACACAGCAGGAAATAAACATCAATTGGGTCCAAACAGATATCAACCCAGTGCAATGCAGCTGCAGGCAAGAATGTGAATTTGGTTATCGAATGCACAAAGCTGTTTGTGTAAGCAAGAAGGACCTTGACTATGTAGACTCGAACTAAGACTTTAACTGGTGAGTTTCTGGGGATTCCTTTGATGATCTGACAGCTGGTGTCTTCGGTGTCTTCTGGTTCAATCGGATAAACCAGGAAGGAACCCTAGGGAGAGAGAGAAGTACATAATAAACACTATTTACCAGAATAATACACAGACAGCTCTGTATACATTACCTTGTATTTTCCCATCAGCCTCGCCTCTTCATCCTCCTCCTCATCCTCACCGCTTGCTCGACCTTTATACACAGGGAAAACCCGCAGCCAGTCCTGAAAGTGACTGAATTCTGACTCCAGATCGCCTCCATACAGCTGAACACACACACACAACACAGAGAGAAAAATGTCTGAAAGTCTACCCCAGCTCCAAATCTGCTCTGTTGTTACTCATTGGCATCAAGGCTGCGGAAAAAACTCGACTCAGAAAATAGTCGCACCCAAAACAACTGAAGCTACAGTGCACCTGAGAAAAATAGCCATCCACATCCTGCTTTGGTAGGGACGGCAGAAGGGGCCAAATTTAAAAAGCTGGAGTACCAAGTTATCAGATGATTGTGGTAAGCTGCACCCATAAAATCTGCAGGTACAACAGACGGGTATCTTCCAACTAGTGCTAGACTAAGAAAAGCAAAATTTATCTCACCAAAACTTGAGGTCAGTCTGCTTGGATGGACTGAATCACACAACAAGTCACATCACTTGTGAGGTAAATTCATTAAAAATTCTCTGTAAGGCAATCATCACCACCACAAACTTGATCCAGACCAGAGTTTAGTGGTCAGTGAAGAAGAGGTGAAGCCTTGCAGAACGATGCCAGCTACAGCTGCGCATGAATCACTCAAAGGGGCCTTTTCTGTAATAATGCATTGCTTTAAGCATTAATATAATGCAATCCTTTTGTTGTATTTGCAGTTATTTTAAAGGGCCAGATTATTATACTTTTTTGTTTTTTTGTTTGACTGTATTTTGTTACCCTCTATTTATACTTGTGTAATGACAATAAAGTTGAATCCTAATCCTTTTAAACTGCCTGTAAACATGTAATTTTTTATGCTAACAGTATTTTAACAATGACGTCTATGTGGATTGACTCACAACTTCTAGTACTTTCAACTGATTTAACATTTCTACCCAAATTTCACTTCAGGTGCAAACTTTGCATGTGACAAATAAAGGATTGATTGATTGATTGATTGATTGATTGATTGATTGATTGATTGATTGATTGAAAAGGTTGGGAACTGGGGAACCCTAAAAGCTTTGCAAATGTTCCTGTGTTTTTATTTTTCTAGAAGCTTACAGTGAGTTCTCTGGATTTTGTATTTGTTGTAAGCGTTTAAATGCACAGATGTGTTTTTCTAAAACCCAATATAGCCAAAATATAATATGTGGGCTTGAGTTTAGACACCTTATTAACAGTTAAAGTAAAAAAGATGTTTATGACGAGTTTTTGATTTTATGAAATTGCCTGAATATGTGTTAGTCCTGCGACAGACTGGCGACATCCTGGACAGGTTGCCTTGCCCTAAGACAGCTCGGATAGGCTCCAGCCCGCTGCAACCCTGAACTAGATAAGTGGAAGAGAATGAATGAATGGATGGATGGATGGATGGATGGATGGATCAATCCAAGTGAATGGAGGTCTCCAAGTTCACAACTTCACAGTTAACATATCAGTGTGGGACCAAAACAGTTTGTAATTGTTTTTCTGAGAGAATCCTAAAGACTCCTTTTAGTAATGTGGCCATAAGATTATGATTATGGATCAGCTGCTTCAGGCTGGGGATCGATTGTGAAGTCACACCTTTAGTGTTGCAATCTTTTTGCGTTTGGGAGGCTCAGCCTCCACAAGCACGGCTTCCTCCTCTTCCTCTTCAATGTTCGCCATGGTTAGATTTACTCCCTCTGAGCAAAGAAGAACATTTTATTAAACACACACACATGGGCACACACACGTGCTTTCTCTGTTATATATCTATCAACATTTTATATTTAGACATTTGGACTGTTGGGATTTTTTCTGGATTGGGACGCCTAATGCTGCAGAATAAAATCATGTTTTAGAAGATTTTATGTCAGAATGTGTTTTCTGTTAAACATACGATCCTTGTAAATAATCAGATGATATGTTGTTGATATTTAATAATATAAAATAATACAGATTATTTGAACTAAATTTAGCCGTTTAACTGTACCGGTTTCGGCTTGTTCCTCCATCTCCAGAATCTCAGCAGCCTGCAGATGGGATCAGAACATTAGGACGACTGAAAAATGTCCTAATTAGTGAGATTATTTATTTCTCATAAGCTTAAGCACATATATTTGCACATGTTCGGTGGAAAGAAATTATTTAAACATAAGGTCTCTTGTTGAAAGTCTCAATTAAGCAGAATTTCATTGATTCTTAAGGTATTATATTATTGAAGCCTCACATGTATCCACGGCTCTGTTTGAAATTTATATCAACATTTAACCTTTTTGTCCATGAGGAAAATTAACAGGTACACAGGTAAATTAGTGTCTCACCTGCTTCTCGAGCTCCTCCAGTGAGGCGTAGTATTTCGACCACCAGTCTAACTCCTCCTTCTCAGGCACCTCCTCCTCTAGCTCCTCCTCCTTATTTCTAATTTTTTTCAGGGGTGCCTAAAGACATTAAAAATATTTTTAAAATGTGGATGGTTGAAATTTGATTTGAAATATGTCTGAACCTTTCTAGTTCCTAGTTTTTAACACCCAGCGCAAAGTGAGTGGGAGATTAACACACATACATTAACCAGCTTTAAGGGGTTGATGGGAATCTTGGACTGTTTGACTGAAAGGTTGCTGAGTCCCATACTCCTCACTGACATCAGAGGGTCCATCTTCATTGAACTCTTCTTCGCTGAAAAGACACACAAAAACTTTTGGAGGATGCTGAGAAAACTGTCTATTGAAACCTTGTGGAAACAAATGAGTAGTACGAGTTACTCGCTTGCATTCTCAGCAAACAGCTTCAGAGAGCAACATTAGACTAATTTTGCAGGTCTTACCTTTTGGCTTGGGCTCCTCTTCCTCCTCTGGCTCCCCAGCAACCTCACGCGGGCCGTAGTCCATGAGGTTCTGAACCACATGGGACCCGACCAGAGCAAGCTGGCCAAACGCTCGATGCTCTACCACAAACACTGTGAGAGGAGGATGCAGGTACAACTCCTCCGGCAGCTCCTAATCAGACCACAAGCAGGAAGAGGAAACAGGACAGGAAATGAAATTTTACATTTTTGCACCTGTTCTGAATTTGTACAATTCTGCTTTTCTTTATACCAGAATTGTTCTCTTTAGCATCCTTAACTAGTAACTCACCACATCCATGTAGTGGACCACCTCTTTGAAGTTTGGGTTAGTCTTGTAGCTTTCAATCTCCTCAGACTCCAGTTGTCGTCCTGCACACTCGATCTTCACCTGAGGGTGCTCCACCTCAAAGAGGTGCACTCGCTTCAGGTCCCGCAGACCCCAGAACAGCACCTGAACGCACACAAACAAAGACACAGATCTCGCCCTATAAGCCAAAAGTCCACATTATCCATCTGCGTCACATCAACAAACTTTGTGTGTCCATGTGTGCCTGACCTCAATCCTGAAAGTCTTCAGCACAGGTCGCACTCCTTCAGGGATCAGGTAAAAATTGTGCTCTTCATCGTAGTTCAGTTCCTGCGGGTCCACGTGGCTGGGGAGAGTGGGCTGCAGGGGGAAATGTTTTTGGTATTCACTATGTTTGATCAGTTCAGACACACCACCTGTGTCTCTATGTAAAAGGACGTTTCTGATTTAAAAGAAAACGAAACTTAGTTGCTGCGACCATGTTTTCTTTTTTCCTCTTTAATTTTATTAACCAAATTCATTGAGATTTGTCATCAGATCTTCTATCAGATTAGAAACAAAAAAGACTGTTACTCCAGATTCCTCACTTTAAATATGAACTTTTTTTAAGATTGTGACTGGCTGACAGTCGTTACCTCTCCAAACCCAGAGTAGTCCAACTCGATGAGTTCAAAGGCAGCCAGCAGCTCTCCAGCGGAGACCCTCCCCATGTTAACATCAAAGAAACGGAGGCGGGGCTTTTCATACAACTGCTCCACGGTTTTAAACTCAGGCTCAGCAAAAGCTCGACCCAGAGGCTTCGGACCACCCTGCGCACACACACACACACACACACACACACACACACACACACACAATAGCTATTATGACATCACTTAATAATAAGTCGACGATGTGGCAAATACTAAAACATTTCATTAAAAAAATCTGCTCCCATATGAGGTTGACATAGCAGAACATCTTCCTCGATCTCACCCTATCTGTAGCGTCTTCCTCTCTCTACCAGCCGGTGCTATCATTTCCAACATGATAGCACGGTTCTCACTACCACCTTGTAAACCTTTCCTTTCACTCTTGCTGCTGTCCTTGTGTGACAAATCACCCCTGACGCTTACTCGACCCACTCCACCCTGCTTGCGCTCTCTTCATTGTTTTGGATCATTGACTCCTTTTAAAGCCATTCATCTTCACTACCTTTACTCATTCCATCTTCACCTTTCCACATATATTCTGTCTCGCTTCTACTGTCTTTCACGTTTCTTCTGCAGTGTATACCTCCACCCTAACAGGTCCTCTTCCACCTTCTTCCTCTGGATAAATCAAATGGTATTCACTGTGCAAAAATGACAGTGAGCCACTAAGAGTCTAAATAGGGAAAATCTGTTGATTCCATTCATTAAAAAAACACTTATGAAAGCTGTTCAGTTCTGATTACAACTGCAGAAACACATTTAGCTCTCACCTACTAGATTGCTAAAGGATACCTGCTATGTCTGTCCTTATTTTAAATACTGACACAGTGTTGGATGTTCCAGTTACAGACAACCAAAGTGTTTAGAACTTAATCCCTGTGAGCTAAACTACTATAAGTGCCTAATGTCAAACAGTTTTGTCTACTCTTGGACAAAAGCTATCACTCTTCTGTTTATGAGACAAGCAGACAAGCAGTATAAAAGTGGCTTTAAGTGAGAGGGAAGATTTGTGTCAGACAGCAGATGAGCTGGGGGGCTCCAACAAGGTGAAATATAAGAGAAATAACACTTATTTTGAACTGTTTATCATGCAAAGCTACTTTAGTACAGTCCAAGTATATATATGTGGAGCTGGAAATTAGTATATGAATCCGTTATAAACTTATAAACTAAAGTTCTCACTAAGTGTGAGATAATATTTTCTATTTTAAAAAAATGAAGCGCATTATTTTATAATAACATTTTATAATAATATAACAACGAAAAAAATAACATTACCACAGCATCATAGTCGTAGATGTTGATGATGATGAGGGGCGGATCCTGTTGGAGATCCTCTCTCGTTCCCTCTAGCAGAACTCTGTCGAACACCAAGCACTCACACCAGGCAGGAGAGAGTGTGTCTGGCAACATCTGTACATATCAAAAACAGTAGGTGCAAAGTTTACGAGCTCTGATAAAAGATCCCATGATAGTATGTTAAAAAAGAAACAGACCAACAGATGACTTTAGTGGCAGGTAAATGTAAAGAGAGACCCAATAATGATTATCATTTTTTGTCACCCTTAATTCTCACTTTAGCTCATTTTAGCCTCAATGATTACTTTATTTTGCCGATTCAATGTTTCAAATGTGGAACGTTTGAAACATTGCACTTACAACTGTTAAACCTGCTGTACCTACCCTTGTGACCTGGCAGTGAGTGGTGAAGACCACCCTGGCAAAGGGGTCTGACAGGCCATCATCATCTGCAGCCATCAAGCCACGCCCCTGGTACAGGTGACATCGTAGCTGGTAGTACCTGCGGTCTGTGGAGAAAGAACAAAACCAACATGAACAAACAGCTGAAACTGTACGATCAACAAGTCAAAATAAAAGAAACTACAAGGCTTTTATGTAGAAGTACAAATTTATCAATTTATTGCAGGGAACTTTAAATGTTTGCAAACTCTAGTTCTCTAATAAGATTATTTTTTTCACCTCGATGCTAAGCTTCCACCAACACACAGACGTTTCAGCTGACTCACCTTGGCAGGACAGTCCGAGAGGAAGCTTCCTCCTTCCACCCGTATCAACAAGCCCCCTCTGCTCCTCCCCCTCTCCTATGTCCTCCGCATAAACTGGCACAAAGTCCTCAGGCAGGCAACTGATGACCTCTTTGCTGTACTTGGTAAGACCAAGCCACAGGTAGACCTCAAGTTTCACAAAGATCTCACTTGCTGGACCTCCCGGAGACTAAAAGGACAGACAGATAAATGGGATGAAATGGGAAACATCAGTTTTTAGAGCGTGACCATGAGAGGAGATGAATTATCTGTGTTGTTATCAGATCACTGTTGTAAAAACAAACTTTATTCATCCGTTGTGAGAATGGACCTCTACAAAAGTTCTTTGACTTGTCATAATTATTACTGTCATGTTATCATTGCTATATTATTTTTTATCGCACCTATATTGTTAATATTATACGTTTTGACAGATTTGTGTGGTTTCATTGATTTATGAATTTATTTCAAAACAAACTGCCCCTAATGGTATTACCAGTGCTGGATTTAACTAAAGCAAATTATCATGGGTTTCACTGATGACTAGAGACGGAATGGTTACCTTCATGTAAAGAGTGCTGACTTTGCCACAGTCCCGCCCCCTCTGCTCCTCCACCAATGAAAACAGGATGGAGTAGGCCGGGATCCTGACGTAGGCTAGTCGCTTGTTTCCACTCAGTAGCCATATGAAAGCATCTGGGATGGTACTCTGGGGCTGAAGAGAGCACAGCGTGGGCAGTAGATGTCAGACTTGCAACATATTGTACATAAAGCGATTTTCTAACATCTTTTTGGTGACTATCAGTCACACTCTTTGAACTCTGACCTCTACAGCCAGTAGGCGGAGCTTCTTGAGGAATCTCTTGCTCTCCATTAGCCGCTGTTTGGCAGTCCGTCTTGTAATCCTTCGCCTGGCCCTGACTGCTTGCCTGGCCAGCAGGATCTGGACAAAGTAAGACATTCAATCAGGCAGAGAGAAACAGGCAGGTAGATGGTGATGGGTAAAGGAAGGACATGAGAACAGACTCACCAAATTCTTCTTGATGAAGTTCCTTCTGCATTTATCGAGGTTGTTGGGACGCGACTGAGATCTCTTTTCAGAGAAAGCACTGAACTGTCTGCAGAGAGAAAGAAGGGAGAACATTAGAAAAGTGAAAAGACCAAAAGACAAATAAAGTTAGATCAGAACAAACTAAACTGAATCATTTCTAATACAGCTTTCAGAAGGAGGACACTGACTTGCAGGAGACCACGAGCTCCAGCAGCACCTCGTCCAGTCGCTGCTTCGCTTTACTCCTCGGCCTCCTCAAAAGTTTTTCCACCTCATCGAGACCAATCTCCTAAAAGTAGAGAGAGCACGGATGGCGCTGTATGCATAACTTAAAATATATATAATTTCACTTTTGAAATTGGAAATCCATCGAGTCTCACCAGCCTGTCTGCCATCTTGCTCAGCCAGTTAGCCTGATAGAGACGAAAGCTGTGGTCTTCAAACTGACTCCAGACAAACAAACAAGGCTTCGATTTCACTAATGGGGGATGAAGTTGGAGACACTGGAAAGACCTTAGAGGCCAAAAGACATAATGAAAGTTATGTTAGGGCCACATATAAAAAAAATATCTCCTTAAACAGGCAATCGAAGTATTGGAAAAGACACGGGGTTATCATTTGAAGACGTGAGATGACAGAGAATTACATAGGTCACATGCATCTTCTATCAACACTGTTCATTGGTTAATTCAGTTAATGGGCTGCATGGGTTATAGTATTTGAAGAATGAACTCTACAATATTTATCAGAAGTGTCATCACAATGTGATTAATTTATTTCTGCAGAAAGTTGTCTAATGCAGAGCTTCTGCCCAGGGATGGACAAACGATGGGAAGACTTTTTCCAAACAGAAATCATTTTTGATGTTCTTAAGTTATCTTGAGTTAAGGCTAGAAAATTGTGATGAACCGTGTCCTAGTAATCTAAAGGGGGCAGAGGTTACCTGCTGTACTCGGTGGGTTGGGGCCTCATGGCAGCAGACACAGATCTGTTCTCAGGTTCAGGACTTTGAACCTCCTCTCGGTCCAGCTCGTCCTCTGAATCCAGCAGATTCCGAGTCTCCTCGCTCAGATCCTCTCTGCTGCTCCTCAGCTCTTCCCTGCTCCTTCTCAGATCCTCCTTGCTCTGCTTCTTCTTTGACTTCCTAACCTGTACTGCTTTCCCATAATTCCCTGGGAAAAACACATCAGTACCTGGAGTTCAAGGATTCACCATTGCAAATAAAATGTGAAATTTGAGCCCCAGGCAGCGAAAACCAGAGCGGCCACTGCAATCTGTGGTTTCTTCCTCACAACCACAGAAGGTCCGTCTAGCTATCAATTTACAGGATTTGACTCAATCTCTGATATCAACAATTTACTAAGAAAATAATAATCAGATAAACTATCAGTGAAGATAATATCTAACTGTTGACCCACAGTGACTAAACCAGCAGTTCCCATATCCTGCAAACTGACCACCACATTTACCTATGGAGAGTTCAAAGGTTATTGGTTTGGTTCCTACAGATGGTTCCATCATTGTGACTTCAAACAGAGATGCAAACAGCAGAAACTCCTCCTTCTGTCCCAGGAGACCCTGAGGAGGAAAATAACTTCCCTTAAGTGATGAGCAGAAAATTCCCAACAATTTAGAAATTTAAAAAAATCATGTATAGTGTGTCGTTCATTTCTCTACGTATGCAGAGAAGGGAAGAGCAGAAACAAAACAATGAGAAAAGATCAAATTTGATCTCAGTGTTGAAAACAGAATAAAAAATATGTATATATATATTTTTTTTAAATATTCTCAGCTATCACAGTATAATTGGTACTCACCTCTGGGAGAGGGTGGATCTCCTCGACATCCACAGTCGCAGCCTCTGGTACCTCAACACTCGCCTCCCCTGACTCATCAGGTCCACTAGCAGCCTGAGATGCTGCTGCTACAAGAAGGAAGCAAAACAAGTGGATTCCTTTATTCTGTACAGTTAACCTATTTTTTTATCCTAACTATACTTTTTGTCATTGGCTTCGATTATCCAGAGTAAATAAAGGAAAACATATTGTGTTAAAAGATCAAACATTTTGTTTCAGCTCAGCTTTCAAAGAAGTCTGAGAATATCAGTGAAACAGTTTTGCCCCCAAAATTTCTTCTCGTTCACCACAACTGAATTCACTTCCTCTTACTTCAAACTCATTAAGTTGCCACTGGGGGAGGTCATAAAGTCCTGGTTTTTTTTCTCAGGCTTCAGACTGTGCTAAATGCACTTTTTTTCAACTGTTGAATCTGTATGATGTCAAAGAAAGTAAATAACCCTTCTATGGTCATGTCAGGTGCACAGCTTTGCTGTCCCAATCACCTGCTGTCCAGATCTTTTGGTTATGAGATGGGTGAGCCAATCGGTAACAAGACGCTGGAAGGTGAATCAGTCAGAGGAGGAACTAGGGGTCTGCATCAAGACTCATACAAAGTGAGTCCAAGCACAAAAGCACAGAGCTGAAACTGACTGGAAAAGGTCCCTTCATCTCCAGTGATCTAATTTTTCTTGAAAAAAATGCACTTTGGCAGCTTAGACATTACTTTAGTTTATTTTCTCTCAGTTTCAGCAGACTGACCTTCCTTCTTATCTTTTTTACTGCTCCTTTTCTTCCTCGATCCCAGCTTACTCAGGGCTCCTTTCATCTTTAAGGGCAAAATATAGATTCAGAAATGAATTAGTAACGTCATTAATGCAGAAATCAGGCCAGCAATAAAATTAAATAACATTGTATTACATGATGTTGTTGTTGAGATCCAAAATCCTGATTAGAGCGAAACATCGTATAGAAAATACTGCTGATAAACTGAAGTGTTTGCGAATTGTTTTGACTGATACTGAAGTTTCAGCTGTTCAGGTACCTTTCCCAAGGCAGCAGAGCCTGTGTCTGCAGCGATGGCTGAGGAGGAAGAATAGACCTCCATGGAGAGAGCGAGGAGGATTCGGCCACGGTAGAACAGTCCTTCGCCCAGACCCTCATTCAAAGCCTGAAGAAGTGAACAAAAGATATATCAGTATACATATTGTCATTGTTACATTTTTCCCCTCCACATTCCCTTTGGAAAGTAATACCAAACACCCACCCAGAACACATGGTAGGACACCAGTCCATAAAAAAAAACGAGTATTCGCATAGGTTTACTACTGCTGAAGCCGTGACCTGCATGCTATAGTTCACATGTACACATAAAACACACAAATGTTAATGTGATAGGGCTGCTAGGTGGGCAAGTTTTGAAGTCTTAAGCAATGTAGGTATGTTAGCACTGAATTTGTCCCTGAACCCTCAGAGATTGTATTTTATTATTTGTAATTGAATTAATTGAGGTTGCCAAACCACAGGGACACATTGGGCGGGTTTTTAGATTCCCAACATAGTAATATTCTTCTCCTTCCAAGTAGCATTGTGAAAGCAGTGATGTTTTTATGTTACAAATTATCGTGAAGTCCTCTAGTTACGATTATTTTAATCCTGCAAAGGCTACATATTATTCCTGCGGATGACTCCACAAGATGCCTGGAAGTTTTTAAACAGCAGCTGATTAGGTTACATTAGCTTAGCGTACACACTGTCAGTAGTTGAAAGTAGCCAATATTATTCTGTCTAAGGACAACACAATTGTTAGTTCTGGGGGGACTTTGGATAGTAGAGGAGATTTTATATATATATATATTTAGATAAAGCCAGAAGAACTCTTACCATCTTTTTTAGTCTTTGTGCTAAACTAAACTTGCTGAATGAGGCAAACAACAAATATTCATCTCCATCCTATTTTCAGATAGAGAGCAAAATACTGCCTTTCTTAATGCTGGTTTGCTGGGTGTAGATTACCTGGTGGACATCTCCAAGGGTGGAGTTCTGAGGAGATCCATAAAGGTTAACCCAGCTTGGGCCAAAGGTGGGGTTAAATCCTGCAGATAAAGGAGGGACAGAAATTCTACTGTTTCAATTAATGGTATAATACATTTTAGCATAATACATTTTTCAAAATAACGTTTTTCAAATAATGTCGGTATGCCAAACATGTAACGTTGGCTGTATTTAAAAGGGACAAAAACAAAATTTTGTCAATACTTATTGCTTTGCTTAAAACTTTTCAGTTTACCAATAATACAATTTTTAATCATTGATCACAGCTTCCTTGAAGCTTTGTTCCTACCACAAGTGAGCAGGAAGTGTTAAAGTGACAAATACTCGGTTATCTTTGCAGATTAAGATTTGATTTTCAAGTTTTTCATCATTTTTTAATAGAATTAAGGAAAAAAAACATTATGCATTGTTTTATTAAGACAGTGTAAATCTGGGGTCACACCATTCCTGGTGGGGTCAGAGATCTGCTGCAAGTCAAGAAAGTGAGTTGCCAAAGCGATGTCGCCCATCTTAGAGTCATCAAGAATCTGAACTTTGATTCGCTGAGCCAGAGGAGGAAACTGTTCAATGAAGGAGATCTCCTCGTTCCAAACTGGGCAGTTGGTGGCAGTGGCGACAGATGTTTCCCCCTGAAAGCAGACACACAAAAAGATTATGAAATGTGACAACTCCAAACATTGTTATCAAAAGCAAAACAACTTAAAAACAGCCTATTCTGCTTTCCGATATTTTCTGTGATATATGATACATGGCCAACAATTCAGATAGTGATGTCAGTGTATGTACAAGTAAACCCTTCAAGCTGAAAGGAGGCCTTAGACTGCTGTAAACATTCACTATCAGACAGTTCTTTCTACTCCTGGTTCTGTATTTATTCAGTCAGAAGGAACATCCCTAATGTGGTCAAGATTAGGCTGTCAGTATGAAAGCCCAACCTGCAGCCTGTCCAGACCTTCTGTTTGTGGAGGTGAACTAATTAGAAAAAAGTTGGGTTGAAGGGGGAGGAGCTAAGCAAGCCCATTAAAATGTAGGTAAGGATGATTTTAATCTCTGAAGCTACTCTAGCAAAACTAAACAGAGTTGAAAATGAGCACAAAAAGTTTAATGCAATTCTAGGACTGACCTATGAATATTATAAAGCTGTGAACATCCTGTTTGTGTTTTTCTTGCAGATGTGACAATAGCAGAAACCAAAGTTTGGTACACAAGTTGAAATGCAGGAAAATTTGTTTCAGCAATGCTTCTGAACCAGCACTCAGACCACAAACAACATTTGTACATTTATATATCTGAGTACCTGTTGGCCAGCGAAGGTCACCTTCACATAGGGGTCAATGAATACAGTCCTGTCAGTGACAGACACAAAGGCCATTAGCCCCGCCTCCATGGTGGGCAAACCCTCGGCCCTGTAGATCCGGACACGGAACCGAGCCCAGGGGCGCTCAGAAGGCATACCACGAGGAAGCAGCAAGTTCCTGCAGGAAAAACACAATATCACAACCCACTGATGATGTGTGCTGTATGTTTTTATCAATCTCAGATTCAATAGTTCACAACGAGATCTGCATTTTTGTTTTGCTGAGATTTGATGCGCCCATAAGTTTAGTGGTTGAACTCATGACAAAAGTTAGCAAACTGGAACCTTTAGAATAAAGAGCAAAATTACTAGTAAGACAGACGACCCCATCTCATCACGTCATCTAAACACAGTGAATCCTAAAGTAAAGAAAGGGGAAGTTTAGTGCAGAGACATATTAATAAATCACAGGAAACTAGACAGAAAAAGCGAAACTAGTAACACAGAAGGAGTTGTTTATATCGAAACTATGTTTGTGTGACGTGCAGCAGAACTATATAACCGTGCTGGCTTCTAATGCTTTCAGACCTGAGCTTGTGTGTTTGTGTGTTCAGGTCTCCATTTCCGGAAATGTAAAATAAAGATCATTTTTTGAGCTTGACCACTCTGAGTCCAGTTTTTCTCTGTCGCCAAAAGAATTCAAAAGAACAGAATTTAATAATACTTAAGTGCTTCCATTAGGTAAATTATCCAGAACAATAAGAGGTGGTGTTGATTTATTTGTGCCCACACTTGATTTTAGGGGTCTGCTAGGACTGAGGTGGCCTTGTTAAGTCATAATCTCTGCATTCACGACTGTGTTGTTTTGTTAAACAAGGACGCTATTTGTATTTTTCATACTCAAATTAGGGGGTGTATAAATAATTTTGTTTTAAACATGAGGTCAGCAAATGTGGAAATAATTCCATTTAGGGAAAAATGGGCTTTAGACTGGTCTAAACACTCAATATCAGGCAGTTTTTAGCTCAGTTGACCCAAGGACTGCTATACCATGGCAAGCTAAAATTCACAAAAATCACTGCTCCTCCTGCAGCACTGCTCAGAATTACTCAAACACAGAATGACTTGAGGTCCTCATTGCCACATTTTTCATTTTATCACTGAATTGTGATGGATCAAGAGCTAGATGAGCGAGATGACTTGTTGGGACTCGACATGATGCCAGAGAAAGCAGCAGAGTGCAGCCAATACAATCATTTCCTGTGAATACAGAAGCCCAACGCACCTGCTGTTCAAACCGTTTGCTTATGAGGGGCAACAATAAGGCCATGTACAAAGGGAGGTTGAGTGTGAAGGGAACTAAAACTGCTTGTTTCAGACAAAAACAAATTGCTGCATAATAATAAAAGTATCAGACTAGAAATGACAGGTTCTCTTTACATCTTCTGTTTTTTATGTTATTGGTAATGATTATTATTGATTGTTTTTACAATGATAGGGACTAATCTTGTCTGAAATAAAGGTGAATAAGACATGAGGACTAATAATGATTCCAATACGGCATTAGAACTGACTTTTCAATGTCTTCGGTGGCTCCAGACGAGGAGGACGATGGCAGACTGGGCATGCTCAGAGTATCCCCCTTCATTAGCACATTGAGGCTGGCCTTGACATAACCTTTGATCCCTGACCTTGTATCTGCAGGATCAGTGAGAGGAGCCCACTTCTGGTAGAAGCGGTGGTCTGGAGAGGCAGAGAGAAAAGAGGTCAGTGAGTACTGCAGTAGTCAGATCAGAGTACCACACTGTGAAAAGTACTTATACCCGGCTGGTTGTACACGGTAGATATGTCAATCTTGAAGGTTCCAATGTGGGTCAACAGGAAGGCCAAAGTCCGCCTGTGGAACACCTGAGAGGAAGAAACATCACAGGTGTTCACTTAGGCCATACCCTCAAGTATGTCACCATGGCAACATCATGAGAGACAATTGGAAAATTAATAGAGCTGACCTTTATCTCTATGACTTTATCAAGGAAAGTCTGTGGAGCTTCCTGGAAGTCAAACTGGAAGTTCTGAAAGAACAGAAAAAAACTGTGATGGACTCTACTGCAGTCTACTGTGTTCTGCTCTGATCTCCACTCCACTGTACCTCGTTGTAGAACGGACAGTTGGTGGATTTCTGAGTTGCAGTGTGTCTTTTCTGGTTTCCTACGCTGATGAAAACTGCAGGGTTGATGTTCACTCCAACCAGCTTCTGGGCCTCGAGGATGTTCACATTTACCTGTACACACACACACACACACACACACACACACACACACACAATTCAAATTTATGGTCTTTATAGTGTGTAATGATAGAGGACTGAGTGATATCCAGGTCTGTCTGTTGACTTTATCTAAAGCACATGTTGGTGTTAAACATAAGGCACAGGGGCGAGAATTGGCCTGACAAAAAGACTCAAATCTGGCCCACTGGAGTGTTTTGGACAATGTGAAGGGCACAGATTTTGGACTTTTAACTGTTTCACAGGTTTTACATTTTCTCCCACTGATAAAGACTGAATATTTTCTATGTATGATTGATTAATTATGAAATACTCTGACAGATTTCTTTCACTGACTACAGCAGCATTTCTCTATCCTGTAGACAAACTTTATCTTTTAATTAATGGCTACCTGGGACAAGATTCCTAATACTTTCCCAGCAAATGTAAGGAGGAAAAATTACTTAATTGGGGTTGTCAAATCTTAGTTTATGGGCTATGTGCATCCCATTTTGTTGACTAGGTAGCCAGATGAGTAAGACCATTACATAAAAACTGTAAGAAATGTGTTTTTGTTTCATGGTATGTAAAGAAATAAACCAAAACAGATAATAAAAAATATTAACTCCAATATAAAACTCCAATATTCAAAAATACACTCAAAAGTTCTTCTCCTACAGGTTTGTCTCTTTGCAAAGCCAGGCAGTTGGCTGGATTGGACCCATCTTGAGAACAGGTTGTGGTCTGCGTGCCGCATGTTTGGCATCCCTGACCTGAACCTGTCCTGTAAACACCAGCCTCAGAAATAAATAGCTGCATGAACTCACCTGGAAGCTCTGGACTCTGGGCATCGCTCCAACAGAACTTTTAGACAGCGGCCTGCAACGACTGCGCGCACACGCACAAACACACACATAAAACAGCAGACAGTAATCATTTCAACTTCACTCAGATAAGCTACAGGTAGTATAACATAGAGAAGGTAACCTGATTTACCTCAGCAGAGACGTAAAGATGATGTTCGAAGCCTCCATGTCCATCACGTCATCATCGTAATCATCGTAATCACCATCCTCGTTTTCCTCATCCCTCGGAAGCAGATTCTGCCCCAGGCGCCGAGCCTCTCTGTCCAATTGATCGAGGCGGCCGATTGTCCGCTGCCTGATGGGAAAATACGAGACACAGTGACAAACTCAACCACGATTTACAGAAACGTTATTCCAGCAGTGCACAGGCTTGGACTAGAGTGAGACACCGTGGTCAGAGAGGCTTGCCACACTTTTGTGAATAATAATAATAAGAAAAAACACTGACTTACAAAGTGTTTCCTAGTTTGAATAAAAGCCACATATCAAAGATAAGCACGCAGACACATAGGGTCACACGTTCATTCTAACATACACACTTCTATACACATGAAAAGGAGCGAAAGTGTGACTCAAAATAATGAAGGAAAGATGAGGGGAAAGCATGAGGAAGATGATGTTATCATAGACCTATGGCCTCCACAGAGGGAGGAGTCGAGGTGGATGGAAGCAGAGATTAATTAATCATCAAGCCTGAGATGATTTTCTTGTTTTTTCTTTTTCTTTGTTTTGTATTTGTGGTATCTTTGGGCTTTTTTTTGTTTGTTTGTTTGTTTGTTTGAATATATCAGTGACTCTTTAAATATTTATTTTCTTTTGTTTTATTTTTAATATGCTATTATGCATGTGAAGCCCATTAAATCTTTATGCATGATGCATCGGGCTATAAAAATAAATAAACTGACATTACTGTAGACTGACTGCTTGATAAAAAGCTTGAATGATTAATGAATCGGAGACTCCTGTGAGGAAGAGTTTTACTCTATGTACAGAGCGGCTTTGGTGTCAGCTCACTTTAAAGATTGTGTAAGTGATGTTAATTCTCACCCTTCAATGTCATCAGCTCCTTCATTTCTGATGACCAGAGTTGATCTGAAGAACAAAAGAACAAAACTAGTCAAGCTAAAAACATCTTGCAGTGGCCGCTTTCATAAAACAGGTCTTTACTGCAGATGAGATTAAAAAAAAAGATTTTTCTGTCCAGCATATATATTACTTACTCATCCTTTTCTTCATCTATGCTCAGAAAGTCCCGTCCATCCCAGGTCCCTGCGGTTCCTTCAAGTGGATGAAACCGAATTTCCAGCTCTATGTAGATCTACAGAAAGAAGGAGATGTAACCAGAGGTAAGTGTTTGCATTTAAAATCCAGACTTTCATACAGCACCGTGTGTGATTGTGCGTCCTCACATCAGTCAGGCTGTAGCTGGCATCGGTGAGCGGTTCCCGTACTACCAACCTCCCAGAAGTCACGACATGCTGGAGGCTGATGATCAGCTTCCCAAGCAGTCTACAAAAACAAGCTTTCAGTATAACTTACACAACAGCATTTGATATTTACGCTTAAAAATACAATTTAGTCAATATAGAGAAAGTAAAAATGTATAAACATGTCAAAACTGAATTTCTTTTTCTTTCTACTCTAACACCACAGGTGCTTTTCATTACTTCATTTTCATTTTTCTCACATCTTATTCATGGAGCAACTGCAGGGCTGAATAACAATAATTAGCAAATCTGTGTCTGTTCATTGCACAGATCATGGATGGAAGGATGCTAATCAGGCTTGCTAGGGTTAGTACTCCACCCTCTAATCCAAATATGATCATTTCTGTGTATATAATCTATGTTATTAGGTCCTCCCAGCAGAGACGTGTGAGTGTTCATCATAATAATTGAAAGCACCCCATAAACTCACCAAGGACTTATCTTTTACTATTAATTATCATTATTAGTTACTATTTCATTATGACAAATTGCTAATAAGATGTGATGATGACGTTTTTGTTAATCTGTTAGATGTGTGTGTGTGTGTTACCTGTTAGAGAAGAATTTACTGCAGTTGTAAACGCTGACGGTCAAAACTTCAGTACTGATCTCTTTTCCGTAGTGAGGCCATCGGAAATGCTGCAAGTACACACACACACACACACACACACACACACACACACACACACACACACACACAGTTTTGAATGTATTTAACGACTTCTTCACTGAATTCAGATGACTGAGCTTCGTTCAGAGGTTTACAAACATGGTAGTTATGCTTCCATACACTATAAAACACACTATAGATCCTCTGACATCTAAACACAACGACAACAAGTAGATTTGTTTTGAGATTATTTCTATCATTCTGCTGGTAGAAATTGACACGAAAAAACATTTTAACATTGAAGTTGTCTTTGGCCAGAGCTGCAGTCATTTGTACAATTTCTTCTTTAAAAAAAGACACTGGACTCAAAACAAAAACCATTAATGGTCTTAAAACACACTCTAAGATTTAAGATCCCCAACATAAAACAATCAAGAACGGGAGTTTTCCACAGTTTTACACTTATACTGACCTGATTTCGTTCAAAACATTATGCATTAATCTTTCAGTGCCTTGACTAAGGACATTTTTGGAGGCAGTGATTGAACCAAAAAAACCCAGTAAGTCTGAGTAAAAAAAAAAAAAATGGAAACAAGAAGGGGAAAAAATGACACTTTGAGTCAAAAATCTGGGTTAAGTGATTTTCTTACAGTTTAGAAAATATTTTTTGGAATTTATTTCAATAGAAGTCACTCAGAATTTCAAAAAATAATATTTATCCCAAAGAAAAGAAAGCTGTACTTCATTTTATTGTGAAAATAAATAATACATCCATAAAACCATAACTGTAGCCTACTGGGGTGGGAATAGTTCAGGAGTTGGGATGAATAGGGGGTGTATTTTTATGTACCAGAATATATTTGAAAATTCAATAAAGAGATGTGAAAAAGTAAGGAAAAATAAAAATAAAACCACACTATCTTTGTGCCAAATCATCTTCATATTCTTGGTTTACACATTTGTTGTGTAAAACTTTATATCAGCTACTGTGCAATGCCTCCGGTGCCGACATTTTCAGTCACACTTCTTGTATCTGAAGCATAGATAAAAGCAAAATATGGTTCTATGATGCAGTTTGACAATTACGTCATGATTTTTAATTAGCATGCTGGGATTCTCAGATAAAAGTCATAAAGAAACAAATCTGTCAGGATCCATCACTCATCATGATTCACAGTTATTTAGCTTCATTTATTTGTAAAAGTTCAGTTTTTATTTCAAATGTTAATATTTCCGTTTTCTCAGCCATGACATCTTGTAATTGTTGTACTAAAAGAATTTGATCCTCAAACAAACAGAAAAATTAAATCTAGATCCAGGAAAGAACTTTGGACATTTTCCACTTCAGCTGTTAATCATAGTGTGGCAGACACACACAGATACACTCACCTGGTCACACCTGAAGAACAAACAGATGTCTGACTCAGAAGCAAAGAAATATATACTCAGATACTCATGATCACGTCACAAGAGGTTTCTGTATTACTTTATCAACAAACAGGAGGTTATGTAATGAGACGGAGGCTTTTACTCGGCTTTCTTTTTTCATCTTTGAAATCATGCAATAGTGTTTCTTTTTCTTTTAATGTATTTATTGTCGGAAAGGCCTTTCAACTTCTAAAATCAATCACAGAAGAAACAATAAGAGAGAAAAAGAAAAAACTAATAAGTCAATAGATACAGAATCAAGAAGGTGGGAGAACATGGATGGGGACACATCTGGAGACGGGGATTATACTGAGCTAAAATGTGTCAGGAAGGCTTTCCACATGTGAGAAGTTGTGGGATTTGCCTCAGAGAGAATGGTTGATCGTATCAGGTTTAAGAAAAGACATTGTATCACAGAGCCACTGCACATGGGAGGGAGCATTGCTGATGGAGTAGGAATAGGTGTCACATTGCCAATAATGAGGTGAGATCTCCATCTAACCGGTTGGAGAATCGTTTGTACTCCACTGGGACACCAAAGATGGCAATACGGCGAGAGTCACATTTAAAGAGAGTATTTTTGACACTGTGTCACAGCAATGCTGCCAAAATCTCTGCTGCCCAGAAATGTTGCCAGGTGCTTCATTAGGTACCATAAACTTGTATTCTGACATGTGGCAGAGATGTATCCTCTTAGATATATCTCTTTTGGAAGAATGTCAAAAGCTCTCATTTCTTTAAAGCAAGTCAGAACTGCAGCCAATTATTCATTATTTATAATACGATTTTACACTTTTGCACTTTTATAAATGTAGTAATATTTTTCTTGTTAAACTAAAGTGTGCGCATGTTGGATGTAAAAGCCCAATTAGGGGCATTAGTTGGAAATGAACAGTTCTCTATGCAGCACATGAGTGTCGTGCTCTGTCCTGGAAACATGTTAAACTGAAGTGTGTGCATTAAAACAAATATTTAAATTAAAAATAAAATAGAAGAACGCATAATATGAAAAATAATAAATATCTACTCTCTTCTGCTTATCCCTCTCAGGGTCACGGGGGTGCTGAAGCCTGTCCCAGCTTTCTAAGGGCGAGAGGGAGGGTACACCCTAGATAGGTTGCCAGATTGTCACAGGGATAATGCATCGAGACAATCATTCACGCTCACATTCACTCCCGCATTCAAACCTATGGGCAATTTAGTGTTTCCAATTAATCACTAACTGCATGTCTTTGGACTGTGGGAGTATCCGGGGAGAAACTGGGCAAACAGCAAACTCTGCAAAGAAAGACCCTGGCCTGGTGGTGGAATTGAACTTAGGAACTCCTTGCTGTGAGGCACCAGTGCTAACCACTGTGCCTCCCAATTAATAAATAAATATCATTAAAATATTTTAAACATTTTTTATTTTAGTAGCTCACCTCATGGGTGAATCTGTGCTTAAATGTCATCACCATATTTTCACTGGGCATCTCCATCTCCTAATGCTGGCCTGTCTCCAATCAAAATACTTTTAATACTTAAGACCCCGTAAATATTTCTGGTTTTGGCATTAATTTCTGATTAGCCCGTGGTCATGGTTCCCATTTAAGAACTTCGGTCAGATGGCTTTTCTTGTAGCCTTTTCTTGTAACACAAGTAACTAGAAAAAGGTGCCCGTTGCTGTCTTCATATTCAGGATGTATAATTGATGGTGTTTGCTTTCTTTTTCAAGTACAGTTTCTGCCTCTGTGCACTGAAATATTCTTGTCTTCCTTCTATGTCATTAAATAATTAATAGACTAGGAAAGAATCTCTGCACGAGTTTCTCGGTTTGGTAGTTGGTCAGCTTTGTTGAATCTCCTCACACAATAATGTCAATTTGTTAAACCTCTTTCTTTTGTGTGAACTAAGTATAAAAGTCGCCTTAAAGCTTATCGGAAGGAATCCTGTCACAGTTACAACTATAAATGTAGCAGCTCGATAAAATGCCACACATACATGTCATACAGTTAAAATGTTGGACTTTTTGGTTTTGGTCATAAATGACAGCTTTAGATAAATTCAAACTATGACCTGATAATAAAGATTATAAAGGACTGTGAATGGTAGTTACATCCCTGAGAATGAATCAGAATTAACTGAACAATACAGCCTCTCTGCATGATGTCTGTACCAAATGTCACAAGATTACAAGCAGAATTTGTTGATGTCGGTTTGGTTTGTAAACCAAAACTATCAGTCCAGTGTTGTAGTTCAGTCTAGGATTGGATGGGCTGTTATGTCTATCAAAACCTTCATGTTGAGTTGTTTAAATATTTTAGACCTGATCAGTTTAGTGGACCAACCAGCTAACAGACCGTGAGCCATGCCAGGAGGATGGATTCATCTATCACATCTGTCTTAACAGAGTGAAGCAGATTAACGTCAATTCATTCCAGTAGCAGGCGTGTGTGCTGAAGGAGTGGCTGTGTGTGCACTATAGGAGGGGTACACTCTCATATCAGTTTAATTAAAATAGTTTCAATCTGTAGCAGGCAAACAGCAGCAGCTACCAGCTCCAACACGCGCACAGCGTTTCTGTCTTTGTGAGGAGCCTCAAACTGACCATTTATTGTCCTCTTAAAACCAAGTCTGACGTGTCAAACAGCCCCCTGCGAGTTCAACGTGGTCCTGATAACGATAAACAAGTACAGACCAGTACAGACAGAAAGGATGAAAATCATTTGATCTGAAATCTCAAATGCTCTCACTTACTAAAAGTGTGTTTGCACAAACCTGTGCATAAATCATGTGTCTGAGGGCTTCCATTAGAATGAAGGCTAATCTCCGCACTCCCATCTGAACAGACATCTCTTTAAACGCCAGAGTCACACAAGAAACGAGCGATCGATAGTGATGCCTCCCTTTGATTTGTGGCCTCCTATTTGGAAAATGCAAGCTAAGCATTTTGGCCGGTCTCGTCACGCTTTTCTTTTTTGATTGTTTTGTTTGTTTTTTAATCAGACACAACTAACTTGTGGATCTGAATTGAGAAACTGAGAGCGATGGTATAAAGTGCCAGCTTCTCCATCGCAATTTTGTTACAGCTATATTAACCCCTGCTTTAATCTAACTTACAAATTAAATATCTCGCTGTGTTGAGGAAGACTTTAAAATACAGACTGAGAATAAAAACTCCATAGTAAAGTCAAAATACAATTTAGCGCCATTGTTTTATAGACAGTCTCATCTTCGTGCAACCAGAGGAGTCGTCCCCTGGAGATCATTAGAGAAAAATGCAGGTTTCAAGGAACTGGGTTTATAACTGGTCATAGTTTGAAGATAGTTTTGGAAAGCAGATTTGTCAGGTAACTATACATCTGGGGATTATGAGGACGGGTAAGCTAGCCTGGTAATTTTAGACTCTGGAGGTCTGCATAGACCATTTACCCAAATCCAACTAATGCCTGTGATTGTTCAATGGTGCTCAGAAAACAAGAAAAAAGCAGATGGAAACCAGAAAGCTTCCAGCACCAAAAATCCTTTGGTTCGAGATTGTAAATGTTCATCTGCAGAATATGCTTACAGGGATACATCCAGCTGGCGCTTTTCTGAATGGCATGAGCATGTCCATAGCATAATATGGTTTACTGACCTCATTGAAGATGGCCACATTCTCACACTGCAGGACTCTGGTTTTATGGGTGAAACCTGAAGGAAAGACAGACAGACTGTGATGCTTTTGTCTGCACACTGTGAATGAAATATAAACATAGCAATAAAACAATACTGCCTTGTCTAATGTTCCACTTTGTGGCTATGTTTTTTTTTTCTTCTTAAAAAAAGATGTGTAATTCAATAACTTGCTGTAATTTTCATCATTTCAAGCTGCAACATTTCAGAAAAAATGTACCTCATTGTTTTTTTGCACAGAAATGAGTGATCCTTATCTTACCGTAAATATGTTTTAATTTAAATTATCTGACATTTACAAATACAGCTTTAATGACTATTTAATTCAAAGTAATGTCAATGGCATTATTTTAATAATTACAATAATTATATATAATATATATAATAAATATATTTTGGCCAAACGCTCATTCACTGTTAATTATTTTAACTTCATCGTCATCATAGTATGAATTTATTACAAAAGCCAAACCAGATCAGTTGTTAGAATGAGATAATAAACAGATTGTAAGATTATGAAAAAATTATAAAGACCTTACAAAAAAGCACCAACTGAAGTACAGCAATGTTTTATTTACACGTTAATGCATCAATAAAACACTCTAAAACCAGTTTATAATGGTGTGGTGGTCACAGTTACTTAAATACTTTAAATGCATTGCCTTTACTTCTAATTGAATCCCTGATAATATACGCATCAGCATCTGAATGCTTCACCTCTGCAGTGTAGGGACTTATTTTAATGTTGACTGAGTAACACCCATACGTGTACATGTGTAGCAATTTAATGTTTGTTCAAATGCTGACAAATAAACTTTTCTGTACGCTGTAATGAAAAGACCATCACAGAGTACACTTTAACGCTCTTCTTAACACAGCCTAAAAGTTGATTTAAGCAGTTTCTGTTTTACACCAGTACAGCTACTGGCAATAATGAAACAATAAGCTGGTTTCAGTCAAGACTGAAGTTGGCTTCGGACCACATCAAAAAATCGTCACTAGATATCAGGAAAAACTAGATAAAATTTATTAAAACAACAACAACAACAAAAAAACACTGGAAATGTGAACCTAAACAATAAACATCATCCTTGTGTAGTTTAATGCTTCTTTAATCCTGTCAATCATTTGAGCTTCAACGTGTTTTTACTCGTCATCTGAGCTCCACGTTTGATTTTCTTATTTGTTCACTGTATGAAATTTAAATTCATGCAGTGAATTTCTCAGCTTAAAAATAAACAAAATAAATAAATCTCCACATGCCAGCAGTGCTAAAATAACTTTTCCCTTGTTTCAGTTGCTACATCTGTTTGTAGTTTATGTATTTGTTCCCATTTCTCCTCCTCCTCTTACCAGTGTCCCTCCAGAGGAAGTGAAGCAGAACAAAATCAAGGATTGGCTGAAGTTTAAAAAAACAGTTTCTCTCTAACGTCAGAGTCTCAAATGTAAACAGAAGATGTAACGCAGTGACAATGAACTCTACACTGCTCTGCCACCATAATAAAAACCCATAATTCCAAATCAGTAATGCACCTTTTAAATGTAATACTCTGGATTTACTTGTTTTAAATTATTGGCACTTTTCTGCTAGTTTTTATACTTTCAGTATTTTTATGCAGAATTTAGACTGTTGCATTTTTACAGTTTGGTACTGTTACTTTTACGATAAAAAAAAAAACGATAGAAGTTCAATAAAGCAAACCAAGAACACAGATCATGTGTGTCCTCACACTTTTGTTTCACTTAATGTGCCAAAGAGACCAAAGGTGTGTGCGGACATTGCTGCTGTGTGTTACCGACCTCTGAAGCAGAGTTCGACCTTTCTGTCAGATCGCCCTGGCAGGTTAAAGATCCTCTTCAGATTCACAGTGATGGACATGATAACAGACACCTGTTTTTCTGTCTATTTACATCATGTCCTTATGAAGTCGACTCATTGCTTCTTCTCCGTCTTCCCTCTTCAGCGGTATGAAACTGTGTGTGTGACTGTACAGTTAGTCTTGTTAAAGTGTGTGTGTGTGTGTGTAGGGCAGGACCTTTTAAATGTTTGAGAAAGCAAATACAGTTGCTCAACTAGTTTCCTCCTCAGAAAGCACACACGCACACACTCCAGCCTTCTGCAGAGTTTACCTGCACCCTGTTCCAGGAAGCAGTTTTAACTTTGAGTGGATGAACTCTATGATGGGGAAACAAATGTTTGATTCCAGCACAGATGATCAGATAGTTTGACCAGCTCTGAGTGTGTTCGACTGAATATAAAGAGCAAAGCCTCCCTTTCAACCCGATGGAGCTGAAACATGAACGTCAGTATGTTTGTGTGAGAAATCATTCATGCTGAGAGGTAGACTAGCTAAACAGTCGTCCTTCTCTCAGTAAGTAAAGATAAGAAGAAAATGACGTTTTTACAAGAACAGCAGCAGCTCTTCCAATGAAACACAAAAACCACCACGCTTTCCATTTCCCAGTTTTTATTACCATCTTGAGAAAAGCATTCTTCACAGACAGGTTTATTATTGGTTATACTGGTTTAGTTACACAGGTAAGTCGATAGTAGTTAGCCGAACAAGCAGTGGAGCTGCTAGTCACATTATGCTGTGGCTCCACAAACTATTCTAATCACAGCCTGCAGCAGTGTGGGAATACTATGGGAGATGTAGTGCTTTATCATTATTAATACCTAATCTTAAGCTTAATTTGTTGATACTGTGGGTTTGTGAGATGACTGCACCATGTGACCAATCAATATGATCAACAATTGACTCCTAAAATATGTTTTACTAGAACAAAAATATATTTCAGTATTCAACATGTGAAAACAGAAGTTTCCCTTTCTTTAGAAGCACCAGGTGAGGGTGAAGGTGAAAAACAACCTGTAAGAAAAAAAGCTTTCTACTGAATCTACTAATGTTTGGTACAAAAAACCCCAAAACAACCAAAATGAAATCACTATTGTTCTGATTTTATTATCTTTTTCTACAACAGTTTAGAATGTTCTGTTTGCAGAAGATTCAAACACTGCAGACCTGTTTCTAAGACTAACCCTAACCCCTTTGCCACAGCAGAAATAAACCAGCAGCTCCCGACCTAAAGGCTTGGCATAGCGCAGATCATGAGATGAAGAAAAGAAATTTAAAGAAAACAAAACACAAACTGACTTTTCGCCCAAATTTTGTCCAATACGTGGAACTTTAAAAAAAATAAATAAAAATTTTGCCGTTGTTAAAAATGTATTTAAATGATACGGATCTTTCTGTTGAACTGATCACAGCTGTTAATACAGTAGTTGTGTGCGCTGCTGTGACAATTATAGTCAGTTCTGCAAGGAAAAGGATTTTGGCAAACAGTAAAGCAAAACAAGGGAGATGGTGTTTTAATAAGAATCAGTTTATCCCATTCAGCTGATCTCTGAACTTCTGTGACAAAATTAGCAGAGGATTCACTTCCTGCGAGTCTATCAGGACGCTGTGCAGAAGAGGTGGCTTTCTATCACCCATATTCATGGTGAAATACAGTTTCAATTAAAAATAGATAAAACAACGTGTTTGATCACTTTTGCCTGACCTTTTCCCCTGGAGATCTGATCTCTCAGAGTTTTAATTGAAGAAAATCAAACCAGCACTTTCATGAGACTGAAACAAGAAATCTTGGCTCAAGTTAAAATAAAAATACAATCAATACAGAGTACAAGAAATTGACCTAAAATTAGCTGTGAAAAGCGAACGTTGATGTCACTTTTCTTCTTTTCGTTTGCAAAAGTGATGATGTGACATGAGTAAAAAAAGCTCAATCTTGCCATGAGTTTGGAGGTCAAGACACCGACCACAAAGTCGAGCGTTTCAGTTTAACCAAGCACTTCTTTTTCCCATTTTTCCTCCTTCCTTTCCTGCATTTTCTCTAGCTAATCTTTTAAAAAACAAAAAAGGCACAACATCTAATAACTGTTTAGAAGTCTTTACAGCTGAAGCTGTGGTAACAGTATTTTATAACAAAATTAAATGTGACTATGCTGTAAACATATTTTGACACGTTTTAAATCCCAGCATCCCAGGCTGTAGGAGCCATGTTTATCTTGAGGTTTCTTAAAGTGTCCACAATGCTTGCTGTTTTACGACTTCACTGCGTTTCAGTTACATAAAAGCTTAGTTTGATTATTAATTGCTTACTTCTGCATCTCATGTTTTCCTTGGCATTAATCCTTCAAAGCCTGGACATGTTGCTGTGATATGGAGTTCAAGCTTGAATACAAATTCATGTTTTAAAGTGTTCGTGTTTGCTTTGGAAACAATTTTTTTCCAACTTCAATAACATCTTATTTGCATAGGATCCAAATAGAGCAGTGATGTCACTGTGCAGCACAGGTGGCCATTTTGGCTCCCAGGATGAAAAGTTTTCAGGTTCATTCAAAAAGGCACTTTACTGTCATTGTTCTAAACTTTGACTTCACTTTGCACATTATGTTTGATACTAATTGCTTTCTTATAAAGCACACATTATATTATCTTTAATGTCCAACCTCGACTCTATTTCAATCAATTGATTGCAGTTGCAGACGTTCAGATTTACTAGTAACCTGCAAACGTTACTGACATAATGTGCAAAATGGAGCTCTGGGAGCCAAAATGGCAGCATTAACAACCAGCAGCACAAGAGAGCTATACAGAAACATCCAGGCTCAAGTAGCAAGAAAGAAGCTAAACTAAGGCTACACTATAAGGCAGCATTAAAGTCTATAGTAAGGCGGTAGGTGTAAAGCTATATATCATTTGTAATATAATCTTCCAGCAAAGTGCAAGGTATTGGCACATTTAAAAAAAAAAAGCTAATCAGAGCAACACACACACAGAGCTGAGGAACCAGGAGCTGCAGTGCCACTCATGTCCACTAGGGGCTGCTGTGATAAAACTACATTTAAACGAATGAGAAAACCCAGACATCTGTGCAGATTTTAGAGATCACATCTCCTCTGTCAGTAACTTTCTTCTTCTGTTAGAATACATGTGGAACAAAAACAAGACACTTTTTCTCCTGTGTGTGTGTGTGTGTGTGGCTCTTTGTTATTCAAACACATGCTAACAAACATGTGATCTGCATAGATACTGTGGAAGCAGCAGAAGGAATAAATAATCTGCCATTTCTATTCTAAGATTATCATTCCACCTATAGAAGACAAAGATCTGGAAACAAAGACATTCTTAAATGGAGTAAACAAAACTGGGATGTTTTCCTGTGGCATCCTGATTGGCTAACAGCTGAGTGCTGTTCTGCAATTGGCTAACACATCAGCGTGGTCCTTGAAGAGTGGTCAACTTTGTGGCTGAAGGCCGAGTGGGGGCATGTGGTCTAGCGGTGGGTTGGAATGACATGAGGGTGGGCCTTCGGTTTTGGGGAATGTGAGGGTGGGCTTTAGGGCATGCGGAATGTTTAGGATTTAGCAGCAGCCTGAGATTTTGGTGGATCCAGCCCTCTCGTTTTAAAATAAGAGACCAGCTGATTGGGAACCTCAGCGAGCACAGACTGAGCCAGAGCAGCCTGAGGAGCCTGGAAAAAGAGAGAGACGTTGTTAATGATTTCCTCCAACACCACAGAGTCCATGCACAGAAATGACTTCACCCCCAGAGACAGGTTAACATTTAGAGTATATTATTTTAGACCTGAACAGGTTTTAAATTAAGAAAATATTTTCTGTTGTTGATGCATTTTTGTTTTGTGCCCTCTGAGGAGAGTGGTTGCATGAATTGAATGTAGAGACTTATCATCATTTCTATGAAAGAAATATCCCTTCATCTATAAAAGTACACAGGTAAATCCAGCAGGGTAGTTGGAGGGAGGGGTCAGCCGTCAGTATAAAACAAAACTGGATGAGAAAAGTTGTCATTCTGGAGGAAGATGTAAAAAAATAATGTCCTTGCATTTCATTAAATTCAAGCAAGAATCCACCTAAATTCTGTCTATATTTGCCTATTTAGGCACAGTGACTGCACTGTTTTAGTGGAAAGCATCTAAAAATCTGCTTTGTGCCGTGTCGGCATGAGAAGTAATGTTTCTGTTTATCTTTCAGGTTTTCAGCATAATAGTTGTCATAAAAGTTGGAATAATATTAAATTTATAACTAAAGAATTAAAATATTAAAATGATGGGCCACAGGAATGAGTCCTTTGTAACTGAGCCTGAACTTTCTTTTAGTCTTCTTATGCATCACACTTACATCTGCAAACTGTCTGTACGGCACGAACTGGACAATGTCTCTGGCGACTGATTCTCCAGTTGTTGACCTAAGCACACCGTCATCTCCATCCAGAAGCTCCATGGCCTTAAAGTCAGCTGGTCCTACCCCCACAATAATGATTGACATGGGGAGTCTTGATGCCCGAACGATGGCGTCCCTCGTCTGGTCAAAGTCAGTGATCTCGCCATCAGTGAGGATCAGCAGGACAAAGTATTGCTGCAGAGACAAGAAGATACATGTCAAAGTTAGACTGTGTATTTCAGGCTAATTGTCTTAAGCTTTAGTTGTTATGAGTTCACTCACAGCGGCAGCATTAGCCTGTGCGGCACCGGCAGCAATGGAGGCAACGTGGTTGATGATGGGGGAGAAGTTTGTTGGTCCAGAGAGCCTGATCTGAGGCAAAACCATCCTGTAGGCTTCAACAATCCCCTGGATGCCTAAGAGTGGCAGCAGCAAAGCAGAAAAACCAAACTTTAAAAAGAAAATCTGTTAACTCTTCCCTCCTTGGATGCCTACTAAGGGTAACCATGTTTCTCCTGTTTGAACTGAGCGGTTTCTGTCACTTTTCAGGTCTGCTTCAAAACAAAATGACTGTGTGTGCATCAGATGTTAGTGAGAGAGATCTCTTCCCATGCAGCTACCTTTGGAAAAACCCATTCTAATGCTCATCAAATCACATCTTTATTGATACATAATAAGATGTTAAAACTCATGACTAAGGGTACAATCTTTTTTTTTTTGTCAAATAACAGCTAAACTATCTTAAATAAAATTTTAATTAATTCTTCCTTCACCTGTTTTTTAAATGGAATAATCTAGTAAATCATATCACTTTTGAGGTACAGTAAATGTGTGTGTACCTTGGCAGTAAGGGTTAGTTGGGTTGAAGTTGAGGGCGAATTCGTGGTGTGCCGCCTGTAGGATCAACAGTAGAACGGTTTAGTAAACCGGACATAACTGATTTAGATCAACGAAATCAAATCAGAAAATTACAAAATAATTTTTACACCTCAGGGAATTAATGATCTCTCACTTCAGAAACAAATAGAAACTAAAGAAACAGGCTTTGTGATTGGTCGGTTAGAGAGCTGACCTGGTAGTCTGGAGGTAATTTGGCTCCAAAACCGAACGCTGGGAAGAGTTTATCGCTGAAAGAGGAAACAAAATAATGACTGTTAGACATAAAGATCAGAAACATTTTCATTTCACCAGAGGTTAGAGTGCAGTCAGGAGAGCAGAACAAGAGCTTAGAAGGCTGCAGAGTTTAGAGTTTAAGGCTCAGGTTGGAGATGTGAAGTTGTTTGGGTGTAGTTTGAGTGAATGAGTACTGACGTGTCATAGTCCTGGACCACGTGGCCCACAGACCACAGAGCAGACAGGTACTGGTTCAGCCCATCTGCACTCATATAGTGGAGAGAGTTGGGTGAGCGAGGATCACCATTAGAGCCAGTGAAGTCAATCCCAACCTAAAGCGTTCACATAAAATTACTGCGTTAGTTTATTAACTTCTTTTTCAACTGCTCAAGTTGATTGATAAGTTGTGATCAGTAGCTGAAAAGTCAAATGACAAAGATAAGCCACCCTTTGAGTTACTGAGCTTGGTTAGATAAATTACACCACTTAAAATGTGTGCATGTGAGCTGGCGTTGACATACGGTGAAGTTGATCTGGCAGCCACCCATCACATAGTCCAGGAAGGTGTACTGAGTGATCAGCTGCACACAAACAGAGAATCAAACATGTTTCGATGCATGCATCTTTACTAAAGATTCACTTCCGTCACGGCAATAGTCACCAACAAGCCAAGCTGACAGAGCTCTGATTAGCAGTGAACAGTTCAAGAAAACTCAATGAATAGAAACTTCAGCTCAAGAGAGGAGGAATCTGTTCAGTCTGTCTGACAGTGGTTTACACAGTAACTGTAGAGGAAGAGTAGAATTAGTATCCCTAAGCTGAACTTTATGCACATCGTTTTCTCATTTGTTTATTTTTATCTGATATATGTTTTTGATTTACTTGATTTTATAATGTTAATAACCATGTAATGTGTACTTTCTTGGGCAGGTCCCCATTAAACAAAAGTGAGATTTTAACTTTAAAGGAATTCCCATTTAAATAAAGTTGAAAATTTTAAAAAAGTAAACCCCTTGAAGAGAACCCTGTGTCACGTAGTCTTTACCTTGCAGCTCTTGACAGAGACAACTCCAGAGTTCTTGTAGCTCTTCTTCTTCTTCTGTTTCTCGGGATGGATGCAGTCAAATTGCACCTGGAGAACAACACGGCACAGCTCAATAACCTCTCAGCAGCAAACTAAAATACGTCACGTGTCTTATCATCGCTGGACTCACCGGTGAGCCGTGTGCTGTTTTCTGCATATCGGAGACTTTAGTGGTGAAAGAACCAATCAGATCATGAGATCCATCACTGTCGTAATCAGAACAATCCACCTGCAAAGGAAGGACAGGATTTAATGGAACAGTTACACATTTGATTGGCTGTCATGAACTGAGGTGGATTCTAATTGGTGGAACCTTCAGAGGTCTTTCAAGGTCGCTGTAGCAGAGAGTCTGCAGAGGGATGGTGAACTTCTTCCAGGTTGGATTCAGATTGTTCTTCACAACCTACAAACAGAAAACACAAATACACAGAAACAGTCCTCATCTCAGTCATCTTCACCATAATTTTCTGTTTGTGCTTTTGTAGTTTTTCCACATGATAAGCTAAGAGTGTTAGATGTTTAAATATTTTGTATTTCAGCAACAAGAAAGAGTTTGAGAAGGATCGTAGCAATTAACAGCCATCTCTCACATGAAATAAGGTGTGTGCATGTGTGTTTACCTCTGTCCTGTGGACCAGCTGCCATTTTCCATCATCTCCCTGTCTAAAAAACTCCAGGAATGGATCAGACTTCCCAAACGTATCCTAAACAAACGGAGGACAGCATGCTGCAATCTCATTTATTGGCGATGCATTTTACTAAGCTGTGAGGGTAGATTAGAAAGCAACACACATACTCTGATATAGCTGCATGTCATCAGTGGCTCAGATATATAAAAGGAAAATTCAGTACACATTACCAAACTCTTTGTAATAAAAATGAGAGTCTAAGAAAAGCTCAAAATTAAAAAGCTAAAAAATACACTTAAATTATGTTTTTAAGCACAAAGGTGAGGAAAAATAAGACCGATGGGGAGTATCAAGAAACACCATCAGCCATTCAGAGCAGCTGTTCATGAGATCAAACCTCAGTGAGTAATAATTAAGAATTAAATAAAGTAGGAAGTAGAAGATACCTTCTTGTCAAGGTTTTTAGCCTCCCACTCCAACTCAATGGCTCTGTTGTCCTTTATCTCCTCTGCTGTGATCTACACACACAGAAACACACACACTTATGTTAAAGTCACAGTCATCATAATCTTGTTTTATTCTCAGTACAGCGATACTCTACATACAGTGATGGTTCCCTTCCCAGCAGGTTTGCCCTTCTTCAGCTGCAGAGGTCTGGTCACAGTTTTGCTGGAAACTATCTGAAACACACAGAGAAGGTAATGTTTGCAGCTTAATCATTGACAGCCAGCTCCCAAACCTGAATTTGCATAACACAGTTTGTCCAGCAGAGGGCAATGTTGACCTCAGAGGAACTTTTTAGTTTCTTGCCTAACAAAAATAAAGTGTTGTTGAACATTTTAATGGATATCAGATTATAATCTTATATCAGCTTGCATGCCTCAAACCAGTAGACTCAACCTGAATCTGTAAGTTTAAAAAAAAACAACAACAACAACAACAACAACAAAAACGCCATTTCAGAATTAAAAACAGCCAATCAGCTGCAGCACAGACAGCATAGCTCGTTATGGTTCAATGACACCACTAGAGGGCGCCAGCATTACATTGGAAAACTGCAGAATAATCTGCATTGAATAATCTACACTAGGGGTGTCAAACTCAAATACACAGTGGGCCAAAATTCAAAACTGGAACAAAGTCGCGGGCTAACGTTAATATTTATTGAAATATATTTATTCCTCCAGATATAAGAATGAATCTTTTCTTATGGACTAAAACACGTTTTGCTGAAAAACTGAATATGGAACAAGCAAAGCTTAATACTAAACAATATATATATTAGCTGTATAATACCAGTAGGCCAGCTCAGAGTTTGACACCTATGATCTACACATTGTAAGACTGGAACAGCTGATCGTGAATCATTATGTTAGTTAAAAGAAAATTTATTTGCAACAACTTTGCACACTAATTAAAAACCGTGAAACATTTCCTGCATCTCAAATTGTTTATTTCTTGGTCATATTCAGCATATTTTGCATTTAAGCTAGTTTCTGACACGTTGCCAACAAAAGTTTTAATGAAAGTTAATGAGTTACAATTCCACTTTCAATAAAGAAAGTGCATCTACTTATTTCAGTAACTTTATAGTGAAACTTGTGTTATATGATTGATGTCACATACATTTATGAAAAATGTATAAACTTTATAAAAAGTACCCCACCCTTGCCCACCCACCCCACTAATCTGAGCGACCCCCATCACTCAGGCCGCTCGCAAACACACTATATTCAGACCAAGTCTGTCTTCTTTTGCACTACTCCCAAGCACTTTGCAACTTGTACTCTAATGTGTGCCTTTCTCTTATTTTTGTATATATTTCTCTTTTTTATATATATGTCCATCCTATTGTATACATTTCTCCTGCTTCCTCTTGGGAAACTGGAGAAAGCAACAGACTGAAAGTTACAATTCTAACCTACAACAGTTGGGACACAAAAACAAACAAAAAAATAAGCTTGACTGCATTTTGAAGAGCTGAACCTTAGTCTACTGAAAAATAGATTCTAATAAATCTGGTATTGAAAGTAACATTCGGTGTGTACCTGGCCAAGTGTGATCTCCACCCCTCCCAGGTAGTCATCATCACCAAGGTCAGAGCTGGAGTTGTCGATGTCGTAGACACCCAGCTTCAGGTTCTGAACTTTCTCGAAGTGAAAATCCAGTCGGAGACGCTGACTGAAGGACGGGCTGGAGTTGTTCTTCAGACGCTCAGTGCGGCCCAACTGACGCAGAGAAACACCAACAGGATTCTCACATTAGAATGAAGTCTGAAGCCAAACAAAGCTCTGTTCTGAAGCGTGACTGTCATATTACCTCAGCCCACTTATCTCCTCCAGTGCTCTCCAGCAGGACACACAGAGGATCAGACTTTGACCCCACATCTTTATCCAGCAGGTTAGCACAGGAGACACTCAGCTCCACCTTGCTGACACAGTCTGCCATCTGAAGGAGGAGCAGAAAAGAAATTAAAATCAGCATATTTCAGAACTTAAGAGTTCAATATCAGCATAGCTTACAGTGACAGCTGTAACGTTAAAATAGTCATTCAAGAGTAGAAATGTGTGTCTTTACAGCAGTTATAGTACCCTATAGTTATAGCCGCTACAGATCAATATAAACACAACATCTAATCACTATCATACTCTTCTCATCTCCTGCTCCTGTACATTAGTTAAACAAAAACACGCGTTGGTAACAGGATTTTTTTTTAACCATACTGGGTCTTTGCAAGCAACCACCTGGTCCAGGAAGTGAGTCAGTTACCTCATATAACCTAAGTGCTGTGTCACTTTTGGTCAACTCATTATACATTAATATATACTTTAATCATATTGATTAAAAATAAAAACAAATTATTTTATATTGCAATCCTGATAAGTTTCCTTTTGGTAGCAAGCCAAAACCTCTTTATTGGTATGCCACTCAAAACCGGAAACTTTCAGCAGAGTTCCCTAAGATGTCCCCAAATGAAACAGCAGCTCAAAAACACCACAAATGCAATCACTCTTTAACCACAAACAGCTGCAGAATTTAAATGAAGTTTGGCAAGATCTCAGTTTTGTGTTCTGCAACTTCCTGCACCACAGAGTCATAAAACAGCCCAAATGTAAGACAGCATATCTCTGATGACTGAATTCATTTATCTTTTCCACATTCAAAAGAGGCCACCGGTCTCAGACACTCAATAAACAGAGGAAATGTGGCGGTATCGTCTTTATCAGCAGCCATAAAGTCAGCCAGGCTCTTCTATAACAACTCATGTGACATATTCGCACCATCTGCCACCTGATATGCCGTTTTCATTACAAACTAAATCAACAAAAGGAGCAGAAGCAGGTAAAGGCACCACCCGCACGAACTTGAGGAGTAGCAGCCCCTTAAAGGCAACATCAGCATGAGATTGAATGGAGATTTGACTTGACCTGTAAAACCAGTTACACCAGCACAATTCTCCAACACACGAAGTTCACACACTCTCGCACAAGCACACATTTAAAGAGAATTATGCCATCATAAATGCTAAAAATCACCTTATTGGATCCGTTATATTTTATCCCCTTCAAACAGGAATAAAAACCAAGGGCGGTGTACAGCCACTCCCACAACCCGCGAACGGAAACTACTCCCTGTTTTTTCTGTTAAACACACTAAAGAGCTCACTAAACGTTATCTGACCAGTTTATCAGGATTTCTAGTAAAATACACGCCACACAATACAAGCCTTGAGTAACTGAGACGAAAATAACTCCGTTTGTCGTTGCTCGAAAGCCTTCGATGTCACGGGAGGGTGGTGGCCAGGCTAACTATTCTCTGATTGAACATGCGGTTGCGTACTCGACTCCTGATTGGCCAAAACAACCGTCAGTAACGCCCTCTGATCCCGAACAAGAGTACGGTGACGTTACTACCTTTCACATGTCCTGTAGACTCCTTCACAATAAAAGCTCAATAACGCCAAACGCAATCAATCCTCCCACTCATTTAACTTTCCAATCACACTACAGCCGACCAGGTATAATACACATTGTTGAGTAATTAATAATTATATTAGTAGTAATGTTGGTACAGAGACAAGAACAACAGAAAAGAAATCATACCACCTCGTTTAAACCTTAGCATAGCCTGAAGATATTATTATTACACCCGCCTCGGAATTAAGCTGCTGCAGCAAACGGGGAAACTATTCCAAAGATTACTGCACCAACAACAAACCAAAGCTGATAACCCCAAACACAACGATGACAGGACAGAGAGAAAAACGTCCAGAGTCCCTGAGATCTTGCATAATTAAAGCTTTACTTCCAAACACAAGCACAACAAGACTTAAAGATATGGTAAGGATTAAAGCATATCCCAGTGCAATAATGCAAAAATGTTTAACAGTGTTACACACTTTAACACAATTCATAATCCTTGAGGATTATAAATCGTACAAGTAATTTATAAATGATCATGACTGCATCCCATCAGAGATAATATTCAGTCCACCTAATTTTAGTTTAAATTATCATGGCTGAACAATCCATCCTAATATGTGTATTGTTTTTGCTAAAGTCCAGCATGTTTACGAGGGTGGTAATATTGCTACAGAGATGTAGCAATATTTGGAGATTTATGTATGCATTTCCAATTGAAGATTTATTTTTTCCAAATTTCACTTCAAAACTGACCTAATAGAAAAATATTTTATTAATATCTATTTAAAGCTTTCAACCTCATTTTTATGTCCTCCAAAGTAGAATTCCCGTTGCTCTTTTGTAACGAAGCTATAAGAAAGATAATGTGTGTTGGGGGAGGGTGCTATTGTTTTTGTTTTTTTCTTCATCTGACTTGATGTTTGAGGGAAAAAAGATCATGTGCTTTAAGACTTAAACGTTTTAGTGCTTTTATATTGAAGATCACATACTTGGGCCGGAAGTGCTATTGTAGCTGCAGTTAAATGAATGAATGATGAAGCAGATGTACTGTGGTGATCAGAAGAAGAGACCAAATAGACTGAACAACAGTCAGAGCAGAGAGGAAACAGAACAAACTGCACACAGCATGAGTCACCCTCCCCACAGAGAACAATATGGTTTCATTTTATTCATCCTTCGCAGTAGAACCACAGTGCAGTCTGAAAAGCAACACAGAAACACACCAGGAAAAGCACAAACAGATAAATGCAGTACGGAGGGAGAGAGGGTAGGGGAGAGTATTGTTGTTTTATTTACCGTGCAGATCTCACATGCATAAACAAACAGAGCTCCTGCTTCAGTGATTCTCATTCTGTAAGGATCTCTTTCCCTGAAAACTACTCACACCCTTTTCTTAAAAATAAAAATAAATAAAAATCTTTGGGACTTAATTGTGAGGAAATATGTTGAAAGTAGCATACTCCATGGTTTGAGTAAGATGCAGCCTCAAAAAAGAGCTGGAATAAGTTTGCACCCAATCCATGCTATAATAATGTAACAGGAACCTTAAGCTAAACATTATACATTAAACATTATATTATTCTTCTTTAGCCCTAATTTTATGTTATGCTCATCAAAAATAAATAACCCTGAAACTCACGCCAACTGTCTAAGTTGGAAAAGCATATGCACTTGCTAGTTTATCATGACCTCATGCAAGACCAAAAAAGTTGAGAAAAAACAGCATCTGCAAGAACCCACAGGGCTCAGATTACCCCTTTTCCTCCATATCTATCTGTATATCTATCTAGATATAGATAGATATCAGTTTTAACATTACCTTAGTGTACTTAGGTGTTAATTTAGCTTCATGTACATTTATTATATTGTTAGACTCACTGCATGATTCTATACAATAAAAATGTTGTTTCTTTGTTTTGTTCATATTTGGGTCATTAATTTGCATTTCTGTAAAATCCATATGATGAAAGACTTACTAATTAACAAATACTAATATTTCAACATTATTATTATTAAAGTTGAAGCAGCAAGGAATCTAGAAGTGGCATTAAGAAAATGCTCAAACTTTGTAGGCATATGTAAGTGTTTCATATGCCTTAAAAAGAAAAAAATAATACGTGATCAGTCCAGTCAATAATCTTTCGCACAATTTCCTCCATTTCCACAAGTGGACTCCTCCCCATTCTTTATACACCACTTCTCATTCAAGGATAAAGAAGGTAGTATATCGTTTTCTACTTAATTATAATATATATATATATTAAATTACTTATTTGTTCATCCAACATCACTAGGTCAGGTTGCCTACCTACAATTATTTTGTGAATTTTGCATTTACTTAGCTGCATGTGTTTACATTTTTTTAAATTATTTTATGTTGTAAAACTATTGTATATTTGGGTTAATGTTACTAGTCATTTATTTTCAACTGATTTTCAAATCATTACCAAAATAATGCTAAATAGGCGGCAACTTTATCAGAAAATGCCAGTCTTCCAATCTCCGCCATCTAATACCGCTATATATTATATAAATTGCATATAAAAACCCATCTACCAGTTGCTAACTATGAACAACAGGTAAAATATTCTGTAATGTCTATACATGACCATCTATATATTGCCGTGGCTCAATTTGCATTCCAACGCATACATCTACCTTCTACACCATCTATAGGCCTCCAACAGGTAACTGTTACTAATAGAATACCATTCACAGAGCACTATTTGCCATCTAGACAATGCTATCTGCAGAGCACCATCATCTAACAATCACATTCAATCCACATCTATCATGTGTTGGTTACTGGCCAGAAGCCTCTGGCATCAGCAATACCCTTTACCTTTTACAACCAACCACAGTTTACATAGCCCACCTTCTGCACCATCTATTGCAAGGGTGTTGAACTCCAGGCCTCGAGTGCCAGTGTCCTGCAGGTTTTCAATGTCACCCTGTTTCAACACACCTGATTCAAATGATAAGTTCATTACCAGGCTTCTGGAGCACTTCGAGACATGTTAGGGAGGTAATTTAGCCATTAAAATCAGCTGTGATGGATCAAGGACACATTTAAAACCTGCACCGACCCTGGAGTTGGACACCTGTAATCTATTGGCTACCAACAATCACTTACTAACCACAGACTACCTTTGACAGTATACTATCTACCTTTGACAGAATATTGTCAACCAGCACTTACTTTCTGTCCACAGGCAACCATCTACATTTGTACTGTACCAAAAATCAAACACTATGTTATTATACACATTCCTCTATCTACCATTGACATAGCATATTCTATAGAACGGCATCCACCTTAAAAAGCCATCAAAAGTTAACCATTTTCAGCCATTTAACAACAACCACTTTCTATCCATAAGTCACTATATTGGCTACCATTTGTAAGCCGTTGTTCCATCCACAGGCTACTACTATCCAAAACAATATAATCTAGAGGGCACCATCAACCCTATATAATCATCAACAGCTTACCAAAAGCTTGCCAAAACACTACCATTTACCTGAAATCATGTTCTATTCTTCCTCCGTTACATAGTAAGTACTATATAGACTTCTATCCACGGGGCATTGCTAGGCATGATTTACCTTCTATAGGTACCCTTTTAGAAAGCTATTACATACCATACACTTCCTATAACTTAAAGTCTAAATGCTACCAGCTACCTTCCAGTGCTCTTATGATCAAAAGGTTACCATATATAGGCTACTATCCACCAAAAATTACTTCCTATCCACATGCTACCTTGTACTAGTTGCCATCTACAAATGAAATGCTACATAGGCTACCATCCACAAACTACTATTCACCACTTAACTGCCAGCCTTTACCTTTGAATCAATTCAGTTTTAGTCATATAGTGTTTTATTTATGCAAGTGTAAATTTATTGATATCACAACAGATGTTTCCTCAAAGAGTTTTATGTTGTAAAACAATAATACAAAGAAAACTCCTATGAGCAAGCCCTTGCCAAGAGAGAGAAGAAAAACAATTTTAACAGGAAGAAACCTTCAGCAGAACCAGGGTCAGGTTTGCAGATGGCTGCCACTCCCTGAGCCTGTGCCTATAAAATCTTAAAAGAGCTCAATCTACCACAAGTTATCTACAGCTTGACATCCATAGGTTTAACTCGCCTACAGACTACCATTTACAGGCTACAAAAAACCCCTCTACTACCTTCCAAGGACTTTATACAGGCTAGGAGCCATCTAATAGCTACCATCGCTCATAAGTATGTATCGCCTTCCAAACATTGGGCAATTTAGACAATCTAGTGATTCAAGGCTGTAGGCCTGCCACCTGCTCCATTTTTTTGAATCATTGAACAATTATGGCCTTGAAAACTAATCTAGGATTAATGATATTGGTGCTCTACAGGCAGCACCAGCACTTTTCAGGGTATTGTTGATAAACTATGTGAAATTCCTCATGTGCTTTAAATTTCACTCACCTGCAAGATCTGCCTTCTGGATGTCTATTTATCAGGAGGGTGGAAAGCAGCTGAATGATTGACAGCTCAGTAGCAGTCACGCTGGGATAATTTTTACCCCTGCCTCACACTCACCCACCAAAACACAGGTACTGCACAGACATGCATCCTTTGCAGACCAATTGTCAGAAAAAAAAATTTTCTCTTTAATTTGCACTGCATTTTCTCTTCACTCCACACACCAGCTTCACAACAAAGACACAGTCATCTTTCCCAGCAACCATTTTTTAAAGACAGTGCTTCAGTTCTCTTTATTACAGCCTGCTTATCTCCCACAGTTTCACACAAAGTTCAGCAATGCATGCACATATTGTTGAACGCTGTTGTACCTGCTTGGAGGTTAACCATATCCAGATAGCAGACGACTCCTCTTCAGACAAAACTACCTCCACTGATGCTCTCCACTACCTCTACTCAGTACAACAGAGTTGATAATACATCCAAAAGCTTTATTTTAAGTTTGCAGCAAATAAAAAATAAATAAAGCACATCGACAAAAATGAGAGCAGCTGAGGTGACAAATCAAAACTTTGACGATTTGGTTGAAAACTGTCCTGTAATTTGGGATAAATGATCTTCCACAAATTGGTTTGAATTTGCTCAGAGAAGAGTTCAGTGAACAACAAAGGCTGTCATAGAATATCATAAACCTCTTGTTCATATATGACTAGTGTTTGTTTTACCCTGTCAGCTATTATTTAACTCTTGGTTTCAGGATGAATTTAATTATGAGCTCTATTTTGTGTGGAGAATTAGACAACATGAATACTGCTGAGGCACAAAGGTTTAGTGAAGTTCTGCCTTCATGTCCCATCATATTTCTAAGGGAAGCCTAAATTTTCACAAAAAGCTACAGCTATTTTCTGCAGCTACAATGTACACACAATGTGCTTTAGTTCTATAACTGTGCAAGAATGCATAGGCTCTTCATAAACAATTCCACTAAGAAAGCATTTAACTAAATTCCTAACAAACAACAAAAAAACAGCTGAAAGTGTAGTAGTAGTAGTAACTGTAGCGCAATTCACCTGTAACATGCTAGACAGTGCTCCAGAGGTTTGTTGCTAAACAATCATTTTAAAAACGCCAATGAAAATTTTCTTGGGAGTCAGCTTCCCTTTTAGCATCACAGCAGAAGTGGTTAAAAATAGTTTTCAACCAAGTATTCTAGGGACTGGAAAAAAACCCCATTGTGTACTTAACTCAGTTACTGGGTCTTTGCTGTCATAGTAGTGGTAGTTTCATGTAGGGTTGGGCGATATATCAAATATACTATACTATGTATGATGACTTTTTCCACATACAATAGTTAAAATGGCCTTAACATAACCATCTAGTATAAATTACCATGGCAATATTTTGCATGTAATTCCCCCCGCAGCCAACCCACCTGGCCGGGGGGGGGGGGGGGGGGTAGGGAGTATATTACCAGACTGGGAAAAACATGGTGACAGCAGGAGTTTCAGACAAGCAAGGGAATGAGACTCGCTAGCTAAACAATGCTGTAATTCGCAAAACATGCCATAGAGCTATTACCGTAAAAGGTAACTGTGAGACCTGCGACTGTTCTTGGTCAGTCGTTTTTATACTCACTATCTAGACTTTTGTTTCTGTAATTTGAGGTCATCAAATGTTTTATTTTACAACTTTTATAGTTATAAGCACAAAAGAGCACCTTTTTTGTTTTATTTTGTTTCAGGAATTCTTGATGTCCTTTTTTTGTTGCTATGATCTTGTTTTGTTAAAAGTCTAGTGTTAACCACAGAAAGAGATTTACTGTGACAGTATAGTCAAACCTCTGTGTGCAACTGATGGTTAAAAAAAAGTTTAAACTAAAGCATTTCAATTGATTCAGTCATCTTATTCTGACTGTTTCAAACAGCAAAACTTTCACGTCAGCCTTTTTAAATTGTGCCTTTGTTTTTTTTTTACATTGTCTTCCAACTCCAGAGAAAATAAAACCATTACATGTACGCCTCCTCCCCCCAAACACAAAATCTCTCTACTGTGTAAAAGAGAACGGATAACTATATAGGTTCAAGTTCTTTCCCATAATAACGCCTATTCATATTGAGTTGAAGATGTCGATATTAAAGGTCACCTGTATTGGAAACAAGTCCAAACGAGTCTTCCATTCCGCTTCTACAAAAATAACTCATATTCAGTCAATTTCCATCATCAGACAGTGAAGAGCAGTCAGAAAGAGCTCATCGCAGGTGAGGAACATCCTTTTATTAGCTAAAGTAAAGAGGACTCCACATCATATAGGGTTATACGTTCATACAAGTTTTTCACACTGACAATAGAGAGAAACAAACATAAGCTTAAAGAAGAAAATATCCAAAACAATTATGAAACAACAAAAAGCTACCAAACTAAAAACACTACAGACTTCATCTTAGCGCTCTACAATCCAAACATCTACTGAGCAAGTGCTGTGGAAAAAGGGTGGCATTGTTCAAACACAGCGAGATGATAAAAAATGTGAAAAATTAAAGAAGTTCAGCAGCCCCTTTTTACAAAATAAAACTGAAGTCAGCAATCTGTCCATCCCACACACTCCACGTATCAACAGAGGACTGTTGCAACACAGATTTGAGACAACATTTACTATAGCAAGTGTCTTTCTTTTACAATGGCCACAAAACTTCAAGTCAGTAATACGTTTTCCACAGCAAAGGGGCATGTCAACATTTCACCAAAGCAACATTTGATCATTGCAACATAGCTTTTTTAAAATCATGATTTCACCACAGCAACAAGGAATGTGGAGAATTACAGCAACAGAGCATGTTAATATCGAACCACAGCAGCGCAGCATATTTAAGCATATACAGCAATATTAGCATAGCAAAAAAACAACAAAAAAGACACACAGAAAAACCTAAAACAGTTGAGTGTGTTCGCTGCATCATGAGTTGACATGATTTGGAAATAAGCTGTGATGTCATTAACAGCTTGAAAACAAAAGGACCAAAATCCTCCCATCATCATCATAAGCATCATCATCATTACAATCACAGCAATATTAATCATGATACTGTGCTATCAAAGTCAGTGGAGGAGCTGCAGAAAAGAGCAAAGTCATAGTTTTCTACTGCACAGACTGCAGGGGATCTGGCTTACCTGCCAATATCTACACAAAGGGACAGTCACAGCACAGGGCAAGGTCTGAACTGTGTCCAAAATCTGGTATGGTTTAGGCTGGCTTTGTTTCAACTTGACTTAATCCAGGTAATTTTAACTACAGTCAGTGTAGGGGCTTTAACCAAGGCTTATCTTGACCTTGCGTGCTCCAATAGGTCGATCATTGAGGTCCATAACTGCAGCAGTGGCCTCCTCGTGGCTCTGAAAGGCCACCATGGCCTCTCCAGTTGGCAGGCCTTTCTCATTAAACTGTAAGCAGACTGAGCCAGGCAGCACCTGGTAACCGTAAAAGAAATCCATGATTTCATCCACTGTCACGGTGAATGGCATGTTCTGCAGCTTTACAATTGTTGGGCCAGCAGCGCCACGCTGACTGCTAGGATTATTGGATCCTGCGGGGGCTGGCTGGTTGCGGAGACCCTCTGCCCCTGGAGTGAACACTGGCTGTGCACTCACCACTCCACCACCTGGACGCCCCTGGTTGTTGTTGGCCCCTCCCCCTCGGTTCTGTCCTCCCACACCTCCTTTTCTGTTGGCATTGTCAAAGGGTACCAAGCCTCTCAGCCCATCCTGGCTGAATGGACCCCCTCCTGCAGCTCCACTACGAAAGCCAGGTGGCTCCAAGATTGGCGCTCCAGGAAGGCCTGCAACTAGTGGGGGAGCCACGCCCAAATTAACATCTCCCAATCCCGCAGCCAGTGGTGGGAGAGGAGGAGGGCCTGCTAGCCCATTTCCTGGAGCTGAAAATGGAGTCACAAATGGGGGGCTGTTGAGGTTCCCCATAGTGTTTCTGAGAAAGTTAAACTCCTCACCACTAATCCCAGCAAATGGATTGATTTGGGGTTGCTGGGGAATTGTTTGGGCTTGTTGGTGGTGGTTTTGGTTCTGCTGGTTCTGGTTGCGTTGGCCCCTCTTATTTTGGGGTGGAGGATTTCTTTCAATTTCTTTCATCTGATCAAAGGTCACAAGATGGACAAAGGCATCCCGTCCATTGAGCTTTTGACGGTGCAGTCTTTCAGCTTTGCGAGCATCTTCTTCAGTTCGCAGTTGGAAGATGGCTTGTCCTAAACCGTTGCCATGGCTATCTGTCAGGACCTTCAGGGTGTCCTCATAGATGCCCACACCCTCCAGAAAGGCTCGAACATCCTTCTTGGAGATGTTGTAAGGTATGTTGGTAATGTGGGCGCAATTTCTGGGCGTTTTTAAGCCATCCTGGTTCTTGCCATCACCCTGTGCTGCTTCACGCTTGCGGATGGCATCAATCTTTTCTAGCATTCCCTTACGGCTGATTGGGTGAACCTGAATAAACCGGCTGCCCATATACTGCATGTGAGCACCTAGAGCTCCCTTGTAGTCCTGTTCCGATTTGAATTCAAGAAATCCCTCTCCTGTGGCTCGTCCATTGGGGCCATAGGCAATGTAGATACTGTCTTCTACAATGTCCAAATTCTTAAAGAACTCCTTAATCTGTTTTTTGTCTGCCTCATAAGGAAGGCCCTTTAGGTACACACAGAACTCCTGTCGGTGGGGAGATCGCGACCTTGCTCGTTGATCTCTGCCTCCTGCCTCTACATTACCACGGCGGTGCTGCAGATCTTGTGACTCATTACTGCTATTTGATTTGCTGCTGTTGTGAGGAGCATGGCCTGCCAACCCATCATTGAGGCTGGCCCACTGACGCTCAGAGCCAGGGGTGATCTCAATGAATCTTTGGCCCATCATGCCACCTCCACGCTTCACTGCTTCAAAGCTCTCCTGGGGTGAGAAGAACTTGACCATAGCTCTACCAGTTGGCCGCCCCTGTCCATCCCTCATCAGGCGAACAGCATCAACCCCCAGACCCCGAAAAAATTCCCTGACTTCCACCTCTGAGCATGAAAATGGGAGGTTTTGCAGCAGAACAAACAACTCATCAGGATTGCCAGCTCCTCCCCCAGTGGCTACGGCAGCAGCCGCCTTCATGTGGGCTTGAAGGCCAAGTGAAGCCAGAGGAGAAAGAGGGTTAAATAACATATGGTTGGGTGTCCCAAGAGGAAGGCCCGAGCCTAGTCCAGCTGGGGGAGGTAGGGAAGGGTTGAAGGGAGGTAGAGAGGACATGTGCGGAAGGTGTGACATAGGAGGCACTGGAGGTCCTTGGGACAGTGGCGAAACAGTAGGAACAGGAGGAAGGGAGGAGACTGGAGGAGGAATTGGTATAGTAGGGAGTGTGGGCATAGGAGGCATGGAAGGCATGCTGGGAAGTGGAGGGATGGGTGGGGGTCCTGCATTAAGAGATGCCAGTGCTGTGGTGATTGTGGGAGCAGAACTGTAGCTGTTGGGGAAGCTGGGCACCACGCTGGCCAAGCTGGTTGCAGCTTTGTTATTTGGTGGCTCCTGAGATGAGCTTGCTGCCGTCACTGCAGTCGGGGTGTTACCAAAACCCTGATTTCCATGGCTACCGCTTCTCCCCCCTGCCCCAGACTGTACTGTGGGTATAGGGGCAGCACTTGCTTGACGACTGGCATTTCCTGCTGTAGGTGCAGCAATCTCCACAGCCCCTGCCCCAGCCTCAAATCTCCGGCGACTGAGTTCAATCATATTCTGCATTTCTGTCTTGCTGCTAAGCAACAGCGACACTTTGGAGCCCTTAATGGACCCACCTGTTCGCATCATGCCCAGCCGTGCGTCCTCATCTGTGGCGAAGACGATGAAAGCCTCACCATGTTCACCCCCCACGATGTGCACTCCCCCATCAGGAATGGTGAGGCCAGAGAAGAAGTGCCTGATGTCCATGGTGCCAGCCACTATGGGCAGACCCTGCAGTCTGATGACTACCGCCATACTGACTGCTAAACAACAGCCCTAAAACCTGGGGAGAAAGCAACACTACCATCAGATGAAGAGCAGAGAGAGGGTGACCAATCGTTTCCAGATTTTTTTTTTCTAGTAAACTTGGATAGGAGTCTCTTTTGCATAGCCAGCAGTGCTTACAATTTTAAGCGCTTCATAATAACAAGTTCTCAATCTTGCACTCCTTTTTGTCTTGCCATCTGGAAACCAAAGGTTTTTTGGAAGGGGTTTGGGGAATAGAGGTAAGAATTTTAAAAATTTGCACAAAACTGTCAACTAAAACAGTCTCTCTGAACCACTTAATAGGTTAGCTAAACTTTCATTTTGATAATTAAGCAATCCTGCCCAACATATTTTACTAGACCACAAAACAATCTTAAGCTTTAAACATAGCTTTAGTATTGAATAACTGACAAGTGTTAAAAACAGTGCATAGCAAGAACAAAGAAATTGTGCTTAAAGAACAGCAAGAATTTCAGGCAGGCTTAAAGACAGGGGGAAAAAACAATCCAGATAAAGTTGACGCTGTGATGATATGTGGTATATTCTCTCCTAAATTGTCATGAATTGCAAATATATAACATTTAAAAATTCTGAAAATTTTTTTTACATGCCAAAAATGAGACTCATTTGTCATCTGTGATATCTTTTTGTCCTTCTAAACCATGCATGCACCTGGCCAGGTCAAATTCTAATCCTCAGTAAAGCTTATCTGGTTTGTAAAGACAAGTAGCACAGCTTTTGTTTCATTCAACAAGCATTTTCAGGTATCAACATACCTTCAATGTGAATTGTGTGCACAAAAAGAAAACTTTAACACAACTTGTTTTACTTTCAATACTAGATTGCATAAAAGCATCTGAAGTCCAGGGTTTCCGCCAGTGTTTGAGTATCAAGCATTAAGATGGTTGCATTTTCAGGTCGTGTTTATTTAAATTTTATTTAATTATGAGCTAAAATTATGACTGTTAGTTAAACACTAGCTACCGTATCTTGTACGCCTTCTGTTTTTAAACATTTGTCAACAAATTTTTTTTTTTAAAGTGTAGCATTCACACCAAATGTGAAGCAAAGTTTTGACAAAAGTCTATGCAAGTTCATGCGGGTAATGGAAATTAAGGCAAATCCACGTGTATTCATCTTTCTCTCTATTCTCCCAGAGACTAGCGTCTTCTGACATCACCAACATTTAGAAAGTGAGGACCAGTTTAATGCTGGTGTTAGTGGATTGAAGGAGCTGTATGGTCGAACAGGAAAAAAACTAAAAAGCTTGGAGAAAAGTGAGCAAATTTGAAGATGTTCTTGTGAACATTTAGAAATGATGGCAGCACTGCAGTGATTTTTCTCCTACTGGCCATTATGGCCAAACATTTGTGGATTCCATAAAACTACTCAGCAAGTGTACTGGCGCAAGGTGAGACTTTTTTTTTCATGTTTGGTGCGAACACTCTTAAAACAAATAAAACAAACATACTAAAATAAAATGGACTGAAGTAGCAAAATGTTTAATACCATTTCACCTTTATTTTTCAACTAATATCTGCCCAATTACATTCGCTAATTATAGCAGGCAAAAATCATCCATCGCTGTATACAAGATTAACTGTGATTCAGTGCACTGTAGGTCTGTGCCATATCATATTGTCCATGACAATACTGATATAACATTTTAAGTGACATAAAAAAGTCATTATCCAATATCACTGCTATAGCAATACTATGTTTTTATGAACCCTACCCAACCTATCTGAAATGGGAGTTTCTTTAGCAGCCTCCAAAGAAGCACAATAAAACATTCAGCATTTTTTTGTCTATATCATGATTAAAATATTGTGATACAATTTTGAGGCTATATTCCCCCCCCCCCCCTGCCCTCCTGCTGGTGTAGCCTATTGTACTTGATCTTCATGTGTACCTAGTATTCATTACTTTGGTTGAATAGTGCCATGTTAATACTTCCTCCTCCTTTTTCTGCTTTTTCTGGCCTTAGGTACATTTAGTAAGGCCACTAAGTTATGGCGGAAACCCAGTGAAGCCCAAAGAGGGAATTTTTAAATGTTTTAATTTTTGTTTAAGATGAAACGGATGATGAAGTGTCATTCAACCCAGTTTGTCTAAGGTTTATCAAGGCCTTGAGTCTTTGCAGTGGTACTCTGGAATATTGAGCCCTAATAAACTGGCTGCAACAATAAGGTTCATTAAGTTGTCTATCATGCAGTACAGCGATATTGCTTGTTTATTCAACTATGGAATCATTCGTGCAACAGTAATCCTTTATAAATCTCATGCAACTTCCAACTCACCAATGCAACTAAGCTGTGTGTATAGTTTCACTGTAACAGACAGAGGTTTTCTGCAGGATACTGAAACCTGGTGAAAAGGTCAAAGAAACAAGCATTCCTGTTTTTAAAAACATCATCAATGAATTCAGCCTTTCACAGAAAAGAATGGTACGTTGAGCCATTTTCAAGAAGGTTTTGACAGGATGTGCTTTATCAGTTTCAAGTATTTGCACTCACTCAGTTAAAAAAAAATGCTGAATATTGCACAAGTAGTATGTGGTGGAAGAGTTTAGCCCTACAACTAAAAGCTGGTCTTATCACGGAAAAGCACACGAAAATTGTTCTATAAGCTCCATGGACACTAAAACTGGAAATCTTTTCCAACAACAGATCATCATAATGAGACAGCAAAAAGAAAAACTACTGCCAGAAGCAAAGAAGAACTCCAGTCCAAAGTTCAACCTCATCATGACTAAGACTAGCAGTGCCCACAACATATCACACTAAACTAAAACATTTAGGCTTCGTAAACCAACAACATGATGACTTCAGCTACGAAAAAATGTAATTATCAACAAATAGATAATAACAATATCTGAAAACATTCAGCAATGCCCACCAAACGTCAAAGCAACAACCCAAAAAACCAACCGATCTGGCAAACAGGTCGAAGGCAACATCACAGTGTTGACCAAATCCAGCAGACAACACTTCAGCATCTGGCTTTAAAAGAGCACAACAAGCGGAACAAACCAAACCAGCAAATATGCAACACATCGTCAGCAATTAACACAAATCATTGGGACAACTATTACAGAAGTAACAACAGTAACTTATCAATTACAGCAACATTTTCAACATTTTGTCAAAAGCAAATTTAGATATATGTAAACCAGAGCAACATAAGCATCACGTCAACCAGAGCAACATTAGCATCATATCAACCGGAGCAACATTAGCTTTAAGTAAACCAAAGTAATATCAGCAACTAATTACCAGCACAGCACCAAAGACAGCAGCTGAGCAGAGGAGAAAGTACAAAGCAATGAGTTGCAGAGGAACATGTTTGTATGCCAGGATGCTACCCACAACTCAACACACCCACCAAAATCAGTCTGGACATTAACATTAGCATTATCAGCGTCAGCAGTGTACCCACTGCTTTTTTAAACTAGATTTTAAACAATTTCATTCAAGACATCCACTACCAACATCAACAGCAGCAAGAGGATAAAACACAGCAGAAGAGGAAACAGCAACAAACAAATACTGTCAAAGAATCGAGTAACCAGAAGCAAGTTTAAACATTCAGCTTGTATTAACACAACAGAGACACAGTGAAGCTGATAAATCACACAAAGAAAACCAGAAACTGATTTTCAAGAAAGAAACTTCAGAATCAAAAGGAAAAACACACTGTCTTAATTTGTTGGTTCAAAGCTGGAACGCATAACTGGCTGTCAAATCCATCAATCAAAGAGTGGAATTGAAGATGAAAAAAGTAAGACCATAATCTACCAAAGAACAAGAATGAGGAACTCTCCATTCACAACATTCAGCATGTAGATCAAGTCTCAGATGGGACAATGAGACTGCCTCTGGGATGAAGCCCAGAGCACACCTGAGCCCTCCTTTTTCAGAAATGTCTGATAAAGAAAAATCTCTGGCACAGAGCTCCACTGGCCTGCGCAATGCACACTGAGCCAACAGAACAAAATTAGAAACCACTAATACTGGAGAAACTGATAAATATTCCTGTTTGCTGTGTTCAGCATCCAACAGACCAACTGGGGAGTCATTCACAAACTCAACTAAAGCCCCTTTCAGACATGCACCTTTGATGTGAATGTTTAGAAGCACTGATATACAAGTCTCATGTTTGATTAATAGTGTACATGAAAGGCCATACGAAGGGATGCACCAATATATTTGGCCAAATTGACTCATTAATCTTACATACTGCTGTGTGAGGATTAGTTATGATAGTCATATATTCAAAATGTCACAAATTATACATTTATGAAAAAAAAAATTCCTTGTTATTACAATTGTCTGTTATATTTTAACATGCAACTCTGCTCCTCACTTATTTCCCAAGAAGGCATCACAGCAGATAATTTGGCAGACATTTACACCGAATACCCATCCTGATAAAACTCTCCCTTTTATCCAGGCTCGGGACCAAAACCATGTTTGTGTCTCTTCCCAGTCTGAGACACTTAAGTAAAAATGTTAGCTACTACAACTTGAAGTGGAAAAAAAATCCAGTGCAAACTTTTTCAGGTAACGTTGGCAAAGCAAAACTACCTGCAGAGATCTGGGACTTAAGTAGTTTTCCTTATTGAATGCTATTTCTGACTGAAGTTTTCATCCCTGTTGTTAACCTATTTGCAAATAAGATGATTTACCAGTTGCTGTGGTGTCACATTGGTTAAAGAAAGTGTGAAACAGTGCTGTCACAACTGTCCACAATTCATTATAATGGATAGAGAATCAAACCATTCCAATGCGTTTACTTATGTTTTCTAATAAATACTTCTAAAAAATACCTATTTCTATAATTTAAAAATTATAAAAACAATGCAAATAAACAAAAACATTGGTGCATCCCTGGTAATGAGTGTGAAAAAGACATAACTTTAGAGTCAGTCTTACACTTTAAGCTGTTCTTTATGTTGACAACCTAAATCTTGACTATGCACTTACCTGTAGGAATTACATAAAAACAACAGGCGCATCATCGTCATAAATTCAGGCTATACAAAAATATGTAGCATTGGCCTATGTTGCATATATTAAATCATGATATTAACGCTACAGTGTAACGGCATGTATACTGTATACTACATATTTTAGAAGCTCTCTCTCGGTTCTATCATGACTGAATTAAATCATAATGATCACAGGGGAGAGCTGGGATTGCATATTTCATATCTGAAAAGGGCTGATGTTCATAAACCAAGACCACACATCAGTTAACAGCTATCAGAAACGTCCCCACATGGTCTCCATGACTACTCAGCCTCATCTTGAACAACATCCTCTCTGACAACATCGCGGCTCAACGCTTAACGTCATTACCCAAAGCCGGGGTTTACTGGTTTCTACTATGCAGTGACGGACGGCATTGTATCGTAGCAAATATCGTTCAAAACCTTCCTCCATGCCCATCACTCCACTCAATAAATACACGACAAGAACACGAACTGACGCTCAGTGAAAAATAGAAAAATGTATATATCTGCTTGCGGCTACGGTTAAGACACCGTTTTACACAAAGTCTGCTTACACTTTTTCTTATGCTAACAGTCATTACGCTTAACAGGCATTCATAGTCTACGTGGAGTTTATACAGTCGTAGCTAACTATCAAATTTTCAGCAGATAAGAGTGAATGTAGATTATACCGCTTAGCTTCCTAGCAGGCTAATGCTCATTAGCGACCTAGCTGACTGGGGTGGTTGCTTTGTATGTGTGCGTGTCTGTGTGTGAAGTGTAGCGGAACAACGAGCAGGCTGCGTGCTTTCATCGGCTCCCGCTGTGATTTCGTCTTTTAGCGAGCAGCCGCGGATGTGTTCTTACCGAGAAATTTGTCAACAAACACACTGAGGTTTAACTCATGAACGCGGGTCTTTTCTTCTCCCTTCTGCAAGCTGCTGCTACGACTGCACGAAATGTCGGCACAAACACCGCGATGACAGGCGTGATGACGCGAGAACACGCAGCTGGGGATATCCTGATTGAGCGACATCGCCACCTGTCGACTGGGGGAATTAAGTAGTTTAGTAGACCTTGCCTTATCTATCCCACTGCACCTTTAATCACTCTTCTTGACAACTTAAGTTGTTTTTGTAGATTATAAAATTACGAATATTTTATAATATACTATACAATTACTATATTATTATATACATTTTTTGTTGGGTAAAAACAGGGGTTGTACAGTTCTAGCAAATGGGAAAGTTATTATTTGGTAAGACTATCTTTATTTTTCAGAGATAAATTCATATATTCGTATGGTATATTTCGGTGTTTACTGGAGGCAAAATGGGAAGACATGAGTGGTGCAAGACTTTTGCAAAGATTATACATACATACAGGGGCCTAAGATGTAACTGTGCAATGTTTGGTTGATAAACTCCTGATTGCATAAGAGTCTGTGGACAGACAGATTTGGAGTTTTACAGTCACAGACATTCGTGGTGTTTAACTGAAATTTTATCTGCTACATAAAAAAAAGACAATTTCTGATCTCCAGGGCAAAGAAGATCCATCTTATTTTATCTTATAATGGAATGGTCAAACTACCTCAGGTTGAACTCTCTGCGACCCGTGGAGCAATGTGAAAAACGCATTCAGACATCATCAAAACTGTTTTGAGAATCTGAGTTGAAAAAACAATAAACACAAATTAAATACATCAAAAGTTGATGGCATAACCAGAAGAAACAATTTTATTGGATACTAATGTGCAATGACATGTAACAGTCGAAGACAGTAGATGCAGGAGACGAGCAAATATATCAAAAAGAGGCTCCAGATACATCCAAGAACACAATACAAGAATCCCCCCCCCAGAGAGTGTAGTCTTAGAGACCCACATTTTTTAACCAATTGTTTTATTTTTGTTTAGATTTTCACAATCATCTTGTATTTCCTGTCATAAGCCACGGACACGTGTGACAGAAGTCTGACTTTAAAAATCAGGGCTGCAGACTTGTAGAGTGGTTACTGACTAACAGAACAATGAAACCGCTGCTGCTAACACTGTCTCGTTGGATATTTCACTGAGAACTGCTGATCATAGGCCAACATGCTACCACTGAATGAATAATAAACGCTGATGTGGGATGATAAGACAAGAGCATGAGACAGAGAGGGCAGTTTATAACCTATGAACAGAGCTGGAGAGATAAACCTGTGAATCTAGTGGAAAGGTCTGACTCAAATAAATACTGGGCGAATCATCACATCCTGCTGCCTTCAGTTGCTCTTTCCAGCTTTGCTGAAGCAACACAGCTTTGTTCCGATTCTTTTATCACTTAGATTGTTGCCCGTGTTTTATTTTTTTCTAATTTATGTGGCTATCTTTGGGTTTAATGCGAGTGTGATGGTATCACAAAGCTCGGTCACATTTAGCAAGAGTAAACAGTAACTGTGTTGGTCACATGTACATTCGTGCTTCTCCACAGCAGGTTCATTCTCAAGATAATATCAAAACTTGTCATCAATTGGATCGCTGGATATAACACCAATGGATGTTTGAACTACTGCTTGACTCAGTAAATTATAAATTATTTTGTTCTAGTTGTGTGAATGTCTGATCAGGTCTTTCTGTGGAGCTCTTTGGCTCTGCAGAGAGGGTGATTACTGGAAGTCAAAGAATGAAAGGGCTATGGAAACACACTTGCCATTAGCCCCGGCATACTGACTGCTTAAAAGACTTCTCAGGTTTTCAATATTCAGTTTCACTCCAGTTTGAAGTCTTTTACACTACATTACTGAGATATATTTGACAGATGACAGTACACAGCTACAATGTGTGGGCCTACAAAGCTTCTACTAATTGCAGTGTCATAACAAAACAATGTTGCATTTCAACCTGCCTGCCACATTGACACTTCATGATTTGGACGGTACTGTGTGTAACTTCCATTTCCCACAGACACGCTCATGAGTGCATTAGTGAAACAAGTGTAAACTAAGCTGTCTGTTAACCAGCTTCATGACACCAGGCATCAAGATGTTAGATTAGGTGAAGTCAAATCACCTAAAGAGTCAGATTAAAAGCGCCTCTGTGCCATTTACTGCATGTCTGTCATACTGTGCAAGACCAGTTTTAGACAAATCTTGGTCACAGACACTGATGCATATCAAATTGTGCGATGGATGCATAGTTGATTACAGTGCTGCAATGTTTTTAGAAAAAAATAATAATGACAGAGACATGAGTATAAAAGGTTTTCTTCTTAGTCATAGAGTGTTTTTTTTTTTCCTTTTTTACTTTACAACCAATTGTTTTGGTTTGTGTGTGTGCCCACAAATTTGTTTTCCCCTAACCTTTATTAAAAAATACGACATGTGCCGACTGGTTTATCCTTTACTGTTGTATTCTGAATAACTGCTTTTTTTTGAGTAGCCCTGCTGTGAAAACATGGTCCTGGATGTCTGTCTAAATTTTTTGTTTGTGGGCAGTCTGTTGATCAAAGCCCCAAATCGGCCACTGATGGACATGTTGCACAATCAATACCATATTTAGTTTGAAACAACCAAAGAGGATGTACTTCTCATGAATGTCATGTTAGATTTCAGAGCGTGTCACAGCCTCTGTAAACATTTCATCTGAGATAAAGAAGCAACCTTCTGGGCAACAGAAGAAAAAGAAGAGATTGATGTGCGTTGGTCAACTGTCTGAGCAACATCTCCTGAGAGAGCAACTGGAGGAGCTTCTAGAGAGACACTGAGCTACAGCTACAGCCAGACGACAGGGAGTTTGTGCGTGTTTGTTTACAGGAAGAAAAAGCTGGTCTGTTTCTTCAGTCTTTTGGGAACTATCATGTCGAAGTGGGCAAGAAGTGGAAGAAGCTTAATGCTGCGTCCAGTTGATGCTCTTCAGGTCGATGCCTTCCTGACTCATCTCCCACAGAGGACTGACAGACAGAAAGAGAGGCAAAGAGGCAGGTTAGAGAAAACAAGGTTACCATTCAAAATTTTGTATCAATTTTATGAATGTAAAGTAAAATCAGCATCTGCGCGATAGTGTCTGAGAGCTGACTTTACCTCATCTCTCTGAGTCTGTGGACCTGCTCGATGCATTTCTCTGCTGTGTAGTCAACCTCTTCTTCAGTGGTGAACCTGCCAATACCAAACCTGCCACAGACACAAACACAGACATTTAAACCTGAAACTAGAGAACATGAAAGGCTGTTGGTAACCATTCCCTGGTTATCCAAGTTTATAAACAGCTTAGTTTTCTGTGGATTTAATCACTTTGATTGCTAAGTCTGATCAATGTGAAGAAAAGAGTTAGGAAGCTCAAGGAAAATCATTATTAAACTTCTGGGGAGTTGCAGTTTTTATCATAATCCAGGTTACAGGAGGTATTGTTACCTGATGGAAGAGTGAGCCAGATCTTCATCTGCTCCAATAGCTCTGAGGACGTATGATGGCTCCAAAGACGCTGAAGTACATGCACTGCACACACAGACACAAATATTCATCTTTAGAGACTTCATGCACAATCATATGAGGCTTTTGAACTGTACATTAAGCATGTAACTGTACTCTCAATGCTGGTGTTGAAACTGACATTTATGTTAAAAGTGTTTCTGTGAACTTGAGCAGAAGATAGGGAACGAAAAGTCATTTAGGCAAAAGGCATTCAGGACTTTGTGTGATAGGAGAATGATTTAATTTCAATTCCAGATTTAAAAAGTAGCCAACAAAGAGAAGCTAATGTAAGAATGCTACCCTGACCACACAGGTGCCAGGACACTTGATTCATAAATAGTACACAAATTGGTCAACACTTCCATCCTCTCAAAACCATGCCGATTTTCTAACTTTTTGATGCAGTGGGTAAAGTTACACTCAAAAGTTGGACATATGTGCGTGAAAAAAAGTTTGTATCTGACCTCCCTGATGACAGAGCAACATCCTTCAGTGCCATCAGCAGACTCTCGCCCTCCACGTAGGCAAAAGAAAGGTTGATACAGCCTGAAAACACCCAGACACACAAACACAATCAAAGGTGTTAGTCCAACTTCCAACAAAAACACTTCAAAAACATTAACTTCAAAAATCTTCACTGACTTGTAAATCAATTTTGGTTTAAATTCTAACCTGCAGCAGCAGCACTGAGTTTCATTTCTACATGGAATTTATTAGCGTATTATAAAACCAGTTTAGTTACAAGGAGCACTTTAACACTTTACAGTTTAAGAGTTGGTTTCGAGGTTCAGTTTAGAATTAGGTATAGGCTAGAGTTAAGAAATGTCTTACGCTAATAAATGTCCTCATAAAGACTGCTAAACAAACATAAATGTGTTTACCAGGGTAACGCTGTTCTGGATCTCCATTCATGATGACATCAGGAATCTCAGACATGACCTTCTGGACCAGACGATTAGCCAGCATGGACACCCGCTGATGATCATACTAAACAAACAAACATGCACTAATCCCCCTGAAATGTAGCATCGTCTGGGAAGGTTTTTTGGATGTTTGACTTTGGTTATTTTACCTCCATCTCCTCCTGGGCGATGCTACAGGCAGCTCCCAGTCCAACAGCCAGTGGGGTGGGGACAGTGCCAGAGCGCAGCCCCCTCTCCTGCCCGCCACCGTTCTGTATTGGCTCCAAACGCACCCTTGGCCTGCGACGCACGTACAACGCACCCACACCTGGACACACACACATGTAGTAAGTATTTTTGCTTTTACACCATTTTACGTGCATCTTTTCAAAGATAATCAAACTCCGACTTTGACAGCTGATAGAAAAAATTAACAGGGAAACTCCGCTGATTTAAATAAAAAAGAAAAAAAAATCTTCATATAAACAACCTACATACTATATACATACATACTTTTTTGCCATCTTTCCTGCTTCATATTTCACCTGCGTGTATTTTGTTTAATTTTTAAAACCAAAACACGTATTTCTGTGGGGAAAATTTAGCCATTTCTAGTTTTATACAATTTATATAAAAAATGGAAATGGGCACTGACAAATGAGCTCCACAAACTATCTCACCTGCCTATCGATCGGTTTAGAGTTATGCCACCTACTGGTACTGCTACTAAAGCTGACCTTTGGGTCCGTAAATCTTGTGACCACTGATGGACATCAGATCGATCTTCCAGTCAGAGATGCTGATGGGAATCTTCCCAACGGCCTGAGCAGCATCAGTGTGGAAGAAGACTCCTTTTGAGCGACAAATCTGACCTGTAGATAGAAAGAGTTCAAGCTCATTAATCTGATCAGAGCTCTCGGTTGGGCTCCGCATAAAGCGAATAGTCTGATTTATTCAGTAAAACTGACAAAACTATTTAGATGCGGATATGAGTGCGTGATTGTGAGCATTTCATGTGTGTTTGATTTGCTATGCTTACCAATCTCCTTGATGGGCTGCTTGACTCCGATCTCGTTGTTCACGGTCATCACCGACACCAAAGAGGTGTCAGTACGGATGGAGGCCTCCAACAACTGAACACACAAACAAACATGTAGTAAGACTCACTGTAAGGAGCAGACACGGGACACAATAATTCGTGAATTCTGTAACGCTACAAATGGAGGTAAAAATAATAAATACAGGCTTCACTGCCCAGAGGTATTGTAAATATAGCTTCCAGTTTTTAATATGTTCACACAGACAATATTCTGGTTGTTGTCTGCGTGATCTCTCTTTTTGTCTCTGTATGTTTACCTCTAGGTCCAGCAGGCCGTTGTTCTGGACCGGCAGGTAAGTAACATCGAACCCTTCGGACTCCAGAATCCGACACGAGTCTAAGACGCACTTATGCTCGGTCTGAGTGGTGATCACATGACGTTTTTTGGCCTTGTAGAACCGGGCTACACCCTACAGGAGAGAACACACTGGGTTAAAGGGAAGAAAGTTTTAAGATTTTCTCTGATTCTAGCACTTTCTGGAGTTGTGAATCCAGTTTGTGGCTACTGCTCGTTTCTTTTTAGCATTAATTCAATGACCTCATTTATAATTCCAGTAAATCAGAATCGACAGCAGCGTGACTTTAATTTGCTTCCTCTATTCTCGCTGTTATTACTTGTTCTTTGCTACACATGGTGTCTTTGGTAAGGCAATCCAAGTGGACTGAAGTGAAGTAGTTTGTTTCAGTGAAACAGTGAAAACAGATGCTACTTCTTCCTGTCAGCTGACTTATTTGCCTCGTGTGCACAGAAAATTTCTTTTAATTAAATGTTCTCAACGTGGCTGACAAATTCCATTTTTATCACAAGTTTTTGCATTTCAATATTGTATAGTTTGATTCAGAAGAAGCATCCAAATCATTAACAATACAAAGAGTTTTGTTAATGACAGTTTTGTTTTAAGGAGTTTTATTAATCAGTTCACATTCTGAATTTGCTCTTACTGTTTTGTGTGTTTTTTATTTCTCATGTAGTTTATCACTTGGTTTTTTACAGTGTTCTTATTTTGTAAGAGTTGTAGTTTTAATCTGTTGTCTGCATTTTATATTTTTGATCAGTTTTCACCAAAACAAAACCTGTGTGTGTTTGTGTGAGATAAAGTGATTAAGGTCAAGAGAGTAGGACCTTGATAGCCATGTTGTTGGACTCTGTGGCTCCGCTGGTGAAAACGATCTCTCTGGGATCGGCTCCAATCAGATCAGCCACCTGCTGCTCAGAGAGAAAGAAAGGGAAAAAAAAAAAACACCAAACAGATTCACATGTTTCTAATTTGTGTTTCTAATTTTGAACATGTGTTCTAGTGATGCTCTAACTCCGCCCTAGTGGCCATCACAATTTGGCCATTGAGAAATTTGCTCAAATTCTTATGCGTGGCCATTTTTCCTGCTTTTAACACATAAACTTTGAGGACAAAGTGTGAACAACCAGACAAAAAAATCAGATTTGATCAAAAAATCGTAATTGAGCATTAAGACCTGCAGTGTGAACGTAGCCATAGACATATAGCAACATCAGTCAGTGACTCTCGGTGAAACATGCACATGTTGTAGGTTACAAATATTAATGTCGGAGCGCTGATGCTGAATTCAAACATTCAGCATCAGTGCTCGACTTTGGTGTGCTCACTAGCTTGTATGAGGCCTGCATCTCTTTGCATACCACAGCTACAACTGAGCAAGCCAAAGTGATACATGGACCAGATTTTTTCAGTAAAAGGACTAGATGTTACTGTCCTTTTACTACCTGCAAAGAAAGTGTAAATAAGCACAGCCCACTTTTCTAAAGATGGAGCAGCTCTCTACCTTCCTAGCGGTCTCCATAGCGGATTCACTCTCCCAGCCGTAGGCATGCGTTCTGGAGTGAGGGTTACCGTAGTAATTCACCTGGTAGGGCAACATGGCATCCAGCACCCGGGGATCCTAAAGACACACACAAACATATGAAATAGGGCTGCTCGATTATGGCAAAAATGATAATCACGATTATTTTCACTGAAATTGAGATCTCGATTATTTGACGATATTTATTTAACCCTTTAAGACCTACCATAGAACCAAGTCCGCCAGAGCTTATATTATTTTTTTTACATGTTGTAGTGCCATTTGTGGGAGCATTTCAAGTTGCTATACAACTGTTATAGCCCATATTTTAATAATATGTATGCATTATGTCCATAGTAACTACATAAATTGCAAAAAAGTTGCAATAAACTACAAAAAAAATTGAAAATCGGTTTTGTTTTTTTACATATATTTCTACTTGGAGAAATTTAAGAGGTTTATCCCTCAAAACTTTAAATACAAAAAAGTTGCAAAAAATAGTTTACAACAACAGGAAATTTATTTTGAGTGTCTTCATAGTTTTATTTTGGAGATACACCAATTTTTATATACACTGCAGGAAAAACGAAAAAAACAATCCTATGATGCAAATTTGCAAAGAAAACAGAAGGTGCATCAAAATAAACGATTTCCAGCAGTGCAATTCGAGTTCTAAGCATCCCAGAAACTATTCAGAAAAGTCAAACATGACCAGTATAGGCTTTTAAGGCCTACAAGTAAAAAACTACATTTCCGCGAAAATGACGTCACTTCCGGTTTCGGGGAGGAAATGGCCGACATGTGTGCTGAGTCTGATTCACTGTGGGAAGTGTTACGAACAGCTGATCGGATCGGCAAAGCGTGTTTCTGGAATATTATGTTTTTGTTCCTGCAAGCGCTTTCTATGCAGTTTTTGCAAAGCTTTATGTGGAAGGAAACCGTGACCGAGGACAAGCTGATGGCATAAGATGTAAGTACAACTCCTCCGGTTTCATATGCAAAAAAATTATTGCGCTAGCTTACACGGTTCAGGTTCTACAGGGATTTAAAAATAGTTACACAAAACGGAGTGTGCTGCTCTGACCGGCTTCAATGACTTTAAAAAATAATATAAAATAGTGTGCAACACCACTGAAGGTTTTTTTTTTTTAACCTCTCTTTTCAACCAACAGCAGTCACTCTCTCCTCTCCAAATAACTTCTGCTTAGCTTTCCGAGCTTCCCTCGGGTCCTCTTAATCAGCGGTCTCCAACCTTTTTTGCGCCACGGACCGGTTTATGCCCGACAATATTTTCACGGACTGGCCTTTAAGGTGTCGCGAATAAATGAGGGAGGGGCTAATAATCGGCTCAGTCATTTTTAATGATCGTTGAAAGCCCAGATCGTAATCGTGATTAAAATTCGATTAATTGAGCAGCCCTAATATGAAACTCTAAGTACAACCAGCTTTATGTCCAACTCTCTCTGACATCAGCTGTAAAAGCCTGTAAAAGTGACAAAGTGCTTAGTAACAGTTACCATGGGAGTGGTTGCCTGGAAGTCCATGTAGAGGGGGCGAGGCTCATCCTGTTCATGTTTCTTGATCAACTCTGCAGCATAAATTACAGTATATTTAAGACATTTAAAGCCATTCTTAAGACCACATTAAATTTATTAATGTAAAAAAATGGCATTTAAATTGTTACATTATTACATTCATCGGGCATATTGGGGCCCGATGAATGTAAAAACAAAGAATTACCAGATTTTTTTTAACCTTATTTTTGTTTTTATGAAAAATAAGAGCCACATATGAGGATATTCGTTTAAAATTTCGATAGAACAGTAGCAGTATAATGTCCTCGTAAGTGGATATCAGGCCCTTGTAGAGCAAAATTGAGTATTTTGGTCTAAATAACCCAAAATGTGATGTCCACATATGTGGACGCCAGGTCCTAGGAAGTTAAAATACGAAATTTTTCACCAAACCTGACATGTGTGCAAAATTTCACGAGTTTTTGAGCATGTTAAAGCACTCAAAAAGGCAATTCATTTCAATGAAAATAATAATAAGAAGAAACAGAGCAGATACAATGGAGCCTTCGCACTCTCAGTACTCGGGCCCTAATAATAAGAAACAGAGCAGATACATTAGGGCCTTCGCACTCTCAGTGCTCAGGCCCTAAAAATGTTGTCAATCTGGCAATGAAGTCAAGAGTAATGTGCATGATTTTAACATTATAAAAAATGGAGAGTGACACAGAGAATATCAGAACATAAAATCTTTTTAAAACAGTTATTTAACAAGATTGCTTCGTCTTGTGCCAGTCAGCTAGTGCTCGTGAACTTTCCGTTTATTAGTGTTTTAATTTAGTATTTTTTAGGTTTTCCTGACCTCACATGGATTTTAAAGTCGTCAGTTAACCTGACAGTTTACAGATGCTGTGAAGTTTCCTGCCTCACTAAACTGCGTCACTTTGGGATTAGCTTCGTGCTAGTTGGTCTTGGGGGAATAAGCTACCCATTTTGCTCCGGGCAATTGTTACCTTTCTGCGGGAAGCTAGCGGCCGTCCGCTCGGAGCTCAGCCGGAGAGGAAGCCACGCGGTTGGCCTCAGCAGCCGGGAGGACACGGTCCTACCCGAGGCAAGCATCTTGTCAGTGGACTGGCTTCAACTGGAAAGCCGCTGACCTCCGTCAAAAACAGCACGCTGTTCGTGCTGAACACCAGCAAAACAGAAAACTTGGCACAGACCAGCTTAACCCACTGGTTCCTACGCAAGAAAATAGAAATAACAAAATATCACTACTTAAACAAAAGGTTAAATTTGAGTGAAGTTCGGTGATGTTGCCGCCTGTCTGTTACGTCCAGGTATAAACACAAATGTCAAGATAAATACGTAACACCGAACACTTCCGTGTGAGACGTTCAAATTAAAAGCTTTTCACAACCATCGCAATGATAAGCATTGCTTCATATAAAGTGGATTATTTTCTAAAAAAGTATATAAAATGCACATATATTTGGATTTTTATCAGTCGGACTGATAGCGGTTTTTGTCCTCTGATTGTCAAGGGGAGAGAAAAAGCAACAGATAAATAAAGTAACAATGTAAAAAAATATCATAGGACTAGGGTCACCAGTAATGATGTCTTAGACTTTACAGGGTAAAAACTTCAGGTTTCTGTTAATTAATTTAAGTAAGATAATGGAATATGTTCTTTATCACAAAAATCTGGGACTTCTGCAGCCAAAACAAATTGTGCAATACATTAAATAAAATCCCATTATTTTAACTTCCTCCTCTTTGCAGCGTCTTCACTCGGTTACTTTGATAGCTTGACGCAGCTCGATGTCGATGCCGTTTCATGGTTGCACAAGAAACGGAAATAGGAGGCGGGAGTTCCTGTGAACGTTCACCACTCTTATTCGTTAATTTTCTGTGTTTTGGTACCGCTTCTGCTTTTTGGTTGGCTACAAAGCAACGAGTTTGTGCAAAGTGGTTTCAGTATGTTTCATTATCTTATGAATACACTACTTTTAAATAATATATTTTTGCTTCAGTAAAATTTTTGGGTGAAAGTGTTGTACTGTATAACTATTTGCGTATATTTCTGGAGTTAAGTGGTTCGCACTGTTTCCTCACAGCATAGAAGGTCCTGAGTTCACTTCCACCATCAGGAGTTTTTACATCTTCTCCCCCGTTTGCGTTGGTTCTCTCAGGCTTCTTCCTACAGTCCGAATACGTTGGGGGCGGGTTAATTGGCGATTCCAAAATTGCCCTAAGACAGCTGGGATAGACTCCAGCGACCCCGAAGAGAATTGATGGATAATGCAATATTTAAATCCAGACCCAAACTCCATACCAGCTGGTGGCGCTTTTTTGACGTTCGCCCAATAAAGAAGAAGAAAAGGTAGAAGCGGAAGAGAAGGCGAATGTAGCTCATTAGCTACATAGCTAGGTCACTTTTAAAAACCCTATTTATTAATTTATTTTTAAAAACACCGGGGATGGAAAATTAAACTTTTTGAGTGGTGGATCTCGCTTTGAGGTGAGTTTGAGGTTTCTGCTCGTAATGTGAAAGCTCGCAGAGACGAGCTAACCTGTCAGTATGCTGCTGCTGGCAGGACGGTAAAAACGTTTTGGGGTTTTGTTTTTATTAATATCAAATAATATGATGGGTTTATGCTTTAGTCAAATTAACGAATAAATTAGGTAGTGTTATATTTAACATTTACATGCGTTTTCTGGCCGTAGCAGCTGCACTGATCGTAGTTATTAAAGATAAAAAGGAGAGAAAACTAGTTTCCTGAACGTTAGACACCAACATGAGCGTCAACTCTTACTTGTTATTTACAACGACGAGTGAAAAGCAGAACTAAACACTGTGGGGATTTAACTCCCGAGTCTCAGTCTGATATTACGTTCGCACTGAAACTGAATTTGCACTGTAATATGTAATAGTAGCTTGTCGTTTTATTTTCGTATAGATATTATTATGGAACATAAATAAGTGAGAAATATTTATCAGTTTACCTACACTGGACAGTCTGTGTGGGTCCACTTTTTTTCCCTTTTTGATGTGTTTTACTTTGTTTTTAAATTTTAATATTAAACAAATGAAACCCAACTCAATAAAACATACAGTTTTTAAATGATGGTTTAACTTATAAACTGAAAAAGCTACACAAACCCGCCTGACCCTTTGTAAAAAGTAATTGCCCTAAAGCTGATTGTTTTTGCCACTCTTGGCAGCAAGAGCTGCTGTCTTTGCAGTCATTTGTGATGACTGGCAATGAGTGTTTCACATCACCGTGGCCCACCCTTATTGACAAAATTGTTTTAATTCTGGGTTTTCAAGCACAAAAAGCCTTTTTAAGGTCAAACCAAAACATCTTAAGCCTGGACTTTGCCTAGGATACTTCAAAACCTTTTTAATGTTTTTTGTTTTGTTTTTTTGGACGTTTTGGTTGCATGTTTCTAATTATTGTCCTGATCCACAAGTGCAAGTCTCAGATTCCAGCTTTGACACTGTGGCTATCTGGTAATATTTTCTGTTGTAATGTTACTTTCTGGATGGTTAAACCTTGTTTTATGTATGTGGGGTGCATCGTATGCAAGCCATTGCTTTGGCCTGCACCCTTTCTTTTGGAAAGAACCACTTGTTTCATTATGATCAGATAGCAATAAACAAACAAATACACAAGTAAATAGTGAAGAGAACCTATTTAAATGTTCGAAATCTCGAAAGTCTGTGAACAGGACTTTAGAGATCATATACCCTTCATTTGAAATGAATGGTAAAAGAAGTACTTGTCACTGTGGGGTTTTTAATTCTTGCTGTAAGGAAAAAGAAGTTCAAAAATTATACATGCAACATTCTTAACGGGCATTTTTGAAGTGCTGCAAATGTAAATGTTGCCACCAACCTCATGTTATCAAAACAGGGCTGTTTTGCAAAGTTATCTGTAACTGGTGCCAAAGTCCATGTAGAACTGACACAAGAGAATATGGCACACAGATGATCTCAACCGAGCTTCTTAAAAATCAATAAAAGCTGTGGCTTGGTCAGAGTGTATGCATTTTTATGTCAAAGAAGGTGCACCCCCATTTTCTTTAAGTTTATTAATAAATGATGCTCTATAGTAGTTTTTGTAGAGTACAAGTTGCGACTTGTACTGGACCTTTTGAGAGTCATGCAGAGCTGATCTAATAAGTCAAATAATTTTTGCAACTGTGCATGACGATAATAAATCCAGCGTATTAATCTCACAAATCAAGATGATAGTAAGGATGATATTGTAAAATATGTTTTAGTTATGAAAGCCAGAAATTCATTTGAAAGATTTGTGACAGTGTCTGGAAGAACAAACATGTTTGTGTGAGTGGCCAAGTGGGCAACCTTCAGCCACATTCAGATTAAACATAGAAGTATTTCCACATCATCTGCACCTTCAGTGATGGTAACTTGCTAGTGCTGAAAGCTGTGACATGTCAGCTGACCCTTGGTTTATTTCACAGGTGACGCCATGCTCCAAGAGCTTTTAGCAACCGAAATTCGACACGTTTGACTAAGAAGCTGTCGCCACTGCCGGCATCATGGGGACAACGATGAGCGAGCCGTGTATTTATGATAAACTGTCCGAGAGTATCGACATCCTCCGTCAGTCGGGTTACCGCTACGGAATGTCGGAGAGGGAGATCGAGAGGTTCATCAAGCAGGTCCTGGAGACCAACGAGCCCAGAAGAGAGCCCCCACAGTTTCCCATCCTGAGAGCCACCATCAAGGTCCACATATAAATTACTACATTGCTGAAACAGATTAATACTGAAGACCTTTGACACTAGAGAGGCTTAGTTTTAATTTTAGTTCAGTAGTGTTGGTAATTAGTTTGAAAGACTGTTTTAAGATAGATTTAAAGTGTGAAAATCCAATAAGTTTACTTTGTAGAAGACTCAGCTCTTTTTGTTGCTCTAAAATAGGTTTACGCTTCACAGACGGTTATTCATGTGCTGTCCTGATAAAGGAGACATTTGTCTGAGTTGCAAAGTCTTTGTGTTGTCTCTTCAGTTTGTGGTGGCTGTTGGCTTCTTGCTGGTGGTGGTGCTGGCCTTCACCTACCCCCAGAATGCTCCCCAGCTGGGACTGGTCAATCTGGGCTGCTATAACTGGTCGTCCCCTCTCAGCCATGTCCGCCTGCTCTCCCTACCCATCGCCAAGAAGTACAACCTGCAAGGTGTGAGTTGTTTCAGTTTTTGTTCTGTCGCAAACATGCGTACACAAACAAAATCCAACGTTTCCTACTAACGAGAAAGTCCTTATTACCCTAGGATTGCACGATTCATTTCAGCACCTCAGCAGAGAGCTGTAGTTGGGATATGCCAATCCAGAAGATATTTGACGTTTCAGTTTAAATTAAATTTGACGTTTGTGTGCAGCAGCAAACATGACTGTTCCGTAAACTTGTTCTCCATTTGAGAAAAAACTGAAACCAAAAAGGAGAAACACTTTTTTTTTTTTTTTTTTTTGCATCTCTGCTTAGGGGCAGACCTGTGTTTATGCATGCTGTTACTTGCAGGGACACTTAATAAAACTGTTTCATCATTATAACATCTTTGACTTGAGTGCCTACCTGTAAGCTGTATGCATAAACTTTACGGGGCAGTGCACAGACAGTGCTATCTGCTAATCACTGTAACAAACAAAGTAAAATAAAACATACTAGAATTTTAGGGCAGTAAACTAATTCCAGTAAAAATGTCCCTAAAGGCACCATAAACATGAACCACTTCAATGACTCGAGTTAGTGGAGATGACATCCGTCAGACTATAGGTCTTTAAAAGAAATCCAAACAGGTGACTTATTTAGGAGAAATTAAATCAACCCATGCAGTTAGATTAGATGAAACTTTATTAATCCCTCGGGTGGGTTCCTCTGGGAAATTCACTTTCCAGTAGCACAGCACTGACAGCTCTGTCAAGAATGAAGCTATCCTTAGAGCCCAAAGCTTGTTTGTTTGTTTGTTTCAGACCAGCCTGTAAATATGCATTTCTTAAGTGTTTATTTGTGTGCTGCAGGTTTCCATGAGTGGTGGAGCGCTGGCGCTCTCAGGCAAAATCTAGTCAACTGTTCAGGCTGTGCGGAGATTTCCTCAGTGTTGGAAGTCCCTGAGAGCCTCAGAGGGACTGTCACTCTGCGACGAGGTCCTCAGCTTGTCCTGCTGAAGGTCAGAGGTCAACGCTGTCACGGTGGCCATCTAAAGAGCCTTGTGTCATATTCCTGATAGAGAACCTGTTTAAAATGTCTGTAAACACCACCGTGTGTGCCAGTGGTGCCATTTAAAGGATTTGACTTGTTTAATTTGGACTCTGTTATTAGCGTAGCCTCTGTCTTTCTGAAATGTGCACGTGAGCATTTTCCTTTCCAAAGAATTTATTTATTTATTACTACAAACACTTCAAAAACTTAAGATCATCATGATAACTGCATCTACTGTGCTGAACAAATGACGCATGCATATTGTGGGAGCCGCTCACACAGATCTCAAGAGATAAAGAATGTGTGTAAGACACTTGTCACACTAGGAAAAAGTCAACAGCAGACCTGTAAAATCACATGCCCTGTAAACAGTATTCAGTTTGAATAAAAAAACAAAACAAAACAGTTTGTTCATCTTTATTTCCATTTGTCCATGCTGCTCTCTCTAGGGCGGGGAGTCCCTCAGCGTCCAGCGGCAGCAGCTCGAGGAGCTCTACCTGGCTCATTCGGGCTCCATGTCCATTCTGCTGGAGGAGGAGGACGGTCTGCACAACCACAATCTCGGCCTCCCTCAGGGACCTGCCAACTTCACGTTGCTCTGGTACTTAGCATTTTTAAAGTAGTGCTCCATTTGCTCAGTACTAACCCAAACCACTGGAAAATACTTACTAATTTAATACTTGAAGAGGTCAGAATCAGATTGTTGTGCCACTAAAACATCTACATGCGGACGCATACTGTGTAATAAATAAAATGCTGGGTGCAACACATCTACCTGTAAAAAGTATACTTACTACACTTTTAGACAAATCTTTGTACTACCCCTGTGATCTTTGACCTTCGTAAATTGTGGTCTCAATTACATTCAAAAGAGGAAGTTAAGTCCACCCTATGCTAGAGTAGGTTTTAGAGCGAGCCAGCCTTGTAATTGTCAGATCGCTGACCCTATGACCCTAAAACTGGACGTTAAAAACCAATAGCTGACATCACTGTGACCATTAATTATATCTGGATACAGTCTGTGTGGTTGTAGTTGTGCATATTACTTCTGTCCCTGTAGGCGGTTCAGCTCTGGGACCAGGGAGAAGGTGCTGAGGTGGCTCTTCCCGAAGGCTGAGCTCTGCCCTCTGCTGGACAGCGCCGGGACCATCCTGCAGCGCTGCCTGGTCACCCACAGCACAAACTCTCAGAGCAAGGTGAGTCCAACTGTGTTCATATTTGTTCATATTCCAATCGCGGAGGAAACACCACGCTAATTATCGTTATGGATGCAGAGAGTAAACAGTAAAAACGGTAAAAATAAAGAAAAAAATGGATTATTAGTAGTAGTAGTAGTATTAAGTTAAAGCAGCTGAAGTGTGAGGTTGTGCAGTTGTGATTGTAGCGCCTCAGTGACGTTTTGTCCTCGATAATATTTAACTACAAAAACACACCTTTCAGCTTTCTTTGTTGTAAGCTGCCGTTTGGGTTTCAGGGTGTCAGGGTGTTGGGCTGGCTGGTGGTGGGCGAGGGGCTGCCAACTGTTCGAGTTCTGCCCGTTCAGCGCTGCCAGAAACACTGCAGCTCCTTCAACCTGTGGCTGACGCCGGGAGACATGGGTAACACCTGCTGCACCTGCACATTTTTACACATGGACAGCAGATGAAATACAGATAATTATTTTTTTTTATTTTTTTTTTTAAAGTTAAAATATAGTTTTTGTTGTTAGGACTTTATATAGTTTATTAATTCATTAATGTTTAATTTGTCAAATTAAACATTAATAAATTAATGTTTAATCTGACAAATTAAAATCAAAGCAGTTAATGTTTTGTGTAGCTGCTGAAGCCACACTGAGCACCTATTGATGATTTGTTGTCCCCTCTGACCTTTGACCTGCACAGTGTACGCTGACCCCCGGTACTGGCAGATGGAGCTCTTTCCGGGTCGAGGCCAGAACATCATCTGTGGCGGGTCGACATTTTAAAACTTCAGGAGGCGCCAAGAGAAGAAGGGCGGAGTTCAGGACTGAGGCGTGACATGGAGATCATCTGCCTTGCTCCAGCTCCGCCCACTGATGCCTTACAAAGTCCCAACCTTTTATTATTATTACTTTTTCCTGGTACCCCTTCTTTCCTTACATCATCCTCAGAGAGCTGGAACAACTGCACACATGGAGGTTTGAGGACTGAAAAGTGACTCATTTAGTTTACCAGCTGAACGTAATCTCGTGCCATAGCTCCACACAGATATCTAGATAAAAAAAGAACAAACAAAAGAAATCTTTGTTTCTCTTTAGTGTGCCCGGTCCCAGGTCTCTGAATCACCGCCAACACCTCCGACTTGTTCAGTGATTTTAAAATATCTGCTGTTGTCCTTGTTGGTTGGAGAAAACAAAGTTATATTTTGTGTCAAAGCCAGAAAAATGTCTTCATGTGTGACTCTTCCCAGTGATGAGGGTCAAATTTATGAAAAATGACTTTTAAATGGAGTCCTCTTAAGAGACTTGTGGTTTCAGATATTGATTCACAGCTGATTGGTCAGCCAGAGACAACCCAAGCACCATGTACAACGGAAGAACAATGAGATACAAAATTAGTGCTTTGTATATTGGCCGTGTGCAGCCGACCCCAGGCTGGATTCACTTAAACTTTGTGGCTTTTTAATCTGTAATAGCTGATTGATCTAAAATGAAACTGGGAGTAATCAAAGTAGAACCAGTAGCAACGCAGGGGATGCCCCACAGCTCCCGTTCTTCTTCTCCCTCTAACACCTGCTTTTTTGCACTTTCTGGGAACTTTAAAGGAACTTTGGCGTCATTTGGATTCATGTGGATGTGGTAAAAGAGCCGGACTATGATCAGAACTTCCAGCCGCTAACAAACTCAGATGGTGCTGAGAGGAAAAACTCATCGAGCTGCTCAGTGCAGGAGCAAACCCAGAAACTAATTGCCATCTGTTGTGACGCTTCTGCCCTTTATTTGGTTCTTTTGATTATGTTAAAGGGACAGTTCACCCCAAATTTTAAAACTATGATATTCTCAGTTACATATCGTAGTACCTAAAACAGTCTGTCATTTGAACTGCGTTTTAGTTTTTCTGTATTTTGGGTAATTTTTTTCAAAGTGGACCCATTATGTTCTAGTATCAGTAAGAGGATATTAGAGTTACCCCATCTTAGGGCTGTTCGATATAATGATATATATCGGATGATGATGTTATAAAAAACGTCTATCGTTGCATTTTACGCTATTGTTTGTTTCGTGGTGTCGCAAAATAAACTGTTTACGGCAATATTTTTTCATTATGGTCACTGTAGTGGTTATATTAATTTCTTAAAGTTCTCTCTTTCTCTTATATTTAATATAACCACACTACAGACAGACAAGCGCTTGTTTTTATGCGTTGTCGTTATTTCCACATAAACCTTTCACAATAAAGCTCAAGATCCTGTTGAGACTTTTCAAAATAAACTGAATCACGTGAAAGATCTAGAGTATTTACGGATGAGAAGCAAAAACGAGCCGTCAGGTGCTAAAAAATAAATGTCTAAAAAAAGTATAGTTTCATGCATCAGTTAAAACACTCGAGTCCAGGTACGCAACGCCCGCCTGGAAACACTTCCCGCAAGTCGAGCTGCCCGAGATTCAGAATTTACAGAAAATGTTACATTTTTGTGATTTATATCGTTATCGGACGATAGAATTCTTATATCGGGATATGAGATTTTGGTCATATCGCACAGCCCTACCCCTTCTTACTGACCTCATAGAGATCTTAGAGTAGAAGAAATGAAAATGACATGTGGATATATATATAGGCATCCTTATTTGAAAATTGGCCACTTTTAATGTGAGCATCCTTCATTTTAACAATAAATATGGTGGAAAACAAGGAAAATTGGGAAAGGCTTAATTTAAATGAATTGTTTTGGCTCATGTTTTTGCCAAATGTAAACATAACACTGCGATTCTCGTTCTTTTCAAACTCTCTTGAAAAAGTTTTTAAACTTTCTTTTTTTGGTCACATTTTAGCATTTTACAAAAGTGTTTTTAACCTGATTATTAGATTATGAGCCATCTCTGCCTCAACACAAGTTTTAGACCTGTGAGAGAATATATGGGTGAGCTGGCCCTTTAACATCCAGTTTGCAACACTAAGGCACCACACAGCAGCAGACGGGAGACATTTTATTGATAACACAGACAAAAGCTGCTTCTCTAATTTCATTGTCGCTATTTATTGTTATGGCTGTATAGAAATTGAACCATTAATTTTAATAATAAAGTGTTGTAATATTATATTTTTGATTATTACATGGGATCATTAGCACAGACAGAGCAAGAGCGGAGGATATATTTTGTGCTTATCAGGGTTTAAAAGTCTGAATAATGTCAAGTAAGTTTGCCAAAGTTTCTGCATTTTAAAGATGAACTCCCTCAGCTTGTTTAAGAGTTTTACATTTCCAGCAAAGCAGCTGAAGCTAAGTCAGGGGCTGCATCTTTTGAAATGTTTGCTTTGCATAGAGATGTAACACTTTTATGAGGAAATTAAAACTTATCGTGTATTATATGCTTCCATCTGTGTGGACACTTTGTTTAAAAGTTAAAAAGTTGAGTCTGAACTTTATGGGGAATTGTAGGAATTGTGAAGAAAATTAAACAAAACAAAAGTCCTGCAGACAAAAGCCCATCCACCCGTTTTCTTCTGCTTATCCAGAAGAAAGGGTGGCAGACAAAATAGAATAACTACAGGTGATCTGGTATGCTCATTGTCATCTCCAAAAGTCATTTTTGAACTACACTAGAGTAGCTTGGATGATTCACAGTTAAATATAATCCTCATTGTTGTACTACACCGGATCAGTTCAGCCTCTATTTTGAATCCTATCCATCTGAACCAACAGTCTTCTGATTGGCTGCCCCTCCAAAACAGAACAGCAGATGGGTGGGGCTTCTGGGCCTTAAATTCCCATATTAGGAGATGACATCACTGCAACTGAATACATGTATTTCCAGACCAATGGCCTAAATCTAGTTTCAAAAATCAAAAAACTTTAAAAGGTTTTAGAATTAGACTGAAAAATTAACAGTAGGAAAGGAAAAGTTAAGTCTGAAAACCTTAACCCAGAGATACTAGTACATAACCTCTGAATATATATGAAAGAAAGTAAAAATGAGTATGATTAATAGGTCTAATTTAAATATTTTGTCAACATTTAAGCATTTGTAAGGTTTGCCAAGAAAACTGCTCTACATGTCACATCCAAATAATCCTGCTTTAAATCCATTATTTAATTCAGATTTGGCCCGTTTTACAACATTGTGGTACCTTTGAAGGACCTTACAGGAGAAGTAGACTTACATTAGCTGTGCAGTTTATAGCTAACTAATGCAAAGAGCAGTGCTGTAGTAAATCTCACTTTCTGACATTTACTTTTTGGAGTCTCCAATAGTTTGCGTGTACAAAATGTACATTTGAAGTCAGTGATTCACGATACTAACCACACAAGTTCTTACAATATTTATCCAGCCATCAGTGATATAATCTGACCTCAGACCCAGAGGAAGTACAGAACATCAACAGAGGCTTTGTGGTTTGTTAAGTGTGGATTGGTCATTGTTTCAATATTATGTTACTTCCAAGTCACAGCATGTGTTAAACTGTTTGCAGGTTAGAATCATCAGCTGGAGCTGGAAGAAGCAACTTTGTCTTTCTGGAAATCTCTGATTAAACGTTTTGCCCCACAAGAGTAAATAATCCTTCCCCTGCATCTACGCAGTATTAATATTAGGGGTGCAACTATACACAAAATTCACGGTTTGGTTCGATATTTTGGTGTCACGGTTCGATATTTTTTCGATACAAAAAAATATTCACGCTTTTTTAATTTGTCATTTATTAAAATTATAAATATACATTTTAACTCAAACTTACAGTTTTTAAATTTAATGTTGCTGAAACAACAAAGGGATAAAATAATAATCTAAACCTAATCTATCTGATCGAGAAATCACCCATGAGAGTTTATTACAGAGAAATGGCTCTTTCCAAAATAAAAGCTATACTATATGCTTCGTCTGGGCTATATTCTCAGCAGCATATTAATCTGGGGTCCGTTCTTCGTACCTCGCTAAGTAAGTTAGCTGGATTTGATTGTTGACGATTTCGTGTGATCTTGGATCGTTCGGTTCTCCGAAGCTCATCTGGGACTTGCTGTCATAGCAACAGATCCGTAAGCGTAAACCTGCTCGGGAGCAGGCTTACTTTATGTAAACAGGATTAGATCGCGGCCACTCAGGTATGTCCGCTTCATGTATACGAAAGCAACAGCGATATTTTACCACTGTTTTACCATAAATAAATATTATCAATGTAACTAAAGATAATGCAGTATTTGATCCTTTCATTGATTTCATACAGATACATACAGGTCATTTCCTAAAAAAAGGGAAATGTACTATTAATCATTCTATTTCATGTATTTGATTATTTCAGATGTAATTCATATTTTAGAGTAGTAATAGTAAATTACTTTGTGTAATCAAGATGAGAGACCACGGCTATAAAAGCGAAGGTGGATTTGGGAAGGGAATTGTGCAACACAATTTCGAATATTAAAAACATGACAAAACATATTTTTCATTGAAATTTATTTGAGCATCTTTTTCTGTCTCATCAAAAAAAAGCCAGTCATCATTTGCCTGGAAAAAAAAAATCATATATACTGTGTCACGTACTCTGAAGTTCCTTTTGAAGCAACTCGATTTCTAGTTGAAGTTTTTGCCTCATTAGAGCTTGAAGTTCGATTTCACTTAGAAGCTTTTGTTTCTTCAGCTCAGTATACTCCATTTTTTTCTGGAGACTTCTCTTATAGAGCAAACGAATGTCACCCTGTTTCAATTGTAGAGACAACATTTAACGGTCAATACATGTCATATAGGAAGTAAAATTAATTACAACACTGCCCACCTCTGTATCAGGCCTCTCTGCCGGCCTCTTTGCCTGCAAATCATACTGCAGTCAGAAACACATAGAAGTACACAAGTAGATAGAAATTCAGGCCAAATTTTGCATGAACTTACAGGGACTTCCTCCAAACCACAGTCATCTGACAGGGTTGCGTCACTGTCCTGTGCAATGGAAACAAAATGGTGTTACAAAGGGATGTGGTACAGCCTATTGGTCTAAATAATTAAAAAAAAAAAAGATATATATATCTCCCAACTTACTGTGCATGCTTCAGTCACCCCTTGCATGGGAACAGGTAAAAGTGATGGAGTGTTATGTAAAACTACACACAAAAAACCCCACAATGTCAATAAATGTACAAAAAGCATGTTAATTAAGGCAACAACCAAATATTTTACATTGTACAAATAGAATTATGAGCTCATTTACCAGTTATGAAGGTGCTGCTGCTACTGCGCCCCGGCTGCTGGTCTAAGGAAGAGCTGCCCCCAGGGATGCCCTCAACAATGGGTCTGGTGGCATTCAACCCTAGGGCCAGCTCCTCTGCCGGGGTGTGACGAGGGGGTGCAGGACCACCACCTGTCTTTTTTTGCTCTGCCCTTTTCTTGGTTGCTGTTATACACAAACAAACAGATTATTTCAGGGTCTCTTTTCAAGAGACTAAAAGCAATATAAGTGATAAATATTACCATTCTGTAGAATATTCTTATATTTCACTTTTACTTGTTCCCATGTTCTAGTGGGTCCTGTTGTGGCTCTAATGTGAAAGGGGATATAATGTAATATAATATGATATAATATAATATGATATGATGTCATATAATATAATAAATTACTTACGAGTTTAATTTGTCAGCAACTTTCTGCCAGCCCTCTCTCCTTGCTTTTGCAGCCTTTGCAGTGTTCCCTTGCGTTTTAATTACACTCTGAAACTCCTGAAATCCCTCAATCAAGAGTTCTTGCTCTGCTGCCGAAAAATACCGAGCGCGCTCCTTCGACATTTTCGCCGACCAATCAAAGGGTTGCCGATCAATGTTTCTACTATCGATGCGTAGCCCCTGTTAAGCCACCCAGTGATCTCACATTACTTCATCCAGCTGTACTAATCGTCAACAACAGGTGTGTTCGGAGAACCGGAATAGCGAGCTCAGAGTTGGCGCGATGATTTGATCTTGGATGTAGTAAGCGAGGTACGAAGAACGGACCCCTGGGCTGTACTTTGGTGGCACAGCCTCAAAACACTGAAAATGCTGCCCCCTGGTGGTGAAAGCTTTTAAAAAGCTTTTTTTTTCCACCATGAGAAGTTAAACCCCTCAGATTAGAATTTAGGATTATTTACATGCCCAGTCTTTCTCTTAATAAAACACTAAAAAAAAAGACTAGAAAACAGCAGTATATTTACATATTTATTTATATCAAAATATTTGTATAGACAGAACTGAAGTTTACATTTATGTAAAGTACTGAAACACAAGTGCAGCTTTATTAGTTTTTGTATAAAAATGCACATCAGATGCCACAGTACAGAGGGGAAACAAGGGTTTAAAGTTAGAAGCTCGTTCTCAGACTATATATTTGTTTGATTATATATTGGTAGATATGATATGATATGAGAACATATCACATGTTAACTGACAGCAAGGAAGTGCCATCTGTAGTGTGTCAGGAGACACAAAAATATATTGTTTAAAGATAGTAAAATAATAAATTGAGCGCTTTAGAGTGTCACACCGACAGTAAACCTTTTTTCCTCAACAAGACCTGAACAGCGCACCTTTAAAGTAACCAGGAAACAACATATCCCAAAACAGATACAATGAACTAAGAATGTAAAGGATAAAATTCTTTTAAAATTTTACTATTTAGAAACCAAGTTATAAAAGTCTTTCTTTAGGAATGTTTTTACACTTTCAGTGATCAAAATCATTTCAGTGGCACACTACAGGTTAGCTTCTGATAACATAACTGCATTGTTATTTTTTTATTGACACCAGCCAAACACGACTGAATGAAACTTAATGTTTGCTGAACTGAACAAGCCGGCAGCTCAACTCAAATACAAACAGACTGACTTGGATTTAAACAGTAGTTTTCCATCTAATGACTCCAGAGACTGCTGAAGGAACAGCAGTAATGATTCATAAATGAACATGAATACCTTTTTTTTTTTTTTTTTTTTGAAAGAGTAATGATAAAAAGTGCAAAGCGGTTACATAGTTTGACAGAAAAGTGCAAAAGCTTCATGTTGACCAGGTCATATAATAATAATAAAAAAAAAATCTCTCCTCTTAGTTTTCTCTCTTCAGTCAGACAGGTTTTTTATTTAGTTTGATTTAGCATGCGCCATTAGCGGGCTGCCTGCTGTAACCCTAATTTCCTTCGGGATTAATAAAGTATTCTGATTCTGATTTCTTTCTCCACCGAACCCTATACAAGGAAGGTAATGGGATACCTGCCAGCACTCTGGTTTTCCCCACATATTTGGAGGATTCTCTCAAGAAAGCCTCACAATCTGCATGATTCTCAGTGTTTTTTCTGTTTGTCTGATGGTTTTCAAAGGGTGTGTTTTGCAAGAGAAATTTTTTGTTTTTTTAGTTAATTTTCATTTTTACTTAAAGTTTGTTTCTTTGGTTAGCTTCCAGAGCAGGTTTTCTCATGTCAGTTTCATTTTTTTTATCCATTTCAATGTGTAAGTTTTAGTCACCAGACAGATTTAAGAAAATCAGACTAGATAAAAACAAAAGACTGTAAAGGCAGGTGAGTCTCAGTCATGTAGATATCCAAGTCTCAGTAACAAAAGCACCAAAACCTCATCAGACATCTTGTTGACAAATCCGACCAAACTAACAAAGACTAAAACTAAAGATATGTCCTTTATATCTGTATTAATAACCTTGTTGTTCACAAAGATAATCTCTTTGCGAGTAGGACCACCAGTCAAACACGTGTCTTCAGAGTAAAGGCACAAAGAGTCCACACACACACACTAAAAATAAAAAACGGACAACTGAGATGTGCGACTCTTCGGATTTGTAATATTGATTTCAAAGAAGGTTATTCACCAAATTCAGATTAAATGTTTGCTTCAGGAGTGAAAAGCTGGAACAATACAAATGGCAACCCTAACTAACTGAATTGGTCAAAGTTGTCAACACAACCAGCTTGAAGCAGCTTTCATGCAGGTTTACTGAATGTACTGATCTGAACTTCTACAGATACCACACATATTATATAAAAAAATAACAAAAACTCAAATAAAGCAAAAAAAAGACTTTTAAAAATGGTAAAAAATAAAACCATATTAACACCCGTTTAGTCTCTCTGGTTTCCTGCTCATCATGCTACAGAAAAAAAGTGTGGAGGGACCATAAATGCTGCCAGGACTCGGTGATATATTTACTATGACATCTGCCTGCTGTGGATTATTAAGACTCAAACTAAATTCACTTCCACATTATAGAGGTAGAGAAAGAAATAATGGAATAACAGTCGAACGTTAATGTCTGACTACATGTTAGGAGGAGACACTGTATGTGCGTACTGACTCTTTATGAACCACTACAGCTGTCAGAAACCTTTTATAAAATGCCTTTAAATGTAAATTAAAATATAAAGGGAAAAAAAAGAAAGAAATTGGTGCAGGAAGTCCTGTTCTCATCATGTTGTTCCCGCCAGCAGTGGAGACACTTCAGAGGGTGCGCGACTGTTGTGATGTGATGCAGGGTTGTGCCCGTGAGTCCAGTCGTACAGGTGACTGCTCTGCAAATCAACCTCTGCTCGCAGATTTATTTTCTTTATTACGAAGAAGGAAAGAAAAAAAGAAGAAAAGATTAGGAAGCGGGTCTTTGTAAATGCAGACATAAAAGGAATGCTTTCTTCTTTTTTTACTCTTCAGTGGCATCATTTGTGGTATTTCAGTTAGACCGAAGCAACACGGGCTACTTTGTTCTGTACAGAAACTTATTAGCTGAGTCAAAGGGGAGGGAAAAAAAGGATTCCACTTAAATGACTTTCCTTTTTAAGCCCCCGGAGCAAGGCCGAGATCATTATTGTGTTATGTTACGAGTAAATCTGTCAAATAAGACCTTCAGCAGCTGCTGTGAGTGAAACAAAGAGTACCTGAAAATCTCTGATGTAGGTGAGGAAGAAGCTGATGAAGGAGAAGGCCAGAAACCATTCAGAGATTGTGCTGATAATGTGAGCCGTGTAACCCTGAAGAAAAAAGAGGACAAGCTTGAATGCTGCGGTAATACTAAATGAAGAGTATTTGTGTCCCAGTGGGAGCAGTTCATCTGCTCAGAGCTGCTGGCTAAAATCAAAGATCTTCTGTGGCTGTTGGTGCTGACAAAACCTTAAAAATTGAAGAATTAATACAGTAAAACACATTTTTCTTGACTTGAGAACTACTAAAAAAAAAATACTTTGATGACTTTCAACCTTCTAACACACTCTGAAGACTACTGACCGTCTCTCCAGGAGTCCAGTGAAGTTTGCGAGGTACGTCGACACCTATCAGACTGGTGTACATGATGACTGAAGATATAAACACTGATAGGCTGTTGAGGACTGTTTTCAGAGTCATCAGGACATCGGATATAACAAACAGACTAAAAGACAGATGCAGCTGCCGATTATGGACCGCATGTTTTGCATCCTTGGTATTTACCCTTCGACTGATTGCCTGGTGATATTTTCACAGGAAAAACTGGATTTAAATGCTTCACCAGAACATTTTAAAGGGTTGTATTTATGCATTTGCAGCTATTCATGCATATGCTTTTATTATTTTTGTGTATAATGTGTCTTTAGTGGTGGTTATTGCTAAACTATCATCTAGCACGTGTTAGCATGATGTACTGCACTTGTGCAACACGCATTAATCAGTTAGTTGACATTACTGCCAAGTAACTGACTGAATTTTATGGAACATAAACTTTTAAAGAGGCTTGAAAAGGCATGAAAACAGTGCAATGGCTCAACTGACTAATTCTGGAGTATTTTATAAGCACACTTGCCAAAGAAACAGCCAACTTGGGTGTGTTGGCTGAGGAGCAAGAGGCACTGCTTCTGTTGGCTTCATTCTCAGGCCCCGAGTTTGCTGCTTGTTTTAGATTAAAGCAAAAATGACGACTACACAGGGTCGAAGGATACTGCTGAAGATGCTGCCCAGGGTCCAGAATCCGATGCAGAGGCGCAGCAGGTAGATGGTCCTGCTGTGGATGTGGGGCTGCATGTAGTAGGAGAGCACCGACTGAAGCAGGATGTAAAGAGCCCCGAACCCAAAGGTGAGAATCGCCCCCACGAGGTGCATGTAGAAAATGGTGGTCTTCTGCTCAAACAGACACAGAGATACACTGATAACACGATCGATGCGTCAGAACCTGAGCATGTAGAAAATGATTCCAGACCAGCAGCAGCACACACCTGGAAGTTGGCCACTACGCACATCCCGAAGGAGCTGGTCCAGCCCACCCAGAGCCCGATGCAGTTCAATCTGAGGAGTTTGAGATCGTCCACACCCAACAGAGCCTCCACCTGTTTGTAACGCACGTACATCGTGGCCATACCTGCAAGCACAATAACCATCAGCTACACTATGTGTTTGAGCACTTTTACTGTTATGACTGTGTGTTTACACCATTTTTACAGAATAGAGCCGTGTGTGTGTGTGTTACCTAAAAAGGCTGACACATCCATCATGATGCCAAACACACACCTCTCTGGTGCCATCGTTCCTGTGTCACTGTAACACCAAACAAATGCTGGTTTATAAAAGTCTGGTTTGTTTCTTAAACAGATCAAAAGGTTCAATAAATTATTATTTAACATCAAAAAGACCTGATGTACGGCACAAAAGGATCCACGTGTCTCAGCACCACCGCCGTGATGTAAGGGAAGATGAAGGACGCCGCCGTCCAGACGACCAGAGCGGCAGGGAGGAAGCACATTCCCTGCTGGAACCACCACATGGCGCCCTCACTGGATGTGTGCGCTGATGCTGATTCACTGTGCCCTGTCCAAAACATCAGCATCATCATTATTATGAGAGCACTCCATCTTTTTTTTTTTTTTTAATAATTTCATGCATTTAATTTCTAAGTCAGTTTCCACCTGATCTGCGAATCAGCTGGGGAGTTGTGCAACATTACTTTAGCACATTTACCACTCAACATAAAATTGAACATTTATACTGTGAAACACAGGAAGACTTGCAGCTCGCAAAGGTGAGCCTGATATCTAAATGTGAGTAAAAACAAGACCTTTCATATGCTCTAACATTCTTTGACCAGCCACCTGTCACACACAATGACACGGCCTGTTAAAGTTTACCCAAAAAGCACTTTTTGAAATTTTGGATGTTTTATGTGTTATTTAATGTAACAGCCATTAAACGTGCAGTTTCAATATTGAAACTATCATATATCCTATTATATTGATGGTCAAACTAGGTTACAGAAAAGAAAAAAAAAAGCCATTCTGCTTGGATTTCAGCCTGACTTGATCTCATAACAACATCATTAACTTTAAATATTAAACTTTAACTTGTTAAGAGTCCAAAGAGGGTGAATATCTTGTTAAAAACAGCCCAACTCTACTGTATTTTTACACTGATATGTCCAGATACTGAGTAATGCTTTCACATGCACAAGTAACTGTGAAGATGTACATGCACCCAGTGACGAATGTTTCTAATCATTTTGTTTGTTTTTGCATGTGAAAGAGTTTAAGTGGGGTTACATTCTCCTATTTGAGATTGTGATTTAAGTGATCTGAAAAAAAAGTGCTTTGATCATTGTTTGTGACCGAGTCATAACCCTTCTGTTGAAAGCAGGAAGTAAAAAAAATGTTCAAGAACTCATGAGACAGATTGTTACAACACAACTGGTTTGGAAACCTGTTCTGGTCCAATGATGATGTAAACCAGGATGATTAAAATAGACCTGAAGTGAATCCTTTCAGTTATGGAGGAGACATTTTGTATTCAGTAAGGAAATGTATATATGCACATTCACAGGGAAGTAAATGTAATTTTGGTACTTCTAATACAGAAAATAAACATTAATACGATATTTTTCGAATGCATCCTTTACTTTGTCTAAACGGGATATTATTAGTTTGTTTAAAGAAAACAAAATATCATCAGCTGTGTCTTTCTGAAATGTTTAAAAGAAATTAATCTGAACCTTAATCAGTTAACAACATATTTATATTGATATAAAAGCACTGTTCAACATAACACTTCCCCACACAAAAACAGCCAAAGTCAGTTATATGGCTTTTAATGTCTAAGAAATAACAAAACTAGATTACAATTTTAGAAGGAGAAGCACTCAGTAAATTAAACGCATACACCAGCATTAACCAAAATATCCCAGCAGCTGGTTGTTCAACATGCCCAGCATACTTTTTTTTAGTGGCCCAGAGCCATCGTGTCATTTTTTTTACCTGTAAAGTTTAAAGAACAACACTTTCATGTTTGTAATAGTGTGACCCAAATAACGACATGGACATGATTTTTATCCTCAGTCCTCCCATCCCACATATAGAGACAATGGCCAGCATTTTTATTAAATGTAGTTTACTAGATATAACTAAAGATTTAAACAGATTTAAAGGTGCATCCTCACCAAAAACCCAAATCAATAATTATTATAATAATTTTATTAAATATATACAAATATAATTAAGTTGTATTGTATTTTGGATTATTCTGCAGTAAAATTCTGCTACTTATTTTCTAAAAACGTACTTTTGAAGAAGTAAGTTTCAGTAAAAACCCTTGAATAATAACAGGTAACAGTTTATACTGTTTTTGCCCAGTTTTGTGCAACATGCCATTTTCACTGAAGGGCAGGTAGATGAGTGAAATCACAGCTACCAGGTGAGAAAGAGGGAATGCAGAAGTGTACAAAGACTATGATATAAGATCTTAATTATTATTTCACACAACCTCTTAGCAATAATGATGAGATGCACAAAAAAATGCTAATTTTTACTGGGAGCTAGCTTAGAATATACAAAATGTGTTTTGATATAGCACCAGACTTTCGTTTAACAAAAAATAACCAATACACCAGGATGGAATTTTTAAAAAGAAACTATCCAGGTAAGCCCATGTGAGTTACTGCATGACTCGTGAGAGACAAAAATGTGTTAGGGTACAAACATGAGTGCAGGAAATTCCCTTGTTCTCACTGAGGAAGCGAAACAAAGTGAAAATATCTCACAGGGGAGACGTTTCAATACCAAAGTGCACTGTAAAAATAGACTATTTAAGGCGTTTGACAACACATTAAGCTGCAAATGAACGCACGTATTTATTTACACGTGAAAATAAAGAGCCACCTACAGACAGAAGGACCAAAACAAAGCATGGAGCTAAACTGGCAACATAAAGCCAACAAATACTGACAGAGACGTCTACAAAACATGGCTAAAAGATGGCTAAAGCATGGCTAAAATCCTAAAATTTATAGCAACTAGTTAGCCAGCTAAAGTTAGCTTCGTTAAGTAGCCTTCACTAATGAATTTGCTGAATAGGACATCTTTACTTTAAAGTTTTCTATCTTGAAGCAGACAGCTGCTACAGCGAGGAACCAACAATCGCAGAGAGAAAGTCAGTTTTTCTCTACTTCAACATAATGACACTCACGTTACTCGAGTCCTCCTGCGACCATAACCCCCCCAGCGCGCACAAAACTGCTCCAGTCACTCGTTTCACACCCCGAAGCAGCTTCTCAGACCTCCGGTAATCACCGTAATCGCCGGAAAAAGGAACCGACTCTCATTTATAATATAAACTTTTTAAAGCGCCTACAACATTCGAGTTCCTTACTGAAAACTGCGCATGCGCCTGTCAGAAGCCACAAATATTACTTTACCTCCTGAATTTTGACTCGCAGGCGAGCTTGTAGGCATTAAGGACATACACTCAAAAGCTCTTAAACTCAAACATAAATAAGTACATGAACAGCTAAAATATTAAATGCATTAAATATCTATGTGATGTTATTCGATTTTATTTTTCTTTATTGATTTTATTTCATTTTCCAAAGCAATGGACAGTGTGAAGAGAGGTAAAAAAAAAAAAAAAAAAAAGAGTGTGTGTGGCGTGTGTGGAAACAAATTTCAAGGACAGCATAAAGCACAAAAGGAAAAGTTTACAGCATGTTGGTGAGACCTACTGTGATGTGTGGTTTGGTGACAGTGGCACTAACCTAAAGACAGGAGGTGGCAGAGGTGAAGATGTTAAGATTTTCACTTGGAGTGACCAGGATAGACAGGGCAGATAGTTGGTGTGACAGCTTAAATATTCCCATTTATTTCTCATTCAAGTCAGTTTTAGTAGCCCATGGACAACCTACCTTAGGAGGTCACCAGCTGGTGTACTCCTATTGCTGGTCTCAAGTCCAGATAAATTGGAGGTCTGCATGAGGGCATCAAATGTTATAACAACTCCGTGCCAAATAAAAAAGTGTTGATTCATACACTATGGCAAACTTGAGGAAGTAATGGAGCAGCTGTCTTACTTAGTGTTGGTCGTTTATAAGGTGGCAGGTTCTCTGAAGAAGATTTGGAGTGCTGACGTTTATAGTTATTCATCAGGAGGGTTTCTGGGATGTTTGTGTTTAGTAAAGTAAAATATTTTTGCATCATAGAAAAAGAACCTAAAGTGAAATTACCCACAAATCATTCTATCAATGGGAGTCCTTACCTGTTAAAGGTATTGTAATTTGTTTTTAGAGTTATTCAGTCTGACATGTCAGATAAAATAAATTTCAGCTTTGTTCAAACAGACTTTGCCAATGAGATGTTAGTTTTCAATAATATCTATAACATATTTCTGAGAGATGAGATCTGCTTTTGATATCAGAGAGTCAGGTTTCATCAGGAGGGTTTCTGGGATGTTTGTGTTTAGTAAAGTAAAATATTTTACTTACAGCTGTTACACATCATGACTTGAGTTGCTTTGAAGCCCTTTGATGTTCAAACGTCTTACAGGGTCCAGACTAATTTTTCTATGTTGTGCCAGATGGCTGTATGGTACAACCAACAGTCCTTGGACACCTCATGTTCAGAGCAGTATTTTGTGCACAGAAGCTCTGTTCCTAGCTAAGTTCAATGTCAAACTCATGGTGGGAAAAACAACACCTGGATGGTGGAACAGGTGAACTAACTGGTGTGCATTCGAATTCAGATGGTGTTAATAAGTGTTACTTTAACCCAGCAATAGCGGTTCCCATATACAATCTGTGGGAGGGTTTATTTGAACTCTCAGACTTTTTTTTTTATTTTTTCTTTATTTTGCTGTGTGTTGTTTCTAGTTTTCCAACTAATCTTAATTCTGTGCTCTCAGAATGTGCAAGTCTGGTTTTTAAATTTTTCTATTTCAGTCAGGGTAAAACAATCATTCTAATAATCACTGATCAAAAAGTATTAACCAAAGAATTTCTTTTGGATTTTATCTAAAAGGCTGTAATTGGGTTTTCACTTATGATCACTTGGGCTTTGAATGTTTAAAGGGAGAAAAGTTTTATAGCAACATAAGATGGATTTTGAGTTGCCATGTAAATCTACTCCAGTGGAGTCAGAGAATTAAAAATATGAATTTTGAAATCAGCATTTAATCTCATTTATGTCATTTATGTGCATGTTTGCATAGCAGACACATAATTCTGTGGCTTAAGAGACTTTAGATGTTGATCTATCAAGCAGAACCTCCAGGGAAGCATCTGATCCTAAATCCCGCTGCAGCACAACAGAAAGCCCAAACATACTGCCCGACTCAGCAACAAGAGGAGAAGGAGCTTTAGCAGATGGTGGATCCCACTGAGCTCTGATCTTCGCATATTCAGTCTGGAGTTACATGAAAAGACAGAAGATACTGAGACAAACTAAATCCAAGGAGGGGCTTTCAAGCTCCTTTGGGAAGCTTTCTAGTAGCATGAAAAACTGTGCAAGTGTGGCGTTTAAAGGAACTAATATCACCACTGGGTGACAGTGTTTCACCAGAAGGTGTTTGTGTAGCTGTAGAAGAAACAAGGAAATCCTGTATTAGATCAGGGCCGTGCAGTGGTTTGCATGGTCACCTTACTGCAACAAGGTTGTGGGTAGGGTTGCCAACTTCCTGAAAAATAAATAAGGGACACCTCGTGGCCAGGGCCAGGCGACCCAGTTGTCTTCACCCTTCCCAGTGTGGTGAATTTTCTAGCTCTTTTTTTTAACCATTTGACTTGAAGTTGATTTAAGTAGATATGTTCTACTTAAATCCTATTCTATTCTTTGTGATATGAACACATGTGAAACAAATGATCATTTAGCCATTTTTTTGTAGCTCAAAATGACAACATTAACACAGTAAAACAGGTCTCTTTCTTAAACAGAAGCCTGTCATGCTTAACTTTTGAGAATATAAGTAAATCTTTCTTTAAAAGAACTCTGTCCTGCTTAACTTAAAATAATAGAAAACAATAGAAAGAAAAATATTCTTCTAACAGTGCACATTTAGTGCATTTAGTACAATTGGCTTCAGCTGAGGTATTATTTCAGCTTTTCTAATGCTAATCAGCTGCTCCTGTTTGTAAACCCACTTGTTCCCATGATTACGCATCTTAACTCATCATCATTATTCATCTATGTATTACTTTTATGTATTAGTCATCTATTTGTTGTAATCATCTATCCTTGGAGTTGTTTATTACACAAAATAAATTATATTATCACACTTCTGGCCACATAGCGCTGATATTCACTGCACATGCCCATATTAACTTTTTCCAGCCAGGTGTTTTCCTTTTCCCATTCTTCCCTTTCTCTGAGGGGAACAAACATTGCTGCTCTAATGCTGGGCTCACACTGTGCGGTTTTAGGCCCATTTTGAGCCGATTTTTGAGTCGTGCGACCGTTTTGGTGATCGGACCGTTTTTTGGCCTTCGTCGTGCGTCGTGTAGTATACGTGGGGTAACGAGAAGCGATTAACACCTCGAGCAGCTCCCGATCATCAATCGCTCGTGAGCCGCTCACACTGCTCACGCGCAAACACGTAAACGTCGGTGAAAAAGATGGAGCAGCACGGCTGTGCAGCGTGTGATCTGGACACAAGCGATGGAGGCACAACTTGTAGAACTTTGGAAAGCTCATCCGAGCCTTTTCGATGTGGCCTCACAAAATTATCACGACCACAACAACCGTGAAAATAGTTGGATCTACACTGCTGCTCAATCACAGCTGCCTGATCAATGTTTTTCATTAGCAATTTAGCAAAGTTGATGGTGGTGGTGGTGTGTCTGTGTGAGTGAAAGACAGAGAGCGACAGATTTTCTGTTATAACCTTCATTTTATGGAGGCAGTGTGAGCACTCAGGTCGCATCAGAGCATCGGGCCGTATAGTGTGAGACCTGCATCGTGACCTACCAACTTCTAACCCCTGCGAGTCAATCGTGCAGTTTGAGCAGGAGCTGAATAACGTGACTGAAAAAAAAAATCGCACAGTGTTTGCCCAGCTTTATGCTGGGCAAACACTGTGCGATAAGTGTGCTGTCAGCTCATTGGTCACAAAGCAGGAGAGGGGCTGGGAATTATGTTTTCAAACAAAGTGTTAATTCCATAAACATTTATAGACTACTTTTGATCCTCACTGTATTACGGGACAAAGTGCGTCCCTTATTAGCTCAATACGGGACGTGTACTTTTGTTTCTAAATACGGGACGATTCCGTATTTTAAGGGACGGTTGGCAACCCTAGTTGTGGGTTCAGACTTCCTGGTCAATGAGTCCCTTTTATGTAGTTTGCATGTTCTACCACAGTTCAAACACATACTTTTTTTTTTTTTTATCTTAACTGTAGATTCTAGATCAGCCATAGGTGTGGACATGAGAGTAAGGAGTTCTCTCTTTTGGCTGGACCTGATAGACTGGCAACATGTCAAGGGTCACCCTGCTCTCACCCAATGGCTGCTGAGGTAGATCCAGATCAAAGCAGCCGAGAAACTGAAGTAATTCCACCAGGTAACTGTTTTGGCAGATGATGATGACTTCTTTAAACATTTAAAACAAAAACATGAAAGAAAAAATTATGAAGAAAATTCTAATTCCAGCTACTTGAGGTAATTCGGCTGTCTTGTAAGGATGCTTCCTGTGCGTCTCCTGCATGAGTTGCTTCGGGCATATTCCACCAGAAGGAAGCCCCAGGGCAGACCCAGGATAGCTGGAACCCCCAGGCCTCGAGTTTGACACGTATACAAAAGGAACATTGTCACTTCAGGGGTCAAGCAGGTATTTCTTTTAATTTCCATAGTGCACGCCCATATATATGAGGAGGATAGAAAGATCTACATAAATTCGTTATATTTTCTTGAGAACATCAAGACCGTCAACATCAAGATCTCCCAGTTTTTCTCATTTCATTTTGATATGCATTTGCAAAGATACGACACAAAAGATCCTACCTCACAATAGTAAAGCTCGTAAATTCTTCCAAAAATTCCTGGATCTGTTCCAAAGACAATTCCTTTGACGCTGGGCCTCTAAAAACCTCACCTTTCATTACGTATTTCTTCAGATCTGTCCCTAACTTATTGAGTAATTCTGTAAACATGCATTATGGAGACAATAAATATTAAAGCACTCCTTTGACATTTATCATCTTGTTCTTACATCACTGTTTAAAACTCAAGGCGCTCTGTGCAATCACCAGTCTTTTCCATGGAAGACCGAAAGGTACAGAAGCAGGCAGGTGAATCCATCACTTTGATGTTCACAGTAAAAAAACACAAGTACAAACCTGGTTCCAGGCTGGAGTATGAAATTTATTCGCAATGGCGGGTGAAGGAGAGATTGTCAGGTGACTTTGTTTACCATCTTAAGAGAACACAGTGTTGTGCACACTGATGAGATACCTGAGCTTGGCAGTCTGACCAACATAACCAACGCACACATTGACAACACGCTGGTCTCTGTACAAAACAATAGAAAACAAACGGGTTTAAGGCAAACCTTTACTGGTAACAATGAGAGATGTGACCTCACATCAGGAACTATATATGTGTTGATGCTGAATCTCTCAGAGTCTCTAGTTACAGTACAAAACTATACAACAGAATACTACACATGCGTATTAGCTCATCATCTCCTACATCAACGATCAGACACCAACTGCAGAATTTAGAAGGATAAAAATGAATATTACTGATAAAATAAATGTGACATTGAGTCAGTACTATTCTTTATTGCACAACGTGCAGAATTTACAACTACAAAATCTGTCAAAAACAAATCAACAAAAAATGGACTCATCAGTGTTCTTCAAGACGCACTTCATCCAAACCGCAAAACCACCTCAGAATTTTCTGAGATTTTAATTTTTCTTTATGCCTTCAAAGCAAAACAGAAATATTAGAGAAATTAAGGTTTTCTCTGTTTATCAACTTAGTTTTACTTTGCCCCAAAACTGAAGCTAGATTCTGATATTGTTAAAATGATTTTATTCTTTACAATTATGAATAAACTTAAAATAAATTTTTTTTGTCTTTACCATATTTTAAATTTTACTTTACCATTGAAAAACACATTGGCATTTCATTATGAAGTGATTAAATCCAGAAATATCTTAAAGCAGTTTATCTACTCATAGCTATTTTCCCTATTTTCTACCATACCAAACTATTTTTATTGCCCAGCATTTTTTACACAGCAGAAACTTTCAATGTATTTTTTAGAAAACATCCACTGAATATAATTTCATTCTCAAAGTATTGCAAATTTTCTTCTTTCAGCACCTTTATAGTCTATTCTTTCCTCTGCCAGCAGTGTTGCTTTTCAGTATTTATTGTAGTTTTAGTCTCAGTATATTAAAGCTTTTCTTCTACATTAATTTCCCATTTAGTCTAATTATAATATTCACATTTTCTGACAAAAAGGGAATAACAACTTAAAAAATACATTATATGAGCTGTCAAGACTTTAAATATGTGTTCCAACTTTCCCATTTTCCATCACATTATACACAAAACCTTTAAGCACTCTACCCTCACGCAAATGTTTTTCTTTTAACCTTTATTTTCATTAAACCTCTTTACTCAAAATGACTTTATTTGCATGATATAAAAACACAATACACTGAGCCATAATATTTCATCTTAAGGCATTAGAGGACAATGGTTTGTGTGATTTTGGGTGAAGTGGTCCTTTAACACTTGTGTGTAGAAGGCTTTGTTTATATGAATCAATGGCCATCAGTCTCTTTTCATCCAGATAACACCACCACCGCTGCCCTGCACAAGAACTCATCCAGCTGAGACAATGACGCAGCTCGGAGGACAATGTACACTGAGAGCCTCTCAATTCAGTCAACATTTGGCATTGTGGGTCATTTCAAACACGGCGCAGAGGCAAAGCACAGTATCTGCAGATGGGAGTATTCAACAGAAAGTAAATAAAACAGGCACAAAATGTAAAAGCAAGAAGCTAACCCCTGCTGTTAAGGACAAACATGAGCTCCACGTGAATGCAGGCCGTCACTACAGGTCCTCTCCAGCAGCAGCAGCGATAAACACATTCGGTTTGAGGTGTAACAGCATCAGATGACGACGACAATGTGGAGGCAGAGCGACCAGCAGCCACATTTCAAATCAACACATTTTTATTAAGTTTGATCTGACTCAATCAGTCACCACCTTAAAACCCGTGACATCATCAGGTGACCTCACCTCCCGCACACTCACATGCGCACCTGTTCTGCTGAGGCAGGCGTGTGTTTTGGAGGAAACGTGATGTACTGTGCAGGCGGATGGTAACACTGAACACACAGCAGTGATTCAGTAAAGTAGCTGCAACACACGAAGGACCATTTTTCATGTGTATGTTTCATTTTCACATTTTCTGTTATTCAAAACTGTTCTTTGACAAATACAGTGAAAGGGAAATTTAACCGACCTACTAACAAGCATAGTCTATGTCTCAAAGCCAGATAAATCATTAAAAATGAGCTAAACCGTTGCACTACTGGAACACACATGGAGTGCAGTTTTATTTTGACATGCTGCAGGGAATGCATCTAATATAGAGCGCAAAATGCATGTTAATCTGCTTTTCAAAACAATACCAATTTCAACCTGACTTTTTTGCAAAAAGTACACAGGATAAAATGTTTCAGAAAAATAAACAAAAACAAAGAAGCAGGCGGATTATTTTTCTTATCATTGTGGAATTTGACACTTAAAAACAAAACGAATAAACAAAAAACACCAATAAATAAAGCAGAGATCAGTAACAGAGTTGGATGAAATAAGTCTACTGCTTCACTCCACCTGTAGATGTTTTGATCTTTGCTCTCATCAACTGAAAAATGAGAAATTTGAGTTCATTCGTACATGAGGTCAAAAGGAGCTGACGGACCTTTCACTACAGCACACTAAATGACCTTTTGCCCTCGTCCACAGCCCCCTTTACGTTTACAATATAAATAAAAGAAAGCCTATACCCCGTAACAAAAGTACCAACTTCATGATGACTATATTAGCAAAGAGCTTAACAAACAAACCAAACTCTCACCTGAACCTAAATCCAAAGTGCAAATTTAACCAAGAAAGTGGCAGTGAAATAATTTGCAGGCTTGTACAAAAAGGACGTTCTGATTTGCTTTAAACAGAAAAGAAAGAAAGAAAGAGGAAGTAACACTGGCATCAGGTTTCCTCCAAAACCACATTTTGCTGATGTAAAACAGCTGCACTGTTTTTGTGTAGGGGATGGAGTGTCTTTAAAAATCATACACATGAAGGAAGGTTAAATAAATGTGTCAAAATAGGATTTTTAACTTAAAAGAAAGCACAGACAGTGTAACAGTTTGGTATTTACAATAGCAAAAAGGTAAAGTTACAAAAATTATAATCATGAAAAGCAAAGAGAACGATTCGGTTCCTATACATTTTCTTGCACGTGAACAGTTAAAACACGCTGTAAGTTTCTCTCGTTGAGCATACTGAGTAGCACCTGTACTCTCCTGAAATATCTGCTCTTTGCAACCGTAAGTTTGTCAGAAGATTTCTTAGTACTGGAGCAGAAAATGAAACTGGTATAAATGTAATTCTGCACTGGTGAAAAACAGACAATGACAGTAATATTCCAGTATCTTAATATATATTATTTGTCCTGACATTCAGTTGGCAGAAGCACACAGTTTACACCACGTCACCCCCCCTTGCGTCTCTACGTGGAAAACAGAGGGAAGAAAAGGTGAGTGCAGCTAACAGGAAGGGTGCAGAGTCAGTAATGGCCGGCGTGTCCTCAGTGAGGAGCTGAGCCGAGGACTGAACAAGGCTTGATTTTGAAAACAAAAATGTGAAGATGGCAGGCAATCTGGTTGCAAACACTGACACAGTAACGCACCAAGTCAAACAAGGAAAGGATCTGCGGGAGAGAAGGAAACAAGGTCACTCTTTGAAAGCAGAAAAACAGGAGCTTAACACACTGCGGAAACCCACTGATGCCAAGAAAATGAAAACTAGATAGTGATATATGGGCTGGCCAATTAAGACAAGTTTAAGATATTCCAGCATGCGCCCGTACGACCCTTTGATAAATCATGGTAGCACTTTTTATGATAGCTCAGCAGCAGTGTTGTCATAAGGAGAAAACAAGAAGATAATTCAGAACCTGCAACTTATTAAAACTTATTTACCACATAATATGTAAATAATTAAGTAATATCTTGTATCAGCACTGGGTTTAGCTGAGTAATATTACACAGCAAATGTATGGCTATGAAGCAAAACCAACAGGTAACAGTGGTATAACACTGATACTGGTATATTGGCCATGCATACTGTGTGTTGTGACGAATGCTGGGGACATATGGCAGGACTAATTCCAGCATTATAACACAGTAATAGTCTCCTAATATGTTGAAACACCAATCAATACTTTGTCATTATTATGAATTAATACCACTTTAAAGCCAGCATACAAGAAAATTAAATGGACAGATGTTTCCATTTTATTCTAAAAGATTTTAAAGACGATACTCATTACTAATTGGTTTCCTCAAAATCATGCATGTTTCCACACTATCCCCCCAGTTTCTGACACCTTATTACAAAAAAAATAAAATAAATAAAATAAATCACAAACTTCAGTGTAACATTGCTCAGCTAAAACCACTTGATACAAGACGATTAGTTGGCTTTTACTCAAGCATTTAATTGGTAATAACGTAGCATTTATGTGTTATGACCTTCTTGTTTTCACCTTATTAGCCCACTATTACCACATTTTTAAAATTTATTTATTTATTTATTTTTTAAACAGAGCTGCAATAACAAATGCAACCAAAATTATAAATATATAAAAAATATCTGCTTGGGTCCATCGGATACAAATCTGTTTCTACTTGTTTTTTTGTCTTGAAGGACAAAATTGGTTTATTTTAAACTGTAAATTTATATATATTTAATTTTACGGACTTACGTTTTGTTTCTAGGGATGATTGAAGTATGCCAGCAATTCATTAAGTGATGTGGTTTGTCCTTGTTAACAAGCATAAATGTTTGGGCTAATTTAGAAATAACATCATTGTTCATTTATAACACTGCCTGGTGGTGCAGGCTGAAGCAGGGTTTTCGCACTGAACACCAATTTCACTTATTGCTTCGTACCTTTACAGGCAACAATGGGCTTCCATACAGCACAGACACCATCAGTATGAAGGTGTAACGATTATGGATTAAACAGCAACAATAACTGACTGAAGGTGACACTGTGACTATCAGAGTAGGAAAAACACAAAGATATAAACACTGAATTCTGGACATGACCCAGCTAAATGGAACACATCCGTCACTCATATTATTAGTTACCTCTGTGATTTTCCAGCTTTTCAAAGTAAAAATGTCATGACCACATTTATCCAAACTTGGCATCGTGCGTACTTACCAGTGCAATCCAGAGCACCAGGTACTCATCAATAAAACTATTGAAATACTGATCCAGGAACAGTAGTCCTGGTCCCAGGAAGGCTAAATCGTGGAGATGCATCTCACTTTTTGTCATATGTGCTACCTGTACACAAAGATCACACACAAACACACACACAGAGTTTCAATTAAACAGTCATCTCTGCAGGGCACTGGAGTTGTTTGAAGTTTCAGTTTTCTACATAAATTGCATCAAACTTCCTCTGCTACAGTTTGATGTGGTGGCCCGCCTAATGAATCTTGCATGCATCTTAAATTATTGGGGAGTTTTCCCACCCCATCTCTGTCCTAATTTTATAAAGTTTAGTCTGTGAACATCTTCAGAGATGCCTCTCATCCAGCATCTCTCCACTTTGAGCAGGAAAGGAAGACAGTTTTAAACATGAGCAGTTCAGAAGTCTCTTCCTGGGGATGTTTAGACTCTTGAATCCCCCCCCAAAGATTTATTTATTTTTTACAATAACAGGTTTTAGAATAATTATTTGTGGCATTTGTGAATCTTATTGTGAATCTCTATTTTGAAACCTGTATTTATAACTTTTTGTTATGATGAGCAGTAACAAACATGTTTTTTAATGCCAGCAGAAACTCAAGGTCCAGTAGAAAACCTGGGTGAGAACGAGGAGACAACATGCAAAGTTCACGCCAAAGCCTCCTGCCTGGATCGGAGTCCCTTTTGCTGCTGTTGGCAACAATGTCAGCAACCAATAAATTAAACTGAGAGTCAAATGTTGAGTTTTAATGTTAAGTTTCAACCGTGTGTCGTGATTGTTGATGGAAAGCGGCTGAAAAGCCAACAGTGTAAATTAGAGAAACAAACAATCCTGTTTTTATCCTCCTGCAGTGTCTGCAGTGTTTTGGATGCTGTACCAAAAACCTGGAAGCAGTTTTACTGGTTGGCAGTCTTTGTCCTTACGTACGGCTATGAGCTGTGGGTAGTGACGGAAAGAATTACACACTAAAACAAGTGGTGGAAATTAGCTTCCTCATTGTCTGGGCCCTCAGAGATAAAGGAGTTTGGTTATTTGGGAAAGGCTCAGAGTAGAGCCACTAATCCTCAACACCAAAAGGAGTTAGGTGTGGCGTTTCGACATGTTGAACAGAGAAGAGACGCCAGGGCAGAGCCAGGATAGCCTGGAGAGATCATGTCTCTCAGCTGGCTTAGGAAAAATAGCTAAGTTTGTCAGCGTCTATGCTTTTTCAGGAATCCTTTCCCAATAATTATTATTTCATTGATAAGCTGAAGTAAAGCTGAAACAATTAAATATGCACGTTAGCTACCTCATGCATGAGGTTTACAAAGTGAAAAACATAAGCTTTTTTTGGTTTGTTGATGGAACTATTCAAACAGTTTTATCCTACTTTCAGTCTTTATGCTAAGCTAGGCTAATCACACCTTTGATGCTCACAAGTAAAACTTGCAAAATGTTAAAACCCTTCTTGAACACTGAGCATCGTTCATCCTCTCCAGACTATCTTTATGCAGGATATCAGGAATAACAACCGTGAAAAACACAAAGCGCAACCATAATTCAGTAAATATAAACTAATGATGATTATAAAGAGAGGAAAAAAAAGTATGTTTGACTTACAACTAATTTATTGGTGATTTTGGCCGAGACAAAGCCAAATGCCAGGATATAAAGACATGGATGATTTTCAAAGAGCTGGACAGCAGACTTTTTGTATATCATCATCGCCAAAATTATGACTGAACCAATATGTAAGACTGGAGAGAGGACACTGGTTCCCTGCAAGACAAGGGAGGAGAAAAAGACAATTAATATCAGTGGAAACTGACAGAGGAGCTGCTCAGGTACAAAAAACTGTAACACAAACTAAAGCTAGCCTAACAATGCTTTTATTCTGAACGGAAATGAAACTTTATTCTGCTCTTTTTTTACAGATATCCATTAACATAGGTTTCAGCTGTACGTACTCTGCTACATAAGACACAGCCTGCAGATCAAGTTCCCCCCGTGTGTAAATTACCCCTTCATCTGCTATGTAAAAATAGGCTGTCAAGCTGGTCAAAACACTGGGCGGTTCTCATAAGGCACCAGGGCAGAGCTGTGCAGCGCATCAGTCAAAAAGAGGCATTACAAACCAGGACAGGACACTGAGGGCTTACTGCTATCGTGGATCCGTTTTTGCCCACACCTCCTGTGAAAATAACTCTGAAATAATTGGTGCAGGAGAAGATGGCTCCTAACAAAGTGCAGATGGCAGGAATCATTTTCATCTGGATATTTAGGATCGGAATCTGGAATTCGAGACATTGACATGGAAATCTTAGATGCTTTTATGCAACACAAAGTCATCAAAACAAATCCTGATCAGACAGAAAATTTGCATTTTTGTACTTTGAGAGCACATTCACTACACCACCCTCATTTAAACAACCATGACTAATGTTAGAGACTACTAAAAGGCACTTACTTATAACAATTACAGTAAAACAGTTCAAACATGACTGTTAGAGCAGCATTACTGTGAAATGATCAAGTTAAACGTCATGACATTACAGTCTCACTGTCATTGGTTCCAATTTCTTCAGATTAAGATCAATCAGAATTACCAGTGACTGCCAAAAAGCAGATCCTCCCACGGCGGCCAGCAAATACACGATTATAATGAAGATTTGCACCTCAGTCACATCAATGCTGAGTGGGAGGAGAAAGCAGAGAGTTTACGGTGAGGATTAGTGACGTATAACAGCACACAGTCATCCTGCAGCATTCCTCCACAACAAGCTGCCGGACACGGAGCCCGCTCTTCTGCTCGACACGTTTGATTTGGAGGTTAAAAGGTGCGATCAGTAATATTTCACTGGCTCGGTCAACAAAAGGACGAGTTTTGTCAGCAGAGTGAGTCACTCCCCTGATCTCTTTGACTTGAGCAAGTTTACTGCAGGGCAAACTGTGACATGGGTCTAGTAAACGTCACTAGGACATCAGGTTTGATGCATGTAGACAATACCCGAGCAAGGCTGCAGTTCCTCTGCTGCTCGTTTCCACCTTATCTGCTTCTTGCTGTGATCATGGTGACAGCCGAAGTTTGTCTTATATTTTGATTATGAAAACCATCTGATAACATGTTTTCATTTATTATTGGCTCCAAAGCTGACAGTCTGTCTTGGGATATAGAGCACTGTTCGAAAGTCTGAAGCCACCACTCATTCGTTCATGCTTTGCTTCCAAGAAGCCAGATTAAATTTTTTTGTAAGCGATGTTGAGCAGTAATTCTACAAGTTTTCTGAGGGTCTTTCAAAGTTTTTCCTCTTGACATTGGCTGCTTTTTCCATTCATTTTCAGTCAAGTCCTTCCACCTGACCATTTCCAGGACTTTCTTTTATTTGTTTTTTTAAGCTACTGAAGACTGACCTATGAATCATTACAGGATAAAGGCACCCAACTCAAGAGCTAAACCAATGTTTTGTCTACACATAACAGAGACTTTGTGACTAGCAGCCTGTTGCAAAAAGCATGTTATGTTTATACCCAAAGAGCTGTTAGCTGAATAAATTGGCATCTGTCAGCTTGGTGTGCAGTGTGTCTTTAAAGATTTTGAGGAAACTAAACTGAGTACAAAAGACGACGTGGGAGGACTAAAAAAAACAACCCCCCCCCCCCCAAAAAAAACCTGTGTAGAGCAGACAGACAGGATCTGAAAGTCATATTCTTAAGAGGCGAAAAAACCCCATTAAAGAGAGATGCATCTGGCCCCTTCAGTTAATACACTCTTCTACTGCTTCATTCAAAATAGTCTCAGTGGAAAGGTGGCTGTCAAGCCATTCTTAGACTGACATATACCTAATTACACACGTCATTGGCTGAAAATCAGTGGGAACGGGTCTTAGAGTGATAAGTCCAAGTTTTAAAGTTTTGGTTCATTGCCCATATGTTACGGTTGACATGAAGAGAGAGGTACAACAGAGAGCGTGTACAGCCACTCTGTAAAACCAGGTGGAGGCTCTGTTATGGCCTCTAATCAAAATATTTAGTTTATAAAAATGTAAACGCATAAAGTCCTTCTTAACAAAAGTTTGAAACTAAAATCTTATAAATGTTATATTTAACAGATGAAAGCTAGCTGCCCAATTGCTTCAGCTGATGCTACTCAGAGCCATATTTTACTGACCGCACCTTCAAGCAGAAATGAGTACGAGCTGATCTGACCATGTGACTCCATGCAGGTCAGAGTTCACTGTGGAAGCGGACAACAGCGAGCCATGCAGGCAGCAGCCAGAAAGTTTACCATCACGTTCCACAGGCAGGGACCCACAGTGGCTGTGAGCATCTGTAATCCTGCTAGACAGAGCTGCACCTCTGTTATATCAAATCTACACACAGAACACATCCACATTTACTGCGGGTCACCTGAACTTGTAAATGCTGCGATCTAATGACAAGACTAAACCTCAGGTCTAATTAACTCGCTGCACCTTTTATTAACTTTTTCAAAGCTTTGGACTGAATTCCTGAAAAACCTGTTTATGACTACCTTCCACCACAGATAGAGACAAAGGTCTTCAAAGCAACAGGTACTAATGGTGTGCGGTGATGAGATATTAATCAATTCTTTAACAAACTTTTTTTTTTTTGGGTAACAAAAAAAATTATTTCCCCCAGGGATCAATAAAGTATTCTGATTCTGATTCTCACAGGTTTCAGTATGTAAAGTCAGAAGGTGATTCAAAATGACGACATTCTTTCTATACTAATAGTCCATTCTGCCTAATATGAAGATGCTGGCTTTAAAAATAAATCACATCAAACTAATATTTGTGTTCAAAGAAAAATCAGTGTTTATATTTATACAGAAAGAGTTCAATAAAAGTGAGAGCGCACATAAAGGTCAAGTAAACAACTAGAACTTTTCAGGGTTTTCAATTCTTAAGTCAGTCACCATAAAAATTTTATGTCACCCTCATTTGTAATAAAAATCAGAGATTAATGGCTGACAAACTGAGCAATTTACTACTAATAATAAAAAACTCAGACTAGTTGACTAGTTTAACAGCCAGAAAAACATCTGAAACCTAACAGATTGAATTAAACAGACTCTACAGACTCTATGTGTGTGTTTAAGTACCATTTGAGACTTAACAACATCCTTTGGTAATAAAATCCTATGAATTGTGCGGCCATTTGTGTCGTGCGTAATATTACGCATATAAAATGCCAGAATACACAAAGTGGGGCTAATGCTAGCTGTGCTAACTTCAGCAGCCTTTATTGCTTTCAGTTTAAAATTTTGCATAACTGTAAAATTGGCCTGGCTTCATGGCAAAACATGGAATAGTTACAGAAACTCAAGTAAATCAAGTTCATGGCCATGAGTTGTCCTGTCAGGAAGTAGTGCCTAAACCTAGCAGAGTATTTTTTTTTTAAATAATTATGAACACCATTAAAACAGCACAAATGTTTTGAGGTAATCGTCTGAACTTTGAACTACTCCAGCCTCCAGATGTGGACATTTATTAATCCTTTAAATCCTACATAGAGCGAGTCTATGTAGATAGACATGACGGAAGAAATGAGACTGACAAAAAATGTAAAATGAAAAAAACAAAACAACACAAAGAAAACAGAAAAGGAACATTTGCACCCAGAAGTAAGAATCAATAGACCAAAAATGTATTTCATGAACAGCAGTGAGGCTGTGATTGCATATTGCAAAGTGGTTGCATATTTAAACCCCCCCATAAATAAACAGTACTTAGCCTCCCTGTAGATAAACCGATGATATCAATTTCAAAATCCTTCATCACCTTGTTCTCAAGTTATCGTACTCGCAGGATTTTCAGAAAACTTGACCTTAAGGTCGAGGTCACTGAAATTTAAACTCATCCAAGATTTTTAGTAGGTGCACCTACGATATCAATTTGAAGCTCCAGCATCGCCTTGTTCTCGAGTTACATTCACAAATTTACGTCCACCCGCACGATGGGTGGACAACAATACCCCATCAGCCTTTTACGGCTGAGGCGTACAAATAAAATGTTAGCTTACTGAGACACAACCCACGCACAACTGCTCACTGTGGAGATCAGAAGAAATCTGTCATTGTCTTACTTTCCACCACAGATAGAGACAAAGGTCTTCAAAGCAACAGGTACTAATGGTGTGCGGTGATGAGATATTAATCAATTCTTTAACAAACTCAGCACAGTGAAGCATCAGTAAGAACTGCTGTGAAATCAGAAATGAAACAGACTGGTCTTAAGACGACTACGTGTGTTGACAGATAAGAAAAACGGCTGCAAACTGTTCTCTTAAAGAAAAGGAAAATACGCAGTTTTTATTGACTCACATCCCAAAGCGCAGCGTTCCTGACACATATGTTTGCCAGTGTGCACAGTAGAACATAAACATCCCGGCGAAGCAGCAGAAGAACATCCAGTCTGGGTTGGTGCCCAGCTGCGCTGCTATACTGGTTCCCAACACCACAAACACTGCAGAGAAAAAACACACAGATTGTTCACTGAGCTTCAGATTTTCTGAAACACAGAATCAAACAGGATGTAAACTGACCGGTGGAGAGGGAGTCACAGCCGTGGTCAAACAGCTCACCCAGCGGAGAGCTGCTGTTAGTGCGTCTGGCCTGCTTCCCGTCGATGGCGTCCAACGACTGGTAGATAAACAGACCCACCGCACACAACAGGTATGCCCAGAGAGGAGCCTGGAGCAAAAAACACAAATAATCACATGAAGAAGAGGTCACTCTATGGCGATGCTCACGAACAGGTGCGGTCTAAGGCAAATTTTACATGCCGTGGCTGGTGGAGGATTGGGCAGCATGAACATGATGGTTTCTTTCACCTCATTAACATACATAAACACAGAGACTGCAATTGTTAGGGTTGTGCCAACACCTTTCATAATGAGTACTGTGGTGCTGGTGAAAGAGGAACTGGGTGGGGAGTTTAGTTCCTACTATGAAGTAAAGGCTTCAGTGTGAGGCCTTGTTCACATACAATGATGAATGAATGATGTAGATTAATTAAGTGAGTGGAAATGAACGGAGATCATCTGAACAGTCATTAAAATTTTTTGCCTTTAGGCTTGTAGTTGTAGTAACTCATCCAGCTCAGTCTATTATTACATGTGTGTAAAATGCCTCACTTGTCGCTCTCATTCAAGTCTTTACAGACAAACGCACTCAAATCAGAATCAGAATAATTTATTAAACCTTAAGGAAACTGGAGAAACAAAAGCACCTGTGCAGTTTCTAATGTAACAGCAGACAGAAATACTCTCACTTTTTCCCCCCTCATTGTGAGATTTGATATTTTAATGTAGCTGAAACACCCACAGATGACAAAAGCAGCAGCAACATGTCAGTGCTGGCTGCAAGAACGTCAGTTGCCTTTTTACTCCCCTCTGTCACCCAAATAAATATCACCAGATTAAAAAAATATATATATATATATATACGGTAGCTGAAGTAATTAAAGAAGCTCTCATATATTTGAGTCCTAAGAGCTCACATATGAAAGTCAACAGTTTTTGTTGGAGGTTGAAGGTAGTTCTAAAGGAAAATCACTGGTATTCAGGTATGTGGACTCTCCAGACCAACCAGGATGTTTTCAGTGGAAATTAAATACAGTTACAGTCCAATGGGTTAGCATTACAAAGACTAAAAGATCATTGCAAAGCTGTCTACATGGATATAAGCCAGAGCAAGTGACATGTCTTTATGATTTGATTCATTCATCCTGACTCTTTGTCAACAAATTAAGTCAGCTCAAAGTGACTTTATTCAAAACATGCATTTAATACTTATTAGCCTGTTTAATAAGATTGATATTGATAACCATTTATAACTTCCACAAAAAACATGAAATCGTGACCAAGCAGCAACCTCAGCATCTGAACAGCAAAGTTAACACCAAGAACAAAAAAAGACTGCAGTCCCTCTAATGGCCACTTGAGGCTGACCCTCAAACTTCATCAACCCCATAGATTCCCATGTTAAAATGTCCAACTTTATAGAATTAATAAGCACATTTATATTATTTTTCTGTTGTTTTTTTGAAAGTTCTCTCCATCCTGTGTTCAATTAACATCATTTCTGCCTCCAAAAAAGCAACACTGAGGCTTAAATGTGCACAAACACACAGACAACACCACAGTGCCAATGTTTTTCTTTTATATACCAATCTAAAAGCATCTTTACCAACACTGCTTTCAATCATGAGTTAACTGATGATTTTCTTATTACACTTTTCTTTCTCCGAGCTCTTCTGATGCTTCACATTAAAAGCCTTCCAGCAGCTTCTATGACCTAATCTTACCACTTTCATATCTGGTTATGTTTTAATATAAAACACTGACAGAAAATAACAATAACAGTAGCGCTGTAGCTATGGACCTCATCCTCTTTAAGATTATCGGCTAACCTGCTCAGTGGCAGTTGGGCAGTAGTAGACGAGCACGAGGGTGGTGAAGAGGTTGGTGGCCAGGCCAATGATGGTGATGAGATTGGGTGCAATCCAGGAAGGGACACGTCCTACCAGCCATTCCCAGTAGCGCTGCATTAAAGGCTCCAGCAGGGAGCGTCCAGCACTGCTGTACCTGCAGGGATGGGCAACAGGTGGCAGCAGTTGAGATACAGAGGAGCGACAGATATGAATGTTTACCGACTTTTACGAGGGCTTGACAATTATTAACTGTGTTTAAATATATCTCACCAAGCTGTAGAAACAGAATTACAGCTAGAGTTTCTTGAGTTTGTGAGCTGCAATGAAGAGTTATCATCAAAGTACTCAATGAAGGTTAATGTTCCAATCAGCACGAGAACAAAACACAAAAATCTCATCCAGACAAATGGGACGCTACATTATATGGCTTATGGTTGATCTAAAACATTTTGCTTTAGTACATAGGTGTTTCGTCAAATACATGAATATTTGTTACAATTTTACATTAGTCTCGGACGGTTAAAAGTTGGAAGATTTGTTCCTCTCAAAGGTTCACAAACTTTTTCTTGCAAAGATTTCTGTTTTAATTACTTAAAATGTCTTGTGATCTTCATCTCATTCACAGTTACAGACACAAAACAGAGGATACAAAAATATTTATGAACTGAAACAGTTTTCCAGTGAGGACTTGTCCGTAAGTCCTCCTCGTGCTTGTTTAAGTCTCATTAGCAGCTTGTGGGAATACTTCAAGTTTGGTGCTGCTAAAGGAGGTTCTGTGAGTTATAAACTGAAGGGTTCACCTACTTTTCTCAGCTTGTGCTCTAAATTATAACTAAATACATTCTAAAAAGACTTAAAAGTACAATTTCATTTCTATAGTACCTTTCAGACAAACATAACAAAAACCCTTCATAGGTAAATACCATAGACATCAAATAGCATCATTAAAAACTTTAAACCAATAACCATAAGTCCTCTGAATTCAGAGGTGGCTAGTGGCCAGTCGTTTAAATGTTCAAATGTTTAAGCTGTTTTCAGATTTAATAATAGAAACAGAACTGAAGAAGCTTCTCGGATGAGAGGTGAAACGTCTTCAAGCAACTTAAAGAAGTCCAGACACTTTTCTTTGTAAGCTCCTTTGACTACGATGACCTGGATGACTGAGAACCTTCACAGACAATAAAAACATTACCTTAAACTCCATTTGGATGGATTTTTAATGTTCTTAATCACGTCACTGCAAGAAATTCCAGCACCGTGTCACCTCCTACACATTTTAGATAACACACTGTGGCTGCTTCTTTAAGACTGCTATTATATGTGTAAATCCAGTTAACAGTATCATTAGCCAATTTATCTTAACACCCTAATTTAACATCTTAAAAATAAATAAAATCCCAGCTGCTTAGGCCCAAGAGGGGATCAATTTCACCCCATCGAGCTTGTAACATCCTGATGGAAACACTAAAGATGATAATGAAGATGTCGGTTTTGCTAGCTCATTAGTCTCAGACAAGACTAATGGCTTCAAAATAACAGTTCACCAGAACTCTGTGGTTAAACTCAAACAATGTTGTTAACTTATTTGGATTAAGTTCTTAAATTCAAACAAGTACTTTTGTTGAACTTTTTTTAAATTTTGAAATGACTTCCGTTTTAATTAGGAAGAATATGTTTTCACTTCTGATGCATTATTTGACCTTAAATTAAACTGAAAGTGATAATAAGGTTTTTGACTCAACTCGAGGTGTGACTCAACCCGACCGGTGAGTCTGAGAGGGAAACACGAAGAAGGGAAAAAAAAAACTTAGCACAAGCTGCTACAGGCCTGATCTGTTAACAGTAACATAGCTCGTCAATCCTGACATACCAGCAGTTTTTTTCCTAAACCAATCATAATAACTACGTATATCTGTTATCCATTAATGTAACACTATTTTTGAATAACATATTTCAATAATAGAGAGCGCTAGCACAAATCTTGACAAATATAAGCTTAAGTCACAAATTTTCCTGGAGGAATCGGGTTTAATTTAGGAGGTATTGTATCTGAGTGGCTGTGGGAATCATTTCATTTTTTTTTTTTTTTTTTTTTTCACGTTGAAACAAGTCTGTGAGAACACTTGGTGCAGGCAAGTCGTGTTTCATGCTGTGGAGACCACAAACACAGACCTGAAGCTAAAGTCTCTACAGAAAATTATTACAATTTGAGTCACTATGCTAGCTATAAATATGAACTGGAAACTGATATTGTAGACAAGGGCTGAGGACTCAGCTCCATTCTCTTCAGACTGTTAAAAGGCAACCTGTGAAGGTAAAAAACGCTGCCACACTTTTTTAATATTTGGTGTAGAGGAGCATCTCGTGACTCAGTGTCAGCCCTCTTCTGACTGGGTGCCCCTCACAAAAGGATTTGAACACTGCACCTGTGTGCATGAGATGATCATATTATGACTACACCCTCTGTTTGAAATCATACACAGCCAAGAGTAGAACAAAAAACTGAGCATGTGCTTTTAGCTCACAGGGATTGCTGTAGAAACGCTCACCTCCTTATTTGAAATCTTTGCTCGTTTTTAATACAAGCATCCAGTAATGCAACAGTACACATTTGACATAAAATAGATTTCCCACATGTCACTGTCTTTTCACTCCACTTACTAACACTTTGTTTTCCTGAGTTCAGCATACACAGCAGAAACCTGCATTACCTGTGCTCCTCCAGTCTCTTGAGTTGGTGTCGAGACAGGGGGGGTGAGGGCAACTCAATCAGCCTGCGCAGGACTCCAGGGGACAGCCAGCAGGTTGCCTCCATGCCCATGCCGTGCCCGGGGTCTTTGTCCCGGCTAAGGCCTCGGCGAGTACGCAGACCCCCCCCTTGCTGCTGCCCCGTGGCGCTCATGAAGCCCTGCTTCCTGCTGGTCTGGTCCCTGATGGCTCTACCTCTGCCACTGCCACTGCCCTGTCCGAGGGGCTAAAGATCCACAGTGAGGCCGGATGATGCCTAAGAAGAAAAACCCAACATCATAAAACTGCCCTGTGGAAATATCTCAGCAAAAAGAAAAAAGAATGCAGCTCCTAAAATCCCAAAAACCAATTTCAGAGGCTACAACTAAAAATTATTATTATTTTATAATTATTTTATAATTATTCTTCTAGGCTACTTGTTATACATCAATGTTAAATCTGGTGCTTAAGAACTTTCTCTAACAAATCCTTCAATTGGAAAAGCTAAAACTTGAAAACAGCTAAAAGTTAAAAAAAAAAATAACATACTTTTTTTTAACTAAAATTTAAAAAAACAAATTCACTTCACTAATACCAAGAGCCACATGGGAATACTGCATGACCAACTGCAACTGTTATTGATGGCATAGATTTTTTTTTTCCTGCTTGAATAATTTTAGTGAACATTTACCTATTTTAGGCAAATGAAACACTTACTATGCCCTAGTTTTAGCATAAAGTCAGACAAAGGCTCCTGCAAAGTGAGCTGTCAAAAGCCTAAACAACCAACCTCCCAAATACCTCTATAGCCCTGTTGCACTATGGAAATGTGGATGCAATACTCTTGAAAGTGAAAGTGCAATGCAGATATCTGCAGCTCCTGTAACACCCACATAGACATGCTCAAGACTGGTTAAAGAATGCAAATCTGATGCCATGTTTAACCAGTGCTAAGGCAACAAGTGGAAATGCATCAGTATAATAAAGGAGGGTTTGCGCGCCCCCCCTCCCTCTCCCCATGATCCTGTCTCTGTCAGATGAGTGGGCACGATGACAAAAAGCTCTTTTACACTTCACCCATTTCTGTTATTCGTGTTTTATAAACCTAGATTAATTACCACAAAGCCAAATAGGCTCATGTATTATTGTTTTAAAAATACCGGGGTAAAGTTTAAAATGTGACAGCAGATGTTTGGGTTAATCAGCTGATCAATTATATCGATGTACAATCAACGTTAACTGACAGTTTCAATATGGAGAAAAGAGCCATTAGCAGATCAATAGAGACAAAACTCTGACTAAGTCTCTGTGATGCAGGCCCTGAATGCTAATGCTGATAGCACAAGTTCACAGCAAGACTGCAGGTTTTAGGCAACGGACATGGTGGAGCAGCAGCAGCAGCACTAACATAACCAGACTGGACTTCCAGGGAAGTTAACTGCACGCTGTTACATCACATGTGAAGAAAAAAGGTGCACAATTATGGATTCAACATTTTCCTAGTACATACAGACTATTTAACACTTCTGTCAGTGCTAGACAAAGAAAATTTTCCTTTTTGCAAATATTCAGGATGTTATAAAAATTAACTAAGAACAGCAGAGATGCCTCAACAGCCTGTCAGGCATCTCTGTGCCCACTGAATTTAAACTGCCTGCGAGTTGTTGGTTTGGCGAAAAAACACACTTTTAAATGTGGCTTTGTTTAGACTCCTTAAGGTTTATATTTTTTTGCTTTACAGTACAAGCAGTGCTTTTACATGGAAAAAAAAACTTATATAAGCGTATATGTAATAGATGCCATAGTTGTAAGTTTCCTTGTGTCTTTGCAGGAGCAGATAGATGAGCCCATAAGTATGATAATCTGTCTGAGCTTTTAAAAAAACAAACAAACCTAGGAACGACCTAAAGCATGGATTTGGAGAGTTGTTCCTCCCCTACTCTAATGTATAAGCCCATCCATCCATCACCACTTGTTAGGAGTTAGGTGATAGAGGCTGCAGCCTAAGCAAAGAAACCTAGACCTCAGTCTCACACAACAAGACATTGCTAGCTTTACTGGCCCTGAACACCAAAGTGTTATCCCAGTAGGACATGCCCAGAAGACCTTAGCTTCCTCCTTTCGATGTGTAGAGTAATGGCTCTTCTTTGAGTCCCTCCCAAATGACCAAAATTCTCACCCAGCCACCCTTTGGAGAAATCTCATTCCCACCACTTGTATCTATCTCATTCTTTCAGCTGGAGCTTGTTCTCAACCAGGAAAGAGTGGAGTTCCCACTCCAGGTCAGGGATGAACTGCTGCCCCCAGTGAATGAGTTTAAGTATCTTGGGGTCTTATACAGATATATATAGAAAATGCACACTGACAAGACATCCACATGACGACGTCATCCGGAACATGACTCTCTGTATTGAGCTTGAAAAGACACTCCTGCAAAGAGCCACCCAGTTACAATCATAGGTGGATGTGAGTAATCAGCTTAATTATGCTCCCCATAATATTCTGAGATTAAAGGCAAGTTAAGACTCGTAACTGGGACAACAGGGCACATCTAAATTTCTGTAGTAACAGAGAAGGCCCATGTGTTGCTGATGACAGGACCCAGAGCAAAGAAGACGATGAAGAAAGATTAAATCAATAACGCAATATTTATTGAGACATTACTGACACTGACAGGAGTTAGTTCGCCAGCGGTTGGCTGCCGGTCATTAACCTCGTCTACGTTTCTAAACTACTTCTTGTGACTGTCACTTGAGCTGCTGACGAAGCTCGGAGGGCACCAAACAACCTGCTTCTTGAAACCTAGCACACTTGCTGTTAGCTCAGTCCCCATCAGTTAGCGTGTGCATTAGCTGGACTATCTGCAACGTTAGCGCAGCGAACGGCTACGGAACACTCATGTCAGGGTGGCATTATAAATTTACACGCTTGCAGCAAGTTTATTGACTCTTTTTCATACTTATTTTGCTAAAGGCACCGGTGCATACTCAGCATATTGCTCAGATCAGACGGAAACTCATGGACCTCCCGTGGTGACTGCGGCTAGCCTAGCTAGCTAACCCAGACTGCTGGCAGGATGCTGAACGTAATGCCGACTGACCTGAGCGATTAAAGGACGAGAGTCGCGGACAGTCCAAGGGCCAGGTGGGAGTGTTTGAAGTCGACAGACAGCACCTTTCTGTCCTCGGTTAGCTTTGTGATTTCCTCTCTATGACTTGGAGTATCAAAACAAGCGTCTGCATCTGTAAGGTGGATCACCACGACCGGTGTCACTGTGGTTTGACACAGCAGGCTAGTTATCGTTAGCCATCACAGAAATCTCGCGAAGTTTCCTTTCGTAGTGGGTAAATTTTGCCCTGAACTCATCTCACAGGCACACAGCCCGCTCAAACGCCCTCTAGTGTAGGGGTGTCAAGTTCGTTTAGTTCGTTGGCTACGTCAAGGTGGTCAGACTAACAAAACCACTGCATAAAAACACTCCACCAAAGGCTCCTATTTCCTTATAAAGAAGATTGTTTCTGCCAGGCAGATACGAGTAAAAATTTGAATTGTCATCTCTAAATTTTGAATATCGCAAAGTTTTGACTTGAGTTGGCTTTCAAGTAATTTGAAATTTGAAGATTTTTTTTTTTTTTTTTTTAAATTGGACTTACTGACAGTGGTGAGACTTGCTTTGACAAGGACTTTGGGTCAGTGCTACAAAGAATGTCTTTTAGTAACTAAGTATTGATAGTTTAAGGTTAGAAGCCTTTTAAACATGGATTTAAAGGCTTCTCATACCCAAGCTGCAATAAATCAATCATTATCTGATCATGAAAAAAAACAAAACAGTTTTTTTAATCCTCACAACCCAAATAATAGCATTTAAAAAGACAGAAAACCTTTTGTATTTTGTAAGTTTTGAGATTTTACCTCAAAAATAATATTATCTATCTGATTTTTCTTCTTTGTTTAGATAACACAGCCCAGATTTAGTTTCTCTCATCCACTTCAGATGCTGCAAACCTTGCACCCGACTTTATTACACCCAGAACTGATTGACAGCAACAAGTGGTCTTCAGGAAGTTCAAAGTGCAGCAGTTGTTATCCAAAAAGTTCGATCATAATTGTCCTGTCCGGGTGTCTTTGCAATATAAGCCAGACCTGATTTCAGAATCTTCCTCCTGACCTTCAAGGTCCTAATCGGATTATCTTTCCCCTGACATTTCCAGCCCCATTACTCAACATACACCATCACACCCTTCACGCTGGGCTCTTAACTGTCCCTGGATTCAGTAACTAAACTCCTTTGAGGATACAGCATTTGGCCACAGAGCTCTTCTCCTTTGGCACAAACCTCCAGTCCAAGGTCGCCAGGGTGGCTAAGTGCAGACTTTCAAATCCAGACTCAAATCTTTCTCCTCAGTTCTGTAGCAGTAAAAGTCCAGGCTTATCAAATGATGCCAAGTTTATTTCAGCTCATCTCCAGCTGCATATTCTTTTCATTTTTGGACTCCAGAGTAGCTTTACATGAGTCACTATTCAAAGAAATCCTACTTATACTTCTCTTATACGCCTGTGCTAAAGCACTTGTTGGAGCTGCATCAAGGCTCAGCTCAACAAGCTGCACGCCTGTCTCTCTCTTTATAGCAAATGAGTGTCTCTCCCTCATAAAGAACAGATCTGAGCAACAGGTAACTGGAGTGTCTGTGCTGAAAGCCAGCGCTGACCACATCTGGAACATCAGCACAGTTTATCACATGAACCTTTGTCTTACAGAGATTACACAGGCTTCACTGACCCAACGTCCCAGCGCAAGTACTGCTACTCAACAGCCATCTTGAAATGCCCTTGGGTATTTATAATAGGTATTTTGAAGAATTACATAAATTTATCTTAATTTCAATGGTTATTGGAACAAAACTGCAGCTGATTAGATTTGATTAGGATGGATGGAATATGTGACACAATTTTCTTAATTTTGCTTCTGTACACAATAACAGTGGATTTTAAATCTAACCATAAAGATGTTAGAAAGAATTACAATACAATACAACACAACTTTATTTATATAGCACACTTAAAACCGAAGGTACACCAAAGTGCTTCACAACAAGGTTAAAACATAAGATATAAGATAAAAGGCTATAACAGATTACAAAAGTACAGACAGAAATAAAACATTTTATAAGAAATAAAACATTAGAGCATAGTTTAGGAGATAAAATTACTGGGTATTCATAAATATAAGGTGGGGGTATTTATACAGGGGAACATTAGTAGAAGATAAATAACATCAGGGTAAAATACAGGAGATGTGCACTAACTAACTGAAAACGCTCAGTCAAACAGGTAAGTTTTTAATTGAGATTTAAATGAATAGATGGAATCAGAGGCACAGTCACCTCTGGTCTTTAGCCGGGATCTAGGCTGCACTAAGAGTAATTGTCCCGATGATCTTAGGGCTCTCCTAGGGATATAGGCACTAAGGAGTTCAATGAGGTAGCACGGTGCAGTATTGTTTATGATTTTAAAGGTAAGCAACAGAATTTTTAACTCAATTTGGTATTTGACAATATGAGGCCCAAAGAAGTGTTGAATGCAAAATGCCTCAGAGACCACAGAAGACACCTAAAGTGGATGATTCCAAAACTCTTTCCTGGGTTAAGAAAAACCCTTCACACCTGTAACCGAGTCAAGAACAGTCGCGAGGAGGTTCCTTTATCACTGTAAAAGTCTCTAATCATGAGATTAGAGACAGAAATACAGAGGGTTTGTGACAAGGTGCAAACAACAGGTTACACTCGGGAACAAGAAAGACAGATTAGACTTGACATCTAACACTAACTGCACAGCCCTGAAACAATGCACAGTCCCTGGTTTCAGGTATGGTACCAGGAAAAACCTGAACCAGGTTAGCAGGATGAACAGGATGAACTCTGTGCTCTCTGCTCAGATTCAGGTAAAGTCTGCGACACTGATTGATGAGACAAAGCATAACGAGTCCCCTTTAAGCAGTAAGCTGACACAGACCGTGTGTACAACTGTGCACCACTTAGTTTAATATAAATATTCACAAGGTAAAATTGCAGGCATTCAGATTAGTGTTGCATACATACTTGCACATTTCTTTATACACTGATCACACAAATTTGTAAATGTTACTGAGACTCTGGGTAAATTCAAGCTGCACTATATGACATGTTAAACTTAACACAGTTTTGCATTTTCACAACTGAACCAACCACAACGCACTGATTTTATTTTACACAAAGCACTGGTCTAACGCAGCCAAGAAAAGCACAATGACCATGCGCATTTTCCAACATGCTGACAGCTGCATAAAAGTTGCACAAAGCCAAATGCAAATGATTTCAAATATTTGCAATAAGATCTAAAGGAGTCATCATTTCCCTCCTTTCCTCTCCCTCTTACACAGTTGCATCAGTCTTCTTGAATGTAGTAACTGCAGCCTAAAGCCCCTCATTCCTTCCTGTATTGCAGGCTTTTTTGTGTCTGTAATCGTTCACTTTGTAACACGAATTCACTGAAAAGGCTGAAAGTCAAAATCCTCAGTCAGCTTTCAGTATAGGAGTTAAATCAGACCATGCTGCTGTAATTGAACATAACGCTCAATAGAGAGTTATGTTCAATTACAGCAGCCTTTTCTGCTGTACATATAACATGGTCTTCACCTGCAGCCACATCCTTGTTTTGTTAGGCAACACATCTTTGTCTGGGTCTTGGTTACTGTATAATACTCATTGGACAATAGGACTTTTTGTAATCGTTGGATGGAGATGCTTACATTCAGGGGCACCTCTTAAATCTCTGTGGTCTCCTTGTAGTCTGCGTCTTTCTGTGTGGTTTTCAATAGTTTTGCCTTTGCTTTTGTCAGACTGGCTGCGTTCCTGTGCGATGCTGCTGTCTCAAAATGTGTTCAGCTTAGTTTTTTCAATTTTTCTGTTACTCTGTTCGACTTAAAGCTTGCTGTTACCTCTGCATTTACTTTCTCGGGTTCTTTATTCAGAACTTATCATAGCACACAGTGCTACGATGCGTGTTAAGTTCAGGTTAGACTCCCTGCAAAAACTGTGCAGAGAGGGATGCTATGGGCAGCTGTAGGATGCAGAGCAACGGACACCTCCAAAAAATCAACAACACTGTTGTGCATCAGGCAAATTTGCTCAAAGCAGCACAATAAAGGACAAAAGAGACCAACCTGAAAACATTTCAGTTAATGATAAAAAAAAAAAAGCACTACTGAGGTGTGGGAAAGGCATAGCTGCAGGTATGTAAATATGTCTAATGCTTCAAGGACCTTTTAACATTACAAGAAGATAACATAATTAAAATGCTATTTTTATGTTATAAGGTGGACATTAAAGAGGGTATTTAAAAAAAAACCAAATTAACCAATTTACGCAATTTAAGTTTTGTTGAAGTAGGAGCGTTGTTTTCTCCCAAATGTATTTGGGAATCCCATGCTGCTTCTCTGCCAGCAAAATCACATAAAAACTATTTAAAAGAACCCAATAAATTTTGGTTCTCATCCAGATCAGGTTCTTTAAAACTGCTACATGCCTTTGTGCGGGTTCTGAAAGTGTCTCTGTCCCACACTTTTTTCTAGGCTTCATACTTTCGCCATCTTTCTGCCAAAACAAAAATTTGTATATTTGCATTTGATGGACAAGAATGAGAGCTGAAATATGTAGCAGAGCTGGGTGACCTATTATAGCTTTTATATATCGGGGGTGATGTGTTTATAATTCAAAGAATTTATACAGGAAAAATCTGCATATAGTCTTTTAAATATATATGCTTGCTGTTACCAGGTGGTCATTTTTTTTCCCAAATTTGAAAACTAAAGGGTTACAGCATTTCGTTTACAAAAAGTAAGCCTATTCAACTTAACCAGGTAACCAGCTGTAGGGAAATGGTCAAAAAAAGAACGTCACAATTTAAACTGTCCATTTTAGTATAAGTATGACTTTTTTTAAAATATCTGAACAAAAAAAGCGTATTTTTCCATGAATAAATATATAACAGACTAAATCATGTATCTTTTATCTGTCACAGTTTGGTCTGTTGTGACTTTGGGTTTTCCAGGCATCATCTGCAGTTATGAAATTTCAAACACATGAATGTGCTGGTCCTAAAACTAAAGCTGCATATTGAAAAAAGTCTGCAACAACCCACAAGTTTTATATTCGTTTTCTAGATAATTTGTCGTGTTTGCCTTAACGTGTGATATTCAGTCATGATTAAAAAACAACAACATCAAAAAACCCCAATAAATATTTTTTAAAGCCTATGCAGTCATATAGACGTATGCAGTCCTACATTGAAACCTTACCACTATACCCACTGGTACACTTTCATGCAGCTCTATTAACTAAACTTAAACTTACAGCTGCTTTTAAACACTTGAGACACATCTGCAGCTGAATGGGTGCTTTGGGCACTCGGGATGATTTTGTAGTTGTGCTTTTTGTGCATTTTATTATTCAAACAATTGATACAATAAATTTTTTATATATGTTCAGCTTCATGTTTTGCTTCTGTGCATTGTTAGTCGTCTCCGTTTGACGGGTACAGATTAGAGAAGTCTCTCAGGAGGCTCCTGACTTGGGCATTCTGGGGGTTTCCATCATCAGGGATCAGCTCTGGATTCAGAGCCAGATTTAAGACCTTTGTGGGGCTGAAAGCAGCAGAGCGGGTCTGTGCTGTGTGGAGACCCTCAATTGCGCTGGACAGCCAGAAGAGTCTCTTGAGACTCTGGATGGTTCGGCCGCGGTCGTGCATCAGCTGGTGTTCGGTCACAGCTCGGCGACTGCAGAAAGAAAACAGACAGCAGGAAGCAGCTGCTGGTCAGCGCACAGTCTCAAAGTTCATGCAGCAACCATCAATGACATGTTCTATCCAACACACGGATTCATTTATGGAAACAAAATCAGAGCCGCAAACGCAGCACAGCAAACTGGGTCCATTCATCTCTTAGCACATGAATACATTTTAAATGAGTGAAAACTGTTTTAGATTCAAAGTGACACCAAAAACAGAAAATGCGTAATAAATAAGTAATAGTTATTATTCATAAACTCTGAAATAAAGTGGGAACAGTGAGACCACCTGTCGCTTTGTTGGCCCTGGACTGTTGTAACAATGACAAGAAGCATGACAGCGAGCCACTGCACAGGCCTGTGGGACGTCTGCATCTTCTGCATGAAAACAGCAGCAAAGACAAAACACATTAAAACCTCTCATACGAAAGGTAAAAAACAAACCTTCTGAATGCACATCAGCTATTGCTGAAGGTTGGTGATACTGAACCCTGAGTTGCTTTTGATGGGTTCATCTATGGGAATGTTAGATTAAAAAAACCCATCCAGACATAGAAAACACTGCTTGTATATATGTGTGTGTGGATGGGTGAATGAGACATGCTACATAAAGCACTTTGAGAGCTTAGGTAGAGTTGAAAAGTGCTATAAGAACCAGCCCATTTACTTTATTTATTTATTGGAAACATTTTTCTTTCTTATGGATAAAAACCATCCACCAGTTCCCAGGAAAAAGGAGCACAAGCTCAACAAACCGAGGAAAATGAAATTTTCTTCAGCAGAGATGAGTCGTTTTCACACATGAACTGCAGGAGAATCGTTTAAGGGCATTTTCCACAGTGGTCTCCTCTGACATGCAGCACACAGCAGGAAGTAGAGCACCTCAGACACTTTAGCGCTGCTGGAAATCCTCGGTGTGTTTTAGGCCTGCACAGAGCACGCAGGAGCACAATGCCCACTCGCAGCGGTTAGCTGCACTATATGGAGTGATGCATTATGACATCACATAAATGTCAGACTGAATCTGACATTTGTGTTCTCGTGCTTGTGTGTCAGGTAAACTGTGGAAATGTTTAGTTCAGCGGTGTACGTGTGAGCGAGTGAGTGCGTTTTTCTTGTGGCTATGATTAGGTGCCCGAGTCTATTCAGCAACTGCGCCACATTTTTATCCCCAATCCCCACGATCCGCATACTGAGACAATGTCCAAGCTTTTGATTGGCTCTCAAATCAGGAGCCCATGAGTCTCATGAGAAAAGTGACACTCAATAAGAAATGTGCTGATCTGTGGATGCATCCCTACTCAAAGATAATCAGCAGACAGAAATGCAGCTAAAATTAAAGTTAACAAGTTCTTCTGAATGAAAAGAGAACATGGGAACATGCAAAGACTTTTGCATGAGAATAAGCCTCCCATTTAAGCTTATCGTATTTTCTGATTAGAGTTTAAAAACTTGTCTTCAAATAAACTGCTAAATAATAACCTGTAACGCACTCCTTGCCCTATTTAGATAGCTGCCAACAGACCTTTAACCCATTACCAGGTCCTGACCACTTCTTATGGAACCACTGAGTTATGCAAGTCACTGAAATATAACAATACAGAAAATATAAGATATTACTTTAGGTGTCTGCTAAGAAGAACAACTTATATTTACAGAATATGCTATTTACATCTGCTTTTCTTTCATTTCCTGTAAATATAAAAGCACAGTAATCAGCCTGAAAAATACCAGAAATAAATGTGCTTGTAGAATATGAACACAAAGCATCGTTTATGAAGGTTTTGATTGTGTTTTAATGTTTGATGATGTGGACAATCTGGATGAATCTGATTCTAAGTGTTGGAGGATATTTTTGGCTTCATTAGTGGATGCAACCAAGTTATCTTCCACTACCTCACAAAGAGATAATTCTGTGAACCTACAAACAACAAAGAGTTCTCCACACATCTGATTCCTCTGCAGCCATTCATTTTTTCCCCCAGCATCAGAATCCAGAATGAACACAGCTGCTGTTTTCTGCCTCGAAGCAAACTACAAACTTTTCACAAAGCTGGAAGATCGGCTGTATGCAGAGAAAGGTGTGACGGGTAAGTCATGATGAGCTAATGATCTCCCAAAGTCAAAGACAAATCAAGCTGATGGATCCTACTCCATCTGGGCTTCGGGTTCAACACACAAAAAAGAAAAAACACGTAAAACGAGCATGCAAACGTTCCCGATATTGTCTGTTTCGTCCACGTTGGGTCGGTCTGTCCACAACAAGAAACTGCTTCAGTTTTCTTTAAATGAATCTGGATTTCATATCAATTTCAATTTTATAAAGTTCAATTTACTTTTAACTGTTTGACTGACACAGAAAAAATAAACACCAGCAACATTTAAGTACAAAAAAATGAATCAAATTAAAAACTAAAAAACTATCATATGAAACAAAAATTAACTAAAAGCTTCTTTAAAGTAATCCGACTCTTAAAGAGGTACTTACATTTCCCGTGTTTGCGACTGCAGTACTTCGGCTGATTAGACACTAAACTGACTTCAGATTCAATCTCGAGACCTTTTATAAAGCCCTCTCCGTCACACACACACGGACACACACTTTACTCAGACCTCCCACTCTCTTAATTGAAAATGGTTTGATTTGCTCCTGAAACAAACGTCAGCACCATCATCTCTGACATCTGTGATCAAAACATGGAAGCATTTTTTGGGGCTTATTCATGTTAATAATTTGATCCCAAGTGTGACAGTGGAGGAGGTTTACACACTTATACATGCTCTTTACATAAGCAGGTGTTTTCAAAAGGAGGATGAAATTCAATTGAGGGATTATCATTTTTCTATTTTCTGGTCTAATCCCCTCTGGTTCCTCTTGCAGACTCACGCTGGCTACTAAGAAATGGGGCTGAATGTTTGTATTGATGTTGAGGGTGAAGACACGGAGAGGAATGAGTCAGCGTGAATGACGCGAGCGTCAGCAAACCGCCTGCCAGTTCAGCTCTAAACTTTGCTAAATGATCTGTCTGCAGTTAAGATGTTTGTCGCCTGGAGCTCTTCTCCACATTATGACCACCGTTACTAATGAACCCAAACAAACTGGAGTCACTGGTTGCTGTGGTGGCGCCCCAGGCGCCATTAGAAATGCAGTCGTCGTGACAACATCTTGCAGGGCGAGTTTCCCTCAGCGAGAAATGTGGGCTGCCATCGGAGGCTCGTGGGTGGAGAGATGGGAGTGAGAAGAAGTGATTTAGGTCATTAAGGAGTAATTGATGGCAGTGTGAAGAAACTCAGAGACGGACAGCAAGGGAGGAGTCGTGAGGGTGAAAGAAACCAGACAAGAAACTAATCAGCCCGATGGAGGTTAATTTCTCACAGCAGGAAGTGAGTGTTTACATGACTCACGTCCAAACCCAGTACTCAAATTCTGTTTTATATAGAAGACTCATTGTTAAACATTCACAATGGATTAGCACTGTTGCCTGGGTTTGAATCCACTGGCCAGCCGAGGCCTGTGCAGGTTCTCTTCAGGTACTCGGGCTTCCTTAAAAAGGCATGCATGCAGGTTAATTGGTGATTTTAAATTTGCATGTAAGCCAGTGGCTATGTGATAGTGATCTTTCCAGGATATATGCAGTGTATCTATTCTACATAGCATCCAGTAAACAGATGTTCGTACAACAGATAAGGACGAGAGCACGTTGGTAAAGTGAAAACTGCATCTAGAACAGAAACAGCTGCATTATACTGCTAACACAACTCTTTACAAGCACCTGCACAGACAGCATGCTAATGCTAAGCTAGCCAGAAACCCGGAGTGATGCTGTGAATGTTGACCCTGAACTTCCACAGTAACAACAGCAGAGATTAGCAGTCAGGGTGCAGCCTCTGTTTCTACCTGTTCATGTTTCTACAGTAGAATCACTGCAGTTAACCTTTTTAAGTCACTGTGCTGGTTTTCATCTTTGCCTTGTGTTGATACCTAAAATACTAAGACAAAGATCATGTGGTGTGTCCTCACAGGGACTGTAGCCCATAGGTTAATATTGTTAAATGCTAATTATATGAAAAGGCATTTCAGGCATTCTGTGTAACTTGTGTAATAACGACCCCCAACACGGATCACAACAATGAAGGGAACTACCTCCAACTCGCACAAACATTTGAACACAAAACTTATAATTAATTTACATGAATGTCTTTGATGTGCTGCTAAGAGATGGTGGTGACTCAAAGTGGAGCTAATGAGAATCTAAGAGAATCGCAATCATAACTGATGTCAGTATTGGATTTGGAATTCTTATCAATTCCCATTCCTACTCCCACTGTATCTACTGTCCTGAAGTATTAACCTGGAATTAAGACACTACAGTTTTGTAGTGTTTTTTGGGCGTGTTTAATTTGCACAAGGTCGGCTCTGCCGTTCCTGTGTCTGTTTTGTACCAATGAGGCACTTTTAAGATGTGTCACTGTCCAACACATTACTGAAATTGGTAATTTTCTGGTAATCAGTTGTACAGATAACTGATTACATAATTTCCTTTGGGATAAATAAAGTATTCTGATATCTGCTGGTCTCACAGTCGCTATGACAGATATATGAGATACAGCTCATACAACAAAAACCATGACCTGGGGATCATACCAGTTGCTTGGCTGTTACGCACTAACAGTGGTTTACCAAATTATCTGTCTTTGATTCTCGCATGAATCAAAGGTTTGCAGCAGTTCCAACAAGTATCCAAATGCGGGGGGGGGGGGATTTAATGCTAAGATGATTCAAAGCTGCAGAAAAATAGTAAACAGGAAAAATAACAAACAAACCCAAAAACAATGAATCCACCAAGGCAGAAAAAAAGAACAGGCAGCAGAGTGAGAACAGGAGAAACCGATGAGAGTAAAAAAAATAGAAAAAGACAAAGTAAAAACAAACAAACAAACAAACACAGAAAGATATCCTTTCAAAATAAAAGAGGAATCTACAGAAATGTGTAAAATTCTGTCGTGAACCACAATGTTCAGATAAGGTCTATAAATACCAGTGAAGCACAATGAAAGTTACAGATTCTTAAAAGAAATAGAGACAGAGAAGTTCAAGCATGAGTAAAATCAGGAACACTTTCCTGTGAAAGTTTTAAGACAACTTAAAGGAAGTCTCTGACTCAGCAAACCAGATTTCCTTCAGTAGAGCACTCCTCGCCTCGAGGTGCTTCTATAAATCTCCTGTCCTCTTTAGTTTTAGTTGTGCTGTATTTCAGTCTGGGCTGAATGTTGTTTAAGCTACTACAGATACCTGATAAAGGAACTGTGTTTATACACAGTTCCCAGACGACAGCGTTTCCAGGGAAGTTCTTGCATGTTTTGACAAGATAATGCTAATCTTCATAGTGGGGTTTAGCTTTACTGTACACTTTCTCATTTTAAAAATGTGATGTGTTTTCTTTGTTCAGTTGTAAATAAAAAAGGGGTTGCATTTTGTTTTTACAGTTTACAGAGCGTCCCAGCGTTTTTGGAAGCGGGGTTGTAAAATTGTATATTTGTCCAATTACTTCTGAGCATCTGAAAATGTGAGACTATATGTATAAACAAGAGTGTAACTCCTAAAAAGTTAATGCAATACTTTTGTTAAAGCCGTCAGTTAAAGCTAAAAGTCTGCATGTCAATCGCATCCTGATGGTGAAGATAAGTTTCCACTTCTAGAACAGACAGAAGGAAAAAACAATGCGCCCAAGCAAAGGACCTTAAAAGGGTCATTTTTAAGGTCCTTTAAAGTGTTTCTGGCTCAGACGCACACAGCAGTGAGCTCGTCCCATCAAATCACAGCCACCTTCACTCACAGCCTGCAGGCTCTTTAAGCAGCAGAGGAGATCCTTGGTGTAGTTGTTCAGGAAAAGGCACCAGGAAATACAAATGGACAAATTATGGGCCACATGGAAGAGAGAAGGAGAATTACCGTGGGCCATAACACACCCACACCAGCTTTTCTCAAACCTTTTGCGACACACCACCTTGGAAAAATTATTAATAATAAAAAAGATGGAATTTTTAGTTAAATAATGATTGCCGCTGATAGCAACAGTAAACTGTTTATTTATTTCTCCCTAAAAAAACCCAAAAAAACATAACCAATATTTCAACATGCAGTGGCTGTGCCCCATCGTTTGGGACGATATCCTCACCTGTAAAGCAACCTGCATCCACATGGGGGCAGTGTTGTACTGAGCAGCTGAGTGTTGCTCATGAACCACCAAACAGCAGGTTTAAGACACTGCAACACTAAATTCATTTGCTGAGTAACATACAGTAAAATACATTAGGACTGCTCAGTAACGCCCCATAGAGGCAGCAGCGTTCATTACAGTCACAACATGAGCAAACATCTTGATTCTGTCCTTCTTACTGTCTTGATGCATGCTCAATCGTTCAGGTAAGTAAATCCCAAAAGGTTGATTCTGTTCATCTGGACGTAGAGTTTTCAGTGGGAGAAACGTTTCGTCACTCATCCAAGTGACTTCTTCAGTCTCAGCTGACTGCAGGTTTCCCCAACCGTATAAACAGGTTTATACAGTTTATACTGTTTTGTTTATAAAAAAAACAACAAAACAGTCTATGCAATACTTTTATTAAAACCCTCAAATTAAAGCTGATGGTCTGCACATCAATCACATCTTGATTGCTTGATTTAAAATGTAATCTAACTGTAAGTGTCACATGCAACTGGCACGGCCTCGGGCAATGTGCACAAGATCTTTCTCTTGGCATTTTTGTCTCTCGGTCCTTGAATCACTCAGGTCTCAAAGAACAGAGCCAAAAGGATATACACCTGCACAATGAAAAGCACTACATCAAAACACTTTAAATGCAACACCTTTTTAACGTTTATGAAAAGCACGAGCAGCTAATACACGGTGTATAACAGAGTCTAATGTACCTGCATTGGTCAACAACTATGAATTCTCTTAAAGACAAATCGCATTGTTACCATGACGTTACTATTGTTTGTTTGTTTTTTGTTTGTTTGTTTTTCTAAGCCTCAAAACCATCAGCTGATTTGGTTAGAAAGCTGCATCCATAAATATCTATGTGCAAGGCACTATCAAGTGCCAATCAGTTGTTTTATAATTTTATTCAATAGGAGCCCGGCAACAGATGGGTGACCTGTCCAGGCTGTACCCCGCCACTCGCCCTGTGGCAGCTGGGATAAGCTTGGTGTTTCCTCTGCAGTGACTGCTCCCTGCTCCACTCTGTGTTACTGGCCAGGAGCAAATATACACATGTTGATTTAGCCATCTTTGAGAATCAATAATCCATTCCTAACCTGGGTTTGACCAACACCTAACTGTCAAACAATTATTATGCATTCAGACCGAAGTGAAGTGAAAATCTGTGAACATTTGCCCCTAACTCCGAACTGGTGGAAGAGTGCACCCTGACTTGTTTTTCCTCACTTTTCTCCCAGCTTTTATTTTCTTCCTTTGTCTACATAAAATAAAAGTTTAATCACACAGTAGGTGCCAAAAATGATTACATGTGCCCCACCTAGTGGCTGGAAAAGGAGATAAAGGTAAGTGATGCTACCTGGAGGCTGTGGCTGGTAGTGATGTGTCGGTGGCAAACGAAATGGCTCTTAGAGCCGGGTCTTTGAAGTGAACGCCGTGAGCCGACTCCTTATCGCGAGCCGTGGGGCTTTTTTTCCTTTTCTGTCCCTCTCTCTCGTGCATCTCTCGTAATTGAAGTGATCTAGGTAGCTCTGTTTTGGAAGTTCAGTTAACGCTAGAAATGTGTTTTGGAGTTTGTACGTGCTTTGTCTCTAGGGGCCACCGTAAATATTTATATATAAACATTAGGGGTGCAACAATACTCGTATCGATATTGAACCGTTCGATACAGTGCTTTTGGTTCGGTACGCATATGTATCGAACAATACAAAATTTTTAATTTATTTGATCAACTTTCCTTCTGACGATGCTGTCTGTGTTGAGCGCTCAGTGGATCTGCGCTCGACAGTGCAGCCTAGGCGGAGTAGTCGAACGCAGATTCACTGAGCGCAGGGCAAGCTAGCGAGACAGAAGTTAAGCTCTCCTTGCAACATGGCAACTTGAACCTCCCCCACCCTCATTCAGATCTGGCGTTTGGAATTATTTTGGTTTTCATGTGACGTATGACCCTGAAGGTAAGCGCGTCATGGACTAAAGTAAAACAGTATGTTGGATGTGCCATGCAATGCTCAATTACATGGGTGGGAGCTAGTGTGTTAGCGCAGTTAGCTCGTTAACGTGTTGGCCGTCCAGCCCCATGCATTTCTCTGTAATAAACTCTCTTTTCCAAAGATGAGTGATTCCTCAATCAGATACAGGGCTCGCAAAATCGCTAGCCCAACGTCCCGGAGCTAGCGATTTTTCCAGTCAGGCTACCAAAATCTATCTCTGCCCTGCCCGTCGGCCTATCATAGGAAGGAAAAATATATGTCAATGCTTTTGCATTCTTTCGGAAATGTAGCTGGGTAATTATGTCATTGGCATTGATGAGCCACTGTCAATATGTGACATATTGAAATCGCGTTTGAATTTGCGCTTGTTTTTTTGCTTTCACTTTGCAATCGCGTGAACTGTGTATAGAGAGCGACATAATTTGTGCACCAATTCCTCTGACATCGTCTTATCAATCGTTAGCTTACTACGCAAACATGACAAGTGAAATCTCCCGCAGCAAGTTTAAACATGTGAGAGGTTGATCGCGCAGAGAATCGCTGAGCGTTATGTGAGTGCGTGTGTAAAAGCAGCAGGATTTATATTTTAGTTCTGCTGAGCCAAATAAGACAGGTCAGGGTGAAGAAGTGACAGCCAAAGAAAAGCTTACCACAAAACGGAGAAGTTATGACAAATCAGACTATGAGGCAAAAAGAAAGTGCAGCTTTATGGTTTCATGGACAAAAGAATTTCTGTGGCTGCGATATGACGAGCTAAATAACCAGGGCTGCACATAAGTGGTCTGTGTAAATGACCTCATTAATATTTGGTAAAGTGTTTTGTAAACTTATGAGTGGCTATTATATTGTTGGCGTGAATGCTTTTATTTTGAAAGTCACAGAGCGACAAGGTGCCGTAAATCAAGTGGCGTAAACCATATGGCAGAAGCGCGAGTTTTAATGCACAGAGAGAAGGTGTGCTCTATGGTTAATGGACGGGAATGGGAAAAAGAACGGCTATTAAGGTGCAACACTGAGTCGAAAGCAGTTTCTTAGCACCTGGTTGATGAGGGAACAAGGTTTGTAACAAAGTTTGTCCTGTAGATATGTATTTTGTTGTTTTACGGAGCATATAGCTGCTGACCGCTACTAAGCATAAAGGCTAAGTTTTCACCCACTAGAGGGCGCTAACGTACCTCGTCATGTTTAGGCAGCGATGCAACGATTTCCCTGTTATATGCAATAATTTACAAGTTTTAGTGTTATTTGTTATGTAAGGTAAGGAGAATTAATTTGTGATTAATGAATAAGTCAAAAGGTTAAAGGTAACACACTGTTTGATTTACTAATAGTCTTTTATTCTGTATGTTGTAGCTCTTACGGTGTGTTCACATACACGGCTGTTTAATAAAAGGATTGTGAACCATCAGTTTGAGAGACCATCTTTTCAACCGGGGATGCTACAGTCTGCAGGTGCGCATTCGCTGTCAAAATAAAAAACGCGCACAAGATAAGAAGTTGCAACGCGTGTTTGCGTACATAAGATTTTCAGGAGGAGGACAGACATTTGTTTAGAACTCTTAAAGATGTCGAAGAAGCAAGCTCCTTTAAGCAATTACTGTGATGTTCCTCCACCTCCAAAGAAATGTCAGGAGTCCGAACCACAAAAGAAGCGCGTATTCTCGGAAAAGTGGTTGCAGGAGGTGAGCTGGCTTCAAACAAATGAACGCACAGAGATGTGGTCCAGAATGAGCCGTGAAAATTTAATAAATGACAAATTAAAAAGGCATGAACATTTTTTTTGTATCGAAAAAATATCGAACCGTGACACCAAAGTATCGAACCGAACCGTTAATTTTGTGTATCGTTGCACCCCTAATAAACATATATAAATAAAACCACTTTTTTTTACATTAGTAATTCCTTTTGTGCATAATTTTATATTATTGTTAATAATAAATTAATTAAAGCAACAAAACAACCCGAAGAGCCGGTTGGGAGCCGACTCTTTTTAGTGAGTCGAGCCGAAAGAGCCGGTTCTCTAAAAAGAGCTGGAAATCTCATCACTAGTTGCTGGAGCAGGAAGACAGTCTTTGACCTCACAAGATCAAGACCTCTACAGACACTGCTCCTTATTTCACACAATCCTTAGTTAGTCTTTGAAATCCTTATTTTTAGTTTAGTTTGGTAATGTTTGCATTTATTGCAAAAATTAATACTGCTTAATCTTGGCAACAACGCTTCTCTGTGGACCTTGGATTATTTTGGACATAAAGAGTCAGTCACTGTCTGTGGCATCAGGTGAATCCAGTCTTTGGGAGAGTCTCTGCTAAAAGAGTTTTGTGACCCAAATTTTTCTCCAAGGTTTAAACAGTGAAGTCAGGTTGATTTCCGTAGACTTTGTTCAGCAAAAGATGAATTCAAAGCCACAGGAAGTCATTCCTGCCTGCGGCCATCAAACTTTATAACTCCTTCTTGTGATACCTGGACTAATTTTACTTTTCTGTACTATCCATGTAGTATTTCTAATATTTAATTCTAATTTAACACATCACTTTGACTGCTTTTATTCATTATTTTGTTTTATATATTGAGATTCCTTTTTCTATCTTCTCCCAGGATTATTAAATACCCCTGAGTCTGTGAATGCACCATTACTCCAACCTAGCCCAACCGTTATCTCTAAAACCAAGTGTTGCCTTCAAATAGGCCTTTGAAGGGGCAGGCCAGCCAAACAGTTCCAGCTTTTACAAAGGCAACTCTGATGGACTAAACCTTTGAGACTGTTATGGTCGCAAAAGCACATAAATCTGCGCACACACTGAAATACACACATGCGCACTCAGAGATAAATGCACAAATGCTTTTGCTTCAACGATGACCTCATGTAAACCTCTAATTTGTAGATACTTTCATGCAGGCAGCGATGTGAAATGACACACACTGTATACAGTAGTGAGTAGTAGTTTATCTAAAAGCCACTGAGGTTAAGAAAAGGCAACCAGATGTGGAAAGATGCAAACTCACTCAGGTTTTATGACCCCTGCGGTGCTTTTTATGATCGCCTTCGTGTGATGCATTAAGGGGACATCTGTAAATAAGAGCTCTTACAAAACAGTCTGGTTTTCATCCCCTCCAGCAGGTTCAGGTCTAGTTTTATTTTTAAAAAAACCTGACATTCAAAATCTGACAAAAAATAAAATAAAATAAAATCACAAGTTGACACAGCTTTATTTCAAATTTCAATGGCTTTATTTTATGTGTATAGATTTGTATATATTTATATATATATATATATTTATATATTAGATATATATATATATCTTTATGTAACAACTTGTACTCAGTTGCTTGATTATCATCTTTTGTTCAGCTTAAGTTCAAACGACATGACACTAAGACCAAGGCATTCCACATGTTCATATTTTACAAAAGAGTAAAGAAAACGTGTGCGCGCGTGTATGTGCATCTGTGTGCACACAGCTGCTGTACACAAACACACACACACACACACACGCGTGCACACACACACACACACACACACACACACAGACATATATCAGTGTACAGGTGGTGTCGTGGTTCTGTCTGTACAAAGAACTGGAACACAAAAAGCAGATAAAGACGGAGACGAGCGGACAGAGTGAGAGCGCGAGGGAGAGAAACCGGATGAACCACTGGAGGCGAACTGAAGGATTCTGTTGCATAGATTGAAGCAAACAGGAGGAGGGTGTCTGACAGGAACGGACAGGATGGGAGTGAACAACAGGGAAGGTGACACACACACACGCACTGAGGAAACACACCTTTGTCGAGCCAATACATCCACACGAACACACTCACTCAGGGAAGCACAGGACATTTTATTTTGGCTCAAACAACAAACCACCGCTGCGGCTCAGAGTCTAGCAGACAGGACCGAAGACACAGAGGTCACGACCTCTGCGTTTCAGCTGATGGAAAGCTAAAGGACCACCAAAGCTGTTACACCTCATTCAAAGGGGGACACCAAATGTTTTGTGCTAAACTCCATGTCTGTCCGTCCAATAAAGTGTCCAGATATTTCACTAAAATGTCACCCTCGTGTTAGCACTGAAGGGAAAGTCAGTGTGAAGGATTTTTCTTTTAGGGAGTCTGATCGCCACTGTGGCCGACCAGATCTGTGGACGCCACGAAGCCAGCCAGGCTCCCTCATCTATCACGGTGTTCCTTTATCCCAGAGGGAGAAGATTCCCTGTCCGAGAATCACGAATGTTTGTGCAGAGATTTCAGTTCTGACAGAGCGTCCAACGGTTACTCCGATATTCTAGTCTGGACCAAAGCAGCCGACCAGATAACCAACACTGGTCAGCTGTGATGATAGAGCACGGTTGAATTTTGGGATTTTTATCTTTGTTTAATCTCGTCGCATCACGTGTTTTTTGTAAAGCACTTTTTAACATTGTTTTGATTCATATTAATTCAACTAAAGCTGAAAAGTATTACAACTTGGACACATAAACAGTGTTTTACAAGAAAGGAAGAAATGCAGTTTGGAACTTGTACATTTCACTACTTTTAGGCATTAATGTCAAGTTTCAAGTTTACTCGATGATGTTGAGAAACAGAACGCTGATAACAGGATCAAAATAATTAGAGACAAACATTTTATCTTTGCTTGCGCTGGGGGCTGAATTGTGTTCATGACCTCAGTGTTGCTTTAATCCTGTCAGCGACCCTGCTGTCAGATTTCATGCTTCATGCACTTTAACCCAGTCCTTTCCACTGTGATGCTAAATTCTACAGCCTGATAAAAACAAAATAAATAAACATTGAGTCCATAATTGTTTGTATCTAAGCTGCAGCTGTTTATTAATGTAGGCTTGAAGTAAAACGTTCTCTTTTGTGGAAACTGAAGGACTAAAGGATTTATTTTGTGTCTTCAAACAGGAAACGTTATGGCATTTTGCACGCTGCTCGACACAATTAGGTGCCGCTTGAGATTTTAACACTAAAATAGGGAACGTGGCTGTTTTTCTTTGTATTACATGGAGGGTAAATGAAAATGGGGAAACAAGGCAGAGCCCACATTTCACAGCTAAAAAAAACAGTTCAAATCCCTAAATCATATCACATGATGACTCCATTATCCTCCTTTTTCTGTCCAGCGTAGCCTGTAGAGAGATTCAGGAGGATAATGGATCGATGAATGTGATCGGTGGGATGAATGGACGCCCACCTGAACCACATCATGCTGAATGTTTCAGGCCTGTTTAATTGCCATCACCTTCCTCCCTCCTCCTCCTCTTACTGCACACAAGAGGGTGATGAGTTCAGTAGGGTCTGTAAAAGTGAGTGTTTGTGTGATATGAAAGAGAATAAGGAGAGGAGAGACGTGATGAGTGGACTTATGTGTTAAATGAGATGATGAAAAAAAAAGAAGAACCTTCATCTTTCATCAATCCATCCACCAGAAGTCGCACAGTTTTAATTTCCTCAGTGTTTCACCTCACAGTGCACATACCCGTGTGTGTGTGTAATGCTGCATGTGTTGGGGGCCGCGTAACTGAGATTCATTTAGAAAACAAGTCAACATTTGGGATGTTTCATTCCATACTAAAACATGCAGAACACAGAACATTGAACACATATACTGAACAGTTAGTTTTATCCAAATGCAGTTTCTCTTTTTTCTGTTTGGTTTTTTTTATCTTTTTTTTTTTTTATCTTTTTTTCCCGTACAGAGTGATTTTAGGATACACAGAACACGACGGAAACCAATCGCACCAGGTTGGACATATTGCTTTAAACCACCAAATTTTGTATATATGTCATGCATGCCACATAGATGATATTATGTTTATACAAAAATAACACCAACGCCTATTACTGTGTATCATAGTAATTACAGAAAAAAACTTTCAGTCTTTTTTGCAATGAAGTTCAACTGAGAAACCTTATACATCTATGTATTTATATCTAATACACATATACATACAAATATATATTAGATATAAATACATAGATATACTATATAAATATATAGATATATATGTTAAATGGTTATGACTTTTCCAGCTGTGATATTCCAGTTCGACTGAACCCCCTTTTTTTTCTTTGTTAACGTTTGATGTGGTTGTGAAGGTTCTTTAAAGATTTCCTGTTGTGAAAAAAGGCAGTGCTCTGAAGAAGAAGAAGCAACGCAGTCAAAATGCAACAGTGACCGGATAAGACGCGAGTTCCTTCTCCATACAGAAGTCCTAATGAGGGAAGAAAAAAAAAGAAGATCTGTGGCAAAATGAGATTTTATCTAGTCCAGAAATGAACTTTCGAAAAACTAAATCCAGGTGAGGATTTTCAGTCTGCTGAGTGTCGTGTGGACTGTTTTTTTGTTTGCGACGTGGCTGAAACCAGTAGCACAAACAGGCCGCCGCAGAGTCTCTGATTGCATGGCTCTGCTTGTGCAGCTGGCATGAGACGTGAGGGGCAACCAGTCCAAGCAGTCCAACACATGACCACCGCGGCCACAGTGAGGCGATGGCGAGAGCACGGGTGGGGGTGGGGGAGCACTCTTATCCAGACAGGAGGGAGGAGAAGCGAGGCGAGGGGAGGCGGTGACAAAGTTGTGCAGAAGAAAAAGACGACTTTGGCAGAACATTCTTAAAGCTTTGCTGGGTGATGATTGGCTGATTGCCCCCTCTCCCATTTCCTGTCACCGACACAGACAGCAGGTACACTTCATTCACTTATTTGACAATATTTACACTGTACTGACTCTAAGGAGGAGTGCAGGTGTTGAGCAGTTAGACAAAACAAAGAGGAAACACGTCATCATTTGGAGGGCGTGTCTCGTTTACAGCCAACGGACACGTGTCGGGAAGAGGAAGTGATGTCACCAGCGCTCTTAAGTTCCTTCTCTCTTCCCGGAAACAGTTTCTGAAAGCTGTTAGTCGCATATAAAACGGTGATGACCTCCACAGCTGCAGCTGTGTCCCTCCACAGGCTCCGCCTCCTCCAAGATCTGAATTTCATGACCACAAAAACAAACAAACTGTGGTCCAGGGCCGGATTGAAACTTCTTAGGGTTCTTACAGACAAGTCCCCCTTTACCCCCAATATGTAACCATGCACATTAATGCCTCAAGTAAATTCATAAAGCTCCTGCTGTACCTGGATGTTGTAATAAATATTAACTCTACAAAGTGAAGCCTCACCTTTATCAGTTTAACCAGTGACCGAGTCCTGAACACAAAGCCAAGTCGCTGTGGGCTCAAATACATTCAGTCTAACCTGGTTTGGGCAGAGCGCTAAATTTTAGAGCTAACCAGACCACGCCTTGTGACAATTTTGGACGAGGGCTCAAAGACTTACAGCAACACTAAGATTACCTAAAGCTTGACTTAGAGTACAGCACTGAATCCACACTCCATCCTGATGTGCACGACACAGGATTGGTCTACTCGGTGGTACCAAAGTCTTTCTTGAAGCAACTCACAGAACTCGTTATCCTGCAAGCCCTTACATGGGCATTTATTTTGAAAAAACAGCTTAAAAAGTCATTTTTCAACTTTGCCCCAGAATAAGATTTTCAATAAAGAAGTTAGACTTGTCCCACGATTCTTTCTCTCTCTGTCGCCTGTGTTTGCTGTGCATACACTGTAAAACCCATTGATTAGCACTCTGTTAATGCCTCTGTTGAACCAAATGTAATAGGCTGTGATTGTATCTAGTGCGATCACAATGCTAATGCAATGGCTGGTATTCTGCCAGTGTACATGGCATTTTCTCATTTTTACAGCTCAGTTCCCTTCTTCCTGCTTTAAAGTAAAAGTAACTGTTGTTCAGAGTCCAACGTGAGCAGCTCAGCTAGTAAAAGCAAAGATGGCCGCTCTGGGGTTTGTGGCAATTCAATGCAGAACTTCAAATTAAGCTTAAAGCCTTTGACCTTGAGTCTGGGAGGTCAGAGCTTGCTTTGTGATTTGGTCTGTCTCTGTACTGACTACAACTACATGGAGCTTACTTTCGGAGGTTTTTCGCGCAGAGGGGTTGGGAAGTCAATTTGGACAAAGGTGGGCGTGCCTTCACGGACCACGGCCCCTTCAAAACGGAGGCGGAGCATGACGTGGGACACAGCTTTGATCCTCTTTAAAGTCATCAGCTCCGACACCTGCAAGCTGGAAAACAGCATCAATCCACTCATTCAAAGAAATCAGTCGCTGTAGCTTCAAAGCAGAGAAACAAACAAACCCAGAGGTTGGATAAATAATTATACACTCCCATTTAATGTTTGATACAGTTAGCTGATGCATTTTCTGAACTCTAATGGAGTTGGATAACTGCGAAAAATCACTTAAGGTGTAGTGTGTCACAACATCTCAGGTAAAGTGATTATACTCATGTAAAAGGGGGCTGATGGGACTAGACTGTTCAGATTCCAATTGATTGGGCGACAGGAAGTAAACAAGTCACTGCAGGTTTCTGAGCCCTAACGTCAGGTGACCAAGACGACACACGTGGCAGAAATATTTAGAGAGCTGTAAAAAGACAGAGTCCACGGTAGGTTCATCTCATTCATGTACGGTACTGTCACCAAACTCTTCAGCCTATACATATATATTCATATATCTCCAAAATATTAAAAAGTACTTAATATAAAAATACAGAAGAATTGTAAAAAATGAGCAAAACATTGAATTTTATATGAAAACCATGCAAGAAAGATTCCCCATTTAGTTAAATAGTAACTCTAAGATTCAGGAAAACAAGGGAGTGAAAGGAAAGTGGTCGGATGAGAGAAGCGCAGACGAACTGCCACCGACTCGCTTTTCATGTAAACATTGTAGAGGTCCTTTTAACTTGGTTCGGCAGTGACGACTGAAGATTTTTCTCCTTGTTTTTTTTCTTCTTTTGTTTCTTTTTTGGTCGTGTTTGAAGTAAAAGGGCCAGGGGAGGAGAGAGGGTGTGTGCTGGGACGGGGTTAGAAAGGGTGAGGGGTGAGAAAGTCCAAAGCAAACCTCGATAACAATGAGATTTAAAAAAAAAAAATCAATACAGACAACCTATAAAATATGGCTCTGAGTTACATAGAAAAAGCTCATCAGTGGGGAAACCTAGTCATGACAAAAGTTGGAAATATGGCAGTAGTAGCACATTACTTCAATAACGTGTCCTAGTTCAGAGATAGGTTGATGGCTGCTAGTCAGACTAAGAGGGGATTAGACGCACCGCTGCTTCTGATTGGAGGATGAGTCTTTCTTCTTTTAAGACAGTAATCTGCAGACAAGCAGGAAGTACTAAGCGGCAGCAGGAACACAGTGGATTTTAATCTATGGGCTGACTGGTGACATCATCAGTCTCCCGTAAACCTCAGCATGGCCGCCACACTGATGCCTGCCAATCAGACACAGCAGAGAAGAGAGCAATGATGTTGATGGTGAAGATCAAACATCTTCTCCGCTCCTGGCTGTGTGATGTCACTGACAGCTGATTTAAGTTTATGTTATAAAGTTATAAAGTCTGAGAAAGGAGCTAAGATTTGTCTTAAACACAGGCAGACGGTCCAGACGCTGTTTAAAGCTCCATTTACTTCCTGTCTTTGCCCCAAAAACAGACTTGTCAGCGGTGCAGTCGTTTTCTGTTTAACACGCGTTTAAACTCACTTCTTTTACCAGCGCCACAGTCAGACTGCAAAAATGTGAGTGACACCAACAGATGTGAGCTGCCCGTAGGCTTAAAATGCTTCAGATTCACTGATAGCAAAACTAAACTTTGTGGCAAGCCTACATTCTGTATCGACCTGTATCCCTATGTGATGTCTGTGTTGTGTGTGTAAGGTCGGGGGGGGGGGGGGGGGGGTCCCATTTCACTGCAGGGCAACCTGCACGTGGCGAATAAAGCCTTGATTGATTGATTGATTGACATTCATGGGTCCAGACATGAAGCACTAAGAGTACAATCTGACCTCTGACAGAGACGATCTTTAAGAAATGGGTAGAAGACTAAATAAGATTTGAAATGCTTTACCTAAACTTTTCCTTGAACAAACTAAAAGGTTAATACTCCTTCATCCTCTGAAGGAAATGTTTACTCTTTAAGCAAATACCCTAAGAAGTTAGTTGTGATCAATTGTAACTTGCTGATGGTGGGCGGGTTTTGTCTAATACGAGCCTGTCGGAGTGTAGAGTGAGGAGACACAAACGAGAGTTACAGTTTTCACACCTATCGGTATGCAAACATCTGCTTGGGAGTGACATAAATTTGGTCAGCAAAGGGTCACGTCCCTGTGCCCGGTGTATCGAGAGGACAACCGTGATTCCTCTCAGAGGAAGAGCACCGACTTAACCTCGGTGTCCAGGTGCGAGTATTACAAGACCAGAGATGAGAATGCATGTGTTTTAGTCTGTCTCTATCCATGTATTACTATTTTGATTGTATTCAACCTCTCCTAGCTGAAAGCATCTCTGTGCACAGCTGCCGACATGAGATTGGAGTGGGCCGGTCGCAGCCACGTGGCGAGCGAGCGACACGGTGGGGGTCGAGCAGTGGAAAAAACAGGCTGCAGCTTTTGTTTGTTGTCGTTGGCCCTCGGGGCTTTCCGTGTGTGTGGCGACCTCATCTTACCAGCGATACCTGTGTTGTGACAACACCGAGACAGACATTGGATTTCAGGGCTTTGTGACTTCGCATTACCCCGATACCGAAACTTTTATTGCACTCGCCTACTCTGAAACACACGCGGACGCCGGGGTATCGATTGTGTTAAACACCCTGATGGTTTCCTCTGCCAGAATATCGATGAGGCTGCCGTGGTAACAGGAGGTTCAGTCCTACAGACAGGAAGCTCATGGAGCTCTGAACAGACGCTGCTGCAGACGCACAAAGTTGAAACAGAATCCCGAATATTCATTCCTACTGTACGTTATCATGCGACTCAACACGAATTAAACAAAAACATGCATCCTACTAGAGACGGAAAACATGAACCACACTCCCGTTTCCTATCCTCACAGGGGACAAACTGGGGGAGGGGCAGAGAGAACCAGAACCCTGACTGGATGAGATGAGGTCAGAACCCCCACTGAGCAGAAAGCGAGCCCCCTCCAGATGCTGCCGTCTTCAGTATTTTTGGGTAGTAAACATTCTGTTCTTCCACATGCAACACAGCAGCTAAAAAAAAAAAAAAAAGCAACACATACAGACACGATAAAGGGAAAAACATTATTTTAACCTTGAAAGCTGTAGTGTCACACTCACAAGACATTCTCAGGAGTCTGAATCAACCATCGATTGACATTCGTTAGAAGGTTTCAAAAAGAAATCAAGATCAAGGTCTAAAAAAACAAACAAAACAAAACAAAAAACAACAATAATAATAATAAGGTTACATTTTTGCATTTGCCTAAAAATCTTCTGATCAACAAACCCGGCTTATAGCTGTGTAGAAGAGCGGAAGCGTATGTACATCTGATTCACTGCACTCTTTGAAAAGTTCGGTGCCGTTTGAGAACGCAGGAATGAAGCGAGTACAGAACACAACATGCTGCTGCTGCGAGTCCTGCAAGGATCGAATCCAATAAAGTTTAAAAGCTTTTCAAAAAGAATGTCAAGTTAAAAAAAACAAAAAAAGGAAGAAAAAAAACAAAACATGAATGGACTAGAAGAGGCCTTCCACTGTGGAGACTCTATCAGACTTACAGGCAGAACGACGCCACAGTCAGTATGAAAAACACAACGTGGCAGGAATGACTGAGGGGGGGGTGGAGACGATGTGAAGCATGTGTGTGTGCAGAATGAGTCATGACTCCCTTCCTCGGTGTGACAGTTCGGTTGGTGGGGTGACAGATGATGCTGATGAAGAGGAGAGAGGAGGAACTCAGATGGATTAATCGAGGTTGAGGGGGAAGGTGGTGGGCAAGTCTTCTCCTCCCCGGATCAATGATGAGGAGCTGGGGAGGGGGTCGATTTCATCTCCAGTCTCCTTAATGGTGGGGATGCGAGCCTCCTCCTCCTCGGACAAGGGCACGAACTCAGGATGGGCCATGAAGTTGTGGATGGAGCTACGGGACTCTGGGCTCTCCAGCCCCGCGTACAGGGAGCTACGGAACGCATTCACCACCTTAATCTGAAACAAAGAGAGGAAACAAACGTCAGAGGAGGTCTCGTAGGTGGGCAGCCATTTCTACACAAACAAAAACAAAACTGGCAGCAGGGGCTGATGGGACACGTGGCGGTCGTGCGTCTGAATCTGGGCACGGAAATGAGAAAAGAAAAAAAACACAACGAGTGGAACAGCTGAATGAGAACACGGTTGGAAAGCTGAAAATATCCACAAAACATCAACGCAAAAAAGGTCAATGCTGGAGGCAGCTCATAGCAGGAAGTGCATCAAAAAAAAACACACAACAAAAACAAAAGCATCATCAGGGAGTCACATGTGGAGAAGCACTGAATCACAATCACCACAGTACGCACACCTGCACACAAGCACACACGTCTGCAGAGAGAGTTCGATTGATGCTTTCTCTACATCTATAATTCTGCTTTTTAATATCTGACAGTTAAATATTGATACGATGTGTCCAAAAGTCTGTGGACACCTTAGTTACAGTTAAACTGGGTTCTTAATGTATGAGCACATCGACAAAAGAATGCATCATCACATGTTTTATCTTTCTACACACGAACTTATGCATAGTTAACTTTTAGCCATCACAGCCGACTTAACCTTAACAAAACCGCCACTGTAACCGTCACTTCACTAACATTCGAAAACCCCATTTAAACCAGCGCAGATCTCACAATTAGCAATGTTAACTAAATTTATCTGATGTGTTCATTTATCCCTGAGCTGGCACTCAGTCATCAAAACTTCCTGACAGAAGACGCTGCATGTTATCAACCCGCTCCCCCACTCGTCTAGCTCCAGATGTCGAAGCTGTATGCACTCCCATTCAGCCACTGCAGTATTAATGAGGACGGATGCTGGCGCTGGGTGATGAGGCCTGACACACAGTGGGTGTTGTAGTTCTTTCCAGAGTGGATAGATTGGGGCTGGGCTCTGTTCCCCCCCTTTCTTTTCTACCAAACTGGAAAAATATTTACTAATAATTCTTTTTGTACATTGGGGAATCGTCACATTGTGTCACACTGAAAGAGTAATAGGATTACCTGAAACGTAATACAGACTACAAACATATTTGTTTTCAGATTTTCTCTCACTGGAAAGCAGGGGCTAACACCAGGACAAACGCACTCATACTACATAATACAGTAAAGGGTGTGAATGGTTTTGATTCACCCAGCCTTCGTGATCTCATACCTGATGAGAGATCACCCAAAATGACTCAAAAAACACATGCAAGTCTTTCGTTACATTTGTAAGAGATCAGTCTCTGAGAATGAATTCCTAAACTGAACCTTAAAAAATTTAAGCACAGTATGAAATGCATCTGTGGAGCTATTTGTTTAGACAAAACTCTTATTCTGCTGCCCAGTTTTAGATGACAAGTTTGTTAAATAAAAATTATACTGTAGGGGGAAAAAAAAGGCATAATCACGAACACAGACGCGTCTTTATTTGTATGGTGCTTAAATAGCTGATTAAAATTTCAGTTTCAGTAAATTTGTATTATTTTTAAAGCCATGAACCAATCACAGCGCTTCCCTGCACTGGGCAGCCTGAAATCACAAACCAAAAATATGTTTCCAATCAATAACTAATTAATAAATATGTCCAGTAAGGACAATGAGTGACGGGTGGCGGAGGGGGGGGGGGGGGGGGGGGGGGGGGGGGGGTTCAGGTTCAGGCAATACAGCATCGCCTCGCATGATTATAGTCCCAAAACGGAAAAGCCTGGATCGGATTTGTCTTCTTTGTCTACAAAGAAGGTTTAATTAGCAGGAATGTCCCACAATGTAACAGTGACAGCAACAGTGGCCTAAAAACCCCCAAACATTTTCTTCTGAGAGATTCATTGGATGATTTTTAAATTTTAAACTGTGAAAGCAGTGTCCGCATTCCAGGAAAGTGTAATAAAACCATTTTTGCCACTAAAACCAACAATTAATATTAAATTTTATCCTCCCGAGTCGGTTCCTGCGTGTTAAAAGATTTCCCCAGTGGATGAAAGGGTTACTTTGAGTCAAAAAAACGGGCTCCGACTGTGGTTTGTAGCCACTCCAGTTCTTGGCCTGATTGTTGGAAGCTGCACCATCTGTAGTTCTCAGCGCTTACCTGGGAAAGTGAAATCTGGAGGCTTGTGACTGGGAGGTCTAATCTGAATCTGGCTAAAATTTAACCTCAATGCATGATCTCGTCTATGCAAATAAGATATAAATACCATAAACTAACCGTCCTGCAGCAAACTGACTTTCTGGGGTCACTGCTGGTTGGAGGGCACGTTTTACCAACTCGGCTATGATGGCGTCAGCGAGAATACCGAAATATTTCAGCCGATCCCCGACCCCAGTAAACACCACACACATAACAAACACAATCTCACTATTAAGCATTTCTAATCACGTTCCGAGTGAGAATCGTTTTGTCCTCGGCCTGCTCTCCTCTCTCGGCCTAAAGTCGTTTTCTGTGTGATGAATCCGCAGAGGCTGCAGCTGATCACACTGATTTATACGCACCAGTAGACACTCTTCATTATAATTAATAACCCTGCAGTTCAAAGCTCTCTATTACTGAACCACAAGAGAGCTGCAGGCTGAGCTCTGCAGCTTAGAGCATGCATGCAACAACCACAAACACTCGTGCATACACAAAGCTCACAAGTTAAAAAGCTCTTGGCTGTTAAACCACGAGGGAGACTTGCTCAGCCTGACAGATTTAACCCTACACAGGATTAACCCATAAAATTATCTCGATGACCAGGATGTTGCCTCAGAGAAATAGAGGGGGAAAAAAAATCAACAAAGAAAATGGGACGGGGAAATGAGAGCGATTCATCGTCTCTTTCTCTTCTAGTAGGTCACACGTGCCTTTAGTGACTTGTCAGGCACCAAGTCTCATCATGGGTTAATAGATGCATGGTGAGTTTAATTCTTCATGCAGGATGGAAGTGATGGAAGTAATAACAAGAAAAAAAGATGAATATAAAAGCACAGGAAGGTGAAGTGGACAGCACATGGAAGCAGAGAGATGGAAACAGATCAGGTTGTCTGCAGGCTCTCTCAGTACTTTTTTCTCTGGCTTTTACAGTCAAACTGCAGTTCACACTGGTGTCTATTCAAAGCCGTAATGTACATACTGAACACTTTAGAAGGATTTAATAAAACACATTCAGTGTAATTTTTTCTGTACAATAGAGCTGAAAATGTTTGAATGTTCTAGAAATGCTGAACTGAATGAAAGAAACATCTGAATGCTGCAACAAATCATCTAAAAGAATCTTAAACCTTTGTTTCTCACTCGCACCACTGTTCGAATGAAGCAGGGTAACATGAAGCAAATTAGCAAGTTTTAAAGATGTTCACTTTTTCTCCAAATATGCTTTTTAATATCTTGTGATGTTCAGCTCTTACTATACTCACATCTTCAAACTTGTTTACTTATAGATTTCAGCAGCAGCATCACAGCTTTATTTGCGGTTTTAATTGCAGCGATTGCAAACGGAGCTTTTTCACCTCGCTGCTGGTTTACATTTAAAGCTCTCCACCAAACCTTTGGGGGGCTTTTATTGTAAAGCTGCGGTAGACAATACAACTTAGCCACGAGTGTGATTAGAAGAGCTTTCTAAGCTATGCTCCTTGTGAAGGAAGGAAAGTAGAAAAGAAAGAAAAGTTTCTATTTAGTGAGCAGTTAATAAATAACCTAGACACACTCTTCACATGAAAAATTCCAGATCAGTTCAGGGCGTGCAGACACCCAGTTACGACAGCAGCAGTGCAGTGGCTTCAGTGTCGGTAAGTCATGCAACGTTCAAACAGAGGAAAAAAAAGACAGAGTCCAGCCTGGTGGAGCGTGCTGTTAGCTGGCCTCCAGTCACCGACTCACTGCCTGCAGTGGAGGAGGAAGCAGCAGCAGCGGGGGGCAGAGCCCCACCCGAGTTGGTGAGAGAGGAGGAGGAGCTAAGCCCTATGTGGGTGGGGCTAGAGAGAGTTTTGGCAGCAGTGGCGTCATTGTGCTGGCTGACGACGGACGGCTGGCGGCGCAGGGCACCGGGCACCGCCGCCTGGCTCGTCTGGAAGGTATAGACCACATCCATCTGAAGGAAGGACAGTCACAACACACTGTTAGAGAGCAGAGAGAGCAAGAAGACAGCACAGAGGAACAGACTTCTGCAGAGGTTAGAGACAGTGCAGTCTGACCTTTTAATTCATTCGGACGTAAAGAAGAGGTAGTGCAAGTACAGCGATGAAGACAAGCACATCTGATTAAATTACTCAATTTCAGGGTAGTTTACATTTAGTGTTAGCTGGCAGGAAACAGTGCAATGGCATTAGCTGATAAAATGTTGTGCATCAATCTACGATGAGACTCATCTATGTCATGCTTTGCTGCTAACAGCGTGACTGGGACTGTATCAGTCTGAATATGTCACACATTCAGTGGTAAGATTTTAAATTGTCCTGACAAAAGGGTGACGCTATGTTTTCAATGAAAGTTGGCACAGATTCTGAGCCTTTCCCTCTCATACTGACTTGAATTAATCATCCAACCACAAATATCAAAACTGTAAAAAAAATCATCTGATCAAAACCAACTAATATTTAATTTCATTCATCAAGATCAGTGCCGATGAAATAGACAGATTTTATTAAGTGGATCCTTTCCTTATTTTCTGTCATGTATGTATACACTGATGCTGAAAGGTCATTTTAAACTTTGCAAAGTTTCAAATAATGGATGATTTTGAATTGTGAATCATGGAACGCTTCTCTGTCAGAAGCTGGGTATCTACTGTCCCCACACTGAACAGACTGTATCCAGCATTTAAATTCAACAGTTAGTTTTACTGAAAGAAAGCAAATGGACATTATGGCAGTAAGAAACTTTCTGATTTTTCCATTGAGGTATTTCTTGCATATTTAGTACATTTGTTAAAGAAAAAGCAAAATAAAATATCAAATCTTCCAATGGGATAACCTCTGCAGTCCTTATCTGTGCTGCTGCAATACAGAAAAACTGAGCTACTGACACTTTTAGCAGGTAGAGACACTAGAATATGAAGGAGAAACAAAGATGAGAAAGAGATCAGGACAGAGGAGAAGTTGTAACAGCAAGGAGAAGTTTGAGAGCTGTCATTTAGTGTCAAAATGTGAAAATCCTCTGACAGAACGAAGGGATGAAGAAAGAAATGGAACAGTGAATAAAGAGCTTTTGAATCAGGCTTACGGCACTCTGAGAGAGAGAGAGCTGAGACAGGAGAAAGAGAAATGTGTCATTTGGAATGACTGATAAAGTTTCTGCAGCGAGGTGCTGCATGTAGCAATTATTCCCCCACTGTGTCTGACTGTTGAGGCGTTGAGCGGCACAACACTGCCCACCAGGATTAGAGAGGAAGAGGACAGGAAGAGGAGCGTGGAGAGATAAGAACCTAATTAGCTTGCAGCCTTTCGTCGCCTCCCTCTCCATCATCGCTTCCTCCCATCCTCCCATCCCGAGAGGACAACACTGATATTACAGATACACAGCCCCGAAGAGAAAAAGGAGAGCGTCCTCAGTTCTGTACAGGAGATCCGATGGCAGACAGAGAGAAGTGGAGGAGAAACATCCGCCTTTCACGACACCGATTTACGTGGACCGGGTGAAGATTATCGTAAACCGCACACGTGGATCAGGGTTTTCCGCTCCACCTGAAATCACACTTGCCCTCGCCTGTTCATTTGTACCCGCTTTGAAGCTTTCAATCAGATTATGTGATGAATGAGCATTTTAACCTCTAGACATTTACCAGCTCACCGGTAACGCATCGATGGTTAGGGTTTTGTTTTAGCTTCATGCAAAACAGGCACGTTTTAAATGAAGTATCATTTATTAAATTTGATATTACCAGATTTGCCTACAGTTTCTATATGAAACCACCGACTTACTAAATAATTCATTTGTATTCTTACAGTTTTAGTCTGTTTGTGTGATAGATAGTGTATTTTGGATATTTAATAGTCTACTTTCCAGTTTTTTTTCTGAACAGCTGTTGAACACTTTGGCCATCACCTGCTGTTTTAATCAAGGTATAATGTATAACACAATAATAAAAAGGACAAATGATGGAGAAGCACCAGAGCTCTGGATTAAGAAGCTACACTTATTTGTTTTGGTGTTTTATTTGGAAGAGGTCTGGTTTAAAATGAAGTCTTATTTTCTGTCAGTTACAGAATTGAGTGAAGAAGCAGAGAGTCAGTGTTTCTGCAGAGGTCAAACTGAGAAACTCAAGACGACAAACCAGAAAAAATTCGCTATTATTATTCAGACCTGGTTACCCTCTGGCCTCAGTAAGTACAAGCAAGCCCACTGGTAAGAGGAAAACACCTGACCCCGCTGACTCCATGTGTGTGCGCGTGGGAGCGGAGCGATGACTGCTGTTACTGTAAGTGGGCGTTAGCATGGAGGCTAATGAAGCCCACAGAGACTGAATGGAACTGCCCGTGGACATGCTAAAGCTCAGTGAGCTGTCCTGTAGGAGGAGGATAACACAGACAAGTTCCAGCGTACGAAAACAGCGACTACTAAGAACACCAGCTAGATTTCAATCCAAATGCAATGTAGCATGAAGTTAGTTTACTGACATAATAATTCACTAATGACACTTACTCTCCAATTCTGATGGAAGAAAAAGATGATAGCATTCGTGTTTTAAAATCCGGTTTATCTCTTCCTTTGATTAGAGGAGTGTTGACTCTTGTTTTTTCTTTGTCCGTGCTTTTTTTGCTCTCGGTCGCTCTTTTTGTTTACTTTGTGGTTTATTTTGTGACTTTTTTTTCCCTGACCCATGTTATTGGTTTGATTGTGTCTTATTGCTTTCTTTTTAACCCCTCTCTCTTCCTTGCTGTCTGAATTTAGTCGGAATTTCAATCAGTCTTTGCCAGGCTATTGCATTTTCAACTTCCTCTTGTTCCTCAGTCTTCCTTAGATTCACCCCATGTTTTAGATTCAGTGCTTTTTTTGGACTAACCAGCCTAATTGTGCTGCAGGTTTTCTAACTAACTTTCTCTTTACCCTTTCTGCGTGTCTGTCTCCGTGATTCTGTATTTGGGTCAACCTTGCGGTTCTTAGAAGTATTCCTAAAGATTTGCTCACTAAATCTGGCTTTGTTATTATTTAATCAGTAACTTTTTCAAAAAGCGTGACTTTTTAATTTCTTGTGGTTTCCCTCAGGTTACACAGGAATTGAAAGTCCGGATGGAAACAGGTGGATGGAGACACGCTTGCTGACATGACTGATTAATTTACTGACTAATGAAAGTACTCAGGAAGGTTTGTGCCGCTGTAGCAGTGTTTAATTTCTGTTTTTTAATAAAGTGGTTCTGTGCCGAAGCTCTGCAGCAGAGTGTGAAATTGACAGGACAACATCTGCAGTTGAGTGTGTGTGTTTAATCTTCAGTTCAATTCCACACACACACACAGACACACAGTGTGTGTCACAGAGGTGCCGACATGAAGCTGCAGTCGGAGATACAGCTACGGTAAACTTTTATCGAGAGTTCTGGTTGACTGCACTATGTTGTACAGTATACATATGATAAAGACTCTACAGGCTTCATTTGGTGTCTGATCTGAGATGGCTGCTGACAGAGTTTAGAGGCTCCACATGGAAAGTTTGCAGAGCCAATCAGGCTTTGCGGCACAGCTCCACGCACTCGTTAAATGTAGATACTGTGCTTTCTGTATATATTTTTTCTCCTAAGCGGCGGTCAGCTTGACTTCAAAGATTTTTTTACACCCTCCAGCTGTTAATTTCACCGTAAAGCAGCTTGATGCAGTTTACCACTTACTGCTTTTATCTCAGTAAGAGATGGTAAGGAGATTTCCATGTATCTGAAAAAAGGTCCTTTTTTCTTTTCTTGCAACGAGAAGAGAACGTCAATAAGAAAAAAGATGTACTGTACTGTGAGAGCGCAGAAAATGTGTAGAGCATTTTATGTTGAATGAAAGTGAACTTGTCGTTTTGCAACAGAGTCTGGCTGGTCACCAGTGGTGATAAGCCGATGCTTGAGGTGATGCTCTGCTTGAAAAACACAAATGATGTTCGAGAGATCTGAAATAAAAACTTTGGTAAGGAATTTGTTGATTGTGAACCAGATCAAAAATGGACCCGGTTGTTGGATTCCATCGATTGTGATGCATTCAGGTGTCTGCTGGAAAAAATATTTTTATTAAAGTCTCTCTTTGTCATCTTGATGAGAGAATGCCTCTCAAACAACAATTCAGATAAGACAATAGACCAAGAACAAAACAAGCCTTCAGCCGTTGCCATCAAAGGGGGAAACTGATAACAGAAGTAGGTGATAAAGTTAGACATGTCGAGGAGCCGAGGCGAGCATACCTGTGTCTGGATGCGGTTCAGACCTCTGAACCAGAGAATCTGGCCTCTCCTCAGCTCCATCTCGGCGTGGTCGATTTCATCCGTGCCTTCGTTCAGCTCCTCCTCGGGAATCTCCTCCTTTGTGATACCGTGACCGGCCTCCTTCAGGAACTTCAGGTGGTGTGTGGGGATGGCCGAGATCAGCTGAGGTTGAGAGAAAACCATCGTCAGCAGATCAGATCTGGTGGTGTTTACGCCAAATCAGCAGATGAAAACAGCTGACAATATCCGATAACATCGATGGTCGAACTGCATTATGGGAAATGTAGGATCTTTTGGAGTGTGACTGATTAAAGTCCACAGAAGTTAATAATTCACGTATTAATATGTGTAGTGTATAATGACTCAAAAATTAAAAAAAGCATGGTGTGCAGGGTGCTTTCCCAATCTAGGACCAAGACTTATGTGAGACAACAGGACTGAGGTGTTACTAAGAGGTTGTAGGAAGTATTTTGGGTAAAGTTTGGCAAATTTATTTTAAAAAATAAAAAGCTAACAAATGAACTCATTACTTATTAGCGCTTTCATTTTTTTTTTTTTTTACTAACAAGCAAAATGTTGCTAAAGCTGCACTGAAGCTTGATTTGACCTCAGTTTTAAAACATAATATACAAAAACTAATGAAGCACAATTAACTTGTAACTTGGTTATGCAATCATTATTTTCCTTCTGCTGGTGAACTATCTGTTCATGGTTGTTAAAAGAGAGCGGAGAGACACCCAGCATCCTGCTGGAGCTGCACATCAGCTTTTTATATCTCCGTCACCCTCCTCTCTCTCCGTTAGAAACAAAACGTGTTTTTACCTCTTAAATAAATCACAGACTTCAGATGACTCTGTTTCTGTCAGCATATTTCTGTCTCTCTGCCCTCCACCTGAACCCAGCAGGCTAGCTATGACTGAACAGTTTTTCTGTGTGTTTGCATGCTAACAGGATCATGCGTGTGATGGCGTGTTCGTGCGCGTCCACAGAGGCGCTGACACGCCGGGTTTGTTTTCCCTCGGCCCTCGTAAACAGGAGTCGCACAGCTTTCATGTGCTGAGCTCATTACCATGGCGATGGTCGTGATGGCAACACCGCAGCAGCGCGAGTGTGACAGGCAACAGTTTTCTGCCATAAACCTCACATATCCACCTCTTCATCAGCTCCTGGGTACACGTTGCTTATTCTCACAGCTCGGGCTGGTGTTTGTTCTGCTCAGCTGTTTGTGCACTTGAGGTTTTCGTCTCACCTGTCCCCACAGCAGCTCTCCCACGCCGATGAAAACGCACCACAGCCACTGGTCGATGGTCAGAGCCGTGCAGGAGAACGGCTTTCCTCCGAACTGAACAATGACGATCTGGGAAGGAAACAAGCAAGCAGCATGTCAGCCGTGTGAACTTTTAGTCGGCAGATCTGGTGGTTTAACAAAGTTATGTTAGACTATTCTATAGTGTGAGATTGGTAATACTTTTACTCATACATTATTCCAATGCTAATGTTAAGGCAAATAAATGAGATGACAGGGTAACAGAGGAAACTCCAATTTCCAGTGTTACAGGTGGGAGAATCAGTGACACCTGCACTGACCACTGGCACCCAAAAGAGACAGAAACGACACAACTTATTATTAGGTACTAAGGTTTTTCGCCATTTGGGCACTACTTTTTAAATAATACCAAGGTGCGATGTTAGTTAAGTTGCCAATAACTTCTCTGTCATTTACTGTAATCATTAGCCAGCTAACTACAGAATCAACACGACCACCACCTTTCTATTGACAACCTTTCGACACTTTGTCCCCCACACAGCACAGGCAACTGATCATCTCGTGATCTTCCACCTGTTTTTGGTCAACATTTTGGATGTGTGATTCATCGTACCACCAGTTCTACTGTTAAGGTCTTAACCTGATGTGCTGATGTCTTCTTACCATTTCTAATTCAGTGAAAAAAAAACCATCAGAAGGTTTCAGCTAAACTCTTTTAAATGTAACCAAACTATGTGGAGCAAAAATGCAGCTGCAGCTACTGAGACCATGAATCCATCCAGACTGAGCGGTAACATAACAGGAAAACCTTGGTAGCACTAAAGGATGGTGAAGGTGTTACCTGCAGAGCGAAGGTCCCCAGTACAACGCTGCAGAAGATAGGGTTCCTGTAGACACCTTCGAACACGTTCCTCTCTCCGTGGATCTTCCTGGCATTGATTTCGTTGAAGAGCTGCATCATGACGAACACGTTGAACACGATGGTGTAGTGCTCTGATGGTGGGGAGTGCAAGGGAGCGTTTCGCCCACTGTCGATGTCGAAAAAGTTCTCACCTGATAAAAGATGAAGGAAAATACCCCAAAAATGTATCTCAACTGTTTCGACAATGATTAACAAACATCAGCGTCTTAGTATCAATGCATTACTGCAGAACCAGGTTTACACCCAACTTGGATGGAGTCAGACTCACCAGCGAAGAGCAGGGTAAAGATGATGACGAGCTGGTACACAGCATGGCCAAGTATGTTCTTCATCATGGTCCTGGAGATGAGGGGCTTGTTCCGACCGTAGGGTTTACGTAGCAGCAGAGACTCAGTGGGCGGCTCCGTGGCAAGAGCGAGAGATGCCAGAGTGTCCATGATGAGGTTGACCCAGAGCATCTGGACAGCTTTCAGGGGAGAGTCCTTTTGGAGAAGGAGTAGGAGTTTAATTTACGAGAAGAGAATATAACATCAGGTATATAACAGAATACAAATATGATTCAGCAACCAAACAACAGGGAAACCAGCAGACTCTTTGCAGACCAGCAAAGAGCATTACTCCCAACTACAGCTTTGAAATTCCCACGTTTACAGCATGAGAAACTGTTTTGGTCTAATTTTCCTTATTGTGACAACTGGAATGGTGTGACTGGTTTCAAATTTTGTAAAGGTATCTCGTGATCAAAAGACCCTGTTAAATGCCACCTGCTTGAAAAGATGGACTCAGTTCAGTTGGACTCGAATGTAGTATAAACGTGTATTCATACTAGATGACTGAACTCCAATGCTTTCTCAATGACACAGTAACACACACGGTAAATAACAAACCTATAAAACATGTGAGAGGACAGTGTGACCACTACTGACAGAGGAGCTGAGATGCTGAGAAGAACTGATCATTCAGGGAGCATGCTCTGACACGGTACAGGGCAATGAGTGGCCTGCTGTCTGGAACAAATATGGAATCTCTGAGATTCAAAAAAATGTTGCCACTGATACACAAGTTATTGTTTAAGAAGGTTCAGGGACCTCATGGTGGACACATCCCATTTTTCACATGGTGTCTATGGTTATATTTGAACTTCCACATATTGTTAGGATTGCATTGTTAGGAAACAAATATATGGGCATTTTTTATACTGCTGTCACTGTGAGAACCATACTGTAAGAACTGATTTAATCTTAGTGCGTCTAACATCAAATGAGTAATTTAGCTGCATAAAAAAATGAGGAAAAAAGTACACACACATTTCAAAGCACTCCCTCCACTTCTAAAACTCAGTTTACGCCTCTGGGTCCTGCCTCTGTTCCTCTGTACACACACCAAACACATAAATCGCCTTTTAATGATCTTTTCCGTGCACTAACAGAGACCGAGCGCCTGATGATCAGTGAGCAAAATCACAGCACAGAGACCACAGACCTGCTGAGTCCCCCGTTATATTTCAGGATTATGATGGTGACGTGTTGCCATGGTTTCAGGCTGAATCTTAGCCTACTTTGTGTTCTTCGCTCTGTAGTCGAGTTAGTTATCTGGTCTTGCCAGCTGTGAGCCTTTCAATTAATACACAGCCCCAAGACTTTCTTCTTTATTGTGTCAGGGGTTCAGCTTTCTGATTACAGGCACATTATGAAACAAAGAAAATGTGACACGGCCAACTCGCCTCCTCGCAGCACTGAGACGGTCACATCGAAATCACAAATTACTCTTTGTTTCTATGGATATTTTATCAAGCGGAGATTTAAAGATGTTTCCACAGCGTGCGACGAGGTACACCAAACACACCAGCCAGCCTCAAAATCGAATCAAAACACGAGTTAATCAAAAGCATAAGTGAAGGCGATGTTTTTACTGTTTTTGAATTTGAGATGAAAACCAGCAACGACACAAACACAATTTCACATGCTGTTTATACGCAAATAGCACACTCATTTAAATAGTTTTACATTCAAAACCTTTTAAAATCTATACATTCAAAAGCATGTGATTCATTGATCACTGATTAGAGATACTGTAGCACAAATGCTAGCAGCTGCTATAGTGAACATACAGTGGCTTACAAAAGTAGTCGGCCCCCTTGAACTTTCCCACATTTTGTCACATTACAGCAACAAACATGAATCAATTTTATTGCAATTCCACGTGAAAGACCAATACAAAGTGGTGCACACAGTGAGAAGTGGAATGAAAATCATACATGATTCCAAACATTTTTTACAAATAAATAACTGCAAAGTGGGGTGTGCGTAATTATTCAGCCCCCTTTGGTCTGCGTGCAGTCAGTTGCCCTTAGAAATTTACTTGATGAGTTCTAATGACTAAATAGAGTGCACCTGTGTGTAATCTAATGTCAGTACAAATACAGCTGCTCTGTGACGGCCTCAGAGGTTGTCTAAGAGAATATTGGGAGCAACAACGCCATGAAGTCCAAAGAACACACCAGACAGGTCAGGGATAAAGTTATTGAGAAATTTAAAGCAGGCTTAGGCTACAAAAAGATTTCCCAAACCGTGAACATCCCACAGAGCACTGTTCAAGCGATCATTCAGAAATGGAAGTAGTATGGCACAACTGTAAACCTACCAAGACAAGGCCGTCCACCTAAACTTACAGGCCGAACAAGGAGAGCGCTGATCAGAAATGCAGCCAAGAGGCGCATGGTGACTCTGGACGAGCTGCAGAGATCTACAGCTCAGGTGGGGGAATCTGTCCATAGGACAACTATTAGTCATGCACTGTACAAAGTTGGCCTTTATGGAAGAGTGGCAAGAAGAAAGCCATTGTTAACAGAAAACCATAAGAAGTCCCGTTTGCAGTTTGCCACAAGCCATGTGGGGGACACAGCAAACCTGTGGAGGAAGCTGCTCTGGTCAGATGAGACCAAAGTGGAACTTTTTGGCCAAAATGCAAAACGCTATGTGTGGCGTAAAACTAACACTGCACATCACTCTGAACACACCATCCCCACTGTCAAATATGGTGGTGGCAGCATCATGCTCTGGGGGTGCTTCTCTTCAGCAGGGACAGGGAAGCTGGTCAGAGTTGATGGGAAAATGGATGGAGCCAAATACAGGGCAACCTTGGAAGAAAACCTCTTGGAGTCTGCAAAAGACTTGAGACTGGGGCGGAGGTTCACCTTCCAGCAGGACAACGACCCTAAACATGAAGCCAGGGCAACAATGGAATGGTTTAAAACAAAACATATCCATGTGTTAGAATGGCCCAGTCAAAGTCCAGATCTAAATCCAATCGAGAATCTGTGGCAAGATCTGAAAACTGCTGTTCACAAACGCTGTCCATCTAATCTGACTGAGCTGGAGCTGTTTTGCAAAGAAGAATGGGCAAGGATTTCCGTCTCTAGATGTGCAAAGCTGGTAGAGACAGACCCTAAAAGACTGGCAGCTGTAATTGCAGCAAAAGGTGGTTCTACAAAGTATTGACTCAGGGGGCTGAATAGTTACGCACACCCCACTTTTCAGTTATTTGTAAAAAATGTTTGGAATCATGTATGATTTTTGTTCGACTTCTCACGTGTACACCACTTTGTGTTGGTCTTTCACGTGGACTTCCAATAAAATTGATTCATGTTTGTGGCTGTGATGTGACAAAATGTGGAAAAGTTCAAGGGGCCGAATACTTTTGCAAGCCACTGTATGTATGTGCTCCAAATCTGACACCTGACATTAAGATTCAGCCACACTGGTACTCTGCTTTTTGGTTGTGGCATTCACAAACTGCTATTAACATACATGTGAAAAATGAAAATTTGAAATGATGTTTGGAAACAAAAAATCTAAAGCAAAACACTACAAAGAAGAAGCACACTGAGCACACAAACCTTTGCCAAACAACTCACTCTCTAGGCAGTTCTTACTAGAATTGTATTTTTTTTTTTATTGTATTCACCACAATAAATTCACCTTTAAGACTTTGGTGGATCGAAGCCAAATTTAAATGGATTGCTTCCATGACCCCACACTACACCCCTTTTCAAGCTATCATTTTTACAGACAGAGTGATGACACACACGCACACAAACACAACCAAAAATAGAACCTCCGCAGTTTTTTCTGCCCACTCGTACTCTAAACTTCTTCTTTCTTTTTTTTTTATAAACACAAGCAAACAATATCAAACTGTGAGACTGAATTTAAACAGAAGATTTTGAAAAATCCAGTGATCGTGACGTCCTTTTCTTTTTGGGTTGTGTAGTTACAAACATTATGTGAGATTTTTTCAAAAATTCTCATTCACACGTGTTCGTTCCAGCTTTTTCAGCTCATATTCAGGAGGTCCCACTGAGCCGTCTGTCGTTATTCAGACTCAAACTGGTGTGCTAAATGAGCTGTAATTTCAGACATAAGCGGTTTACCTGTGTGATGCAGGCGCCTGTGAACGCCACAATCACGGCCACCACATTGACGGTCAGCTGGAACTGCAGGAACTTGGAGATGCTGTCGTAGACGTTCCTCCCCCACATGACGGCCTTGACAATACTGGTGAAGTTGTCGTCAGTCAGGATGATGTCAGATGCCTCTTTGGCCACATCTGTGCCGGCGATTCCCTGAAAGGAAGCAGAGAGGCATCATTAGTCCTTGAATAAGAGCAAACAGCCTCTGTGATGCCAAGTTTCCAACAAATACGGAAATTCTGTTCACACAAGATCCACACAAGCAATGAATCAACTCTGCTAAAAAGTGTTCATCGAAACTTTCTTATACATACATTTTTGTATTTTTATGGTATTTATAAAAAAGTTCAAATATCTGAATCTGTGAGAAACGGTGTATTTGGAGCTAGGGTGGTGAGTTAGAGTCATAAAGTACTGGAAGAGACACAAACTACAGTATTATTTTTTAGATTTCAGTCAAATGACATCTCCGGGTACAAAATCAGAATTTTTCTATTTTCCTCCTCATGTTTAAAACACTGCTCGTAAATTACCATCCCAAGCACCAGGTGTGGGCCTGCTGCTGTTTATTGATGCTTAAGGTAATTTCTAATCGTTCCTCCAAAAAGTCCATTGGCTCCAAAATCCATTCAATGCTCATAGGTCCTGTGTTCAAATGCCCAACTTCAGTCATGAAGATAATGTTTACAATAACCAGGCTTCCCCCTTGAGCACTAGAAGACCTATGATGTAAAAGACTAAAGTCTGGCACTCTCTTCCAATCTGATTTTTTGTCACAGGCTATGTGATTTTACATAAAGACTGCGCAGTTTGCCTTAAACATAATGTGCAAAGACAAAAACTGTCGAACAAAGACAGAAATGGAAGATGCTCGGAATCACTGCTGAAGAGTGATTTGCTCAGATCAAGCAGTCCAAAAGAAAGAAAACACTTTAGATACCGTGGACACGACATCGATCACATACTTGAACATCAACCAAAGCAAAACTTGCAGCAATTTGTCTTTGCTGGAACACAAAGCAGAGAGCAGAGCAGGTGTAAGACAGTGCTGAGTGTTACAAGCAGGCTACACCAAACAACTGAAAACTCAGGATTTTATTGTTACACTGGACACTGAACTTGCTTAAAAATGCTACCGTTAGCGAAATTAATTAATGAAACCGGCCCTCTCAGCTGTGTTTGTCACTTTGGTGCCTTCTGGAGCACTTTTCATGCAGTTATCCAATAAATAATATGGCTTCCTGTGGCATATTAATATTGGTCTATGACTTTATGGTCACTTTATTCTATTAGTAGTATAGCACTTTCATCCGCAGCTGCTACTTCTGTGTTTATGAATAAATCTGAGTTGACTTGACAATCCTGACAAGCTCCATATAACAAGATGGCCAACAAGCTAACTGAGGCTCAAAAAATGTGGAGACCAAGTCAAAACATCAGCCTGGCTTTGTACTAAACTGCCTCTCAGACTAGCACTTATAGATCCCCAAAGTGCACAACACATAAATCTGAGGGACTGTAAAGTGATTAATAAGGTAAGAAGACAGAAACAAGTATTTCTGCTATGCAAATTCCACATTTACTGCCATCTTCTCCCAATGCTTGACTGATCACCACTCAACTAGACAAACTGTGGTAAGCGGTCACAGATAACACATTGCTTTACCTTAATGAGTCCCAGTAGTCACAACCTAAAAAGCCTTGGAACCGTGGCTAACTAATTGTGCATAAACATCTCAGCTGTGAGCAAGAGAACTCTGGTTTACTGAAGCTCATCTAACACCAAAATGTTGAGCTGGAGCGCCCACAGTTTCCTCAGAGATGGATAAACGATTATCTTTCTGTGGAGTTTAATGTTACTGCTTCCTAGCTCATCCGCAGGGTACAAGCACAGTTGAATAATGCTGCCGAGGTTGTAACGGCAGAGCAGTATGACAGGTACAAGGAGAAAGTCCAGCTGTTCAGCTTCACTATGGATAAAGCGACGACTTATTGTTGGGTTCTTTCTCATCTCCTGTAGATGCGAACAATCTGCCAGCTGGACGTTTAATTTTTAAACCCCCTTTCATCTAAAGTCTGAAAAGCTTTGACAGAGAGTATTTTATGCTGCTCAACTGACAGTAAAGTAAAAATAAAACAGGAGGGTCGGCCTTGTCTTAAACAGCAATTCTAAAGAAGTTCTGAGCTGCTGTGTCTCTCTACGCAGGCAGACTCGCTCAAACAGATGGAGGTGAATCGCTTTCAGTTTCCCAGCTAACCAGGCGATAATTGAACAGGGACGCTGGAGTTGAAACTGAAAATGTTCCAAATGGGACATATAAGCGCTGAAAGGTCACTGCTTTAAATCCACAAATTGCTTTTGTGATGTGTTTAGGAACAGTAGCTACTATCAGGGAATTGTTTGACAGCACAGCAGCTGCTCAGCACCCTGCAGGAGAGCCTGATGTTCAGATGACTTTCCCCAGTAAATAAAGGTCACAACAACACACAGAGGAGTCAGCTGTGAACTCGTCCACATGCATGTATTCTGTTTTTAAACAGATACACATTGGCAAGTTGTCAGCTGATCATCTGTTCAGTGTTACTCTTTAGAGGTGAGAGTTATGACGCCACAGTGTTAATTCATTCAGTTTCAAATACAGCAGAATTGGATCCTTTAAATCTACAAACACTTCACTCGCAGGCTGTCTCTGTTTTACAAACTTGCACGATACAAAGAAATGCTACCATTTGGCACTGGGTTGCCAGGTCTGTGGTTTTCCTGCAGAATTGGAATACTTGCCTCTGTCAGTGCGCCCCAGGGCAGCTGTGGCTACAATGTAGCTTGCCATCACCAGTGTGTGAATGTGTGGATGACTGAATGTAGTGTAAAGCGCTTTGGGGTCCATAGGGACTAAGTAAAGCGCTATACAAATACAGGCCATTTACCATTTACTTTACAAGTTGCAGTTGCCATCCTGAACTCCTGTACAAGTTTACTTAAAACAGTCTTCACTTTGAGGTAAATATGATGAAGATTCGGTTGGTGCGTCAAAAGTGTTACATAACAAATGAGCTGACGTAGGTGCAGCGCTTGGGAATCATAAAACTGGGACAGTGAAAACAACTGAATTTACACAGCAAACAAATGTTTATGAGTGGCTGTAGGAGAAAGTTTACTGAGACATATTTTGACATATGTCAAACAAAAACATGTTTATGCAATTTTATCTCTTTTCCATTTCCTCCAAAGATAAATATGGTTTTAACTTTTGAAACTTTTAGGTGATGTAAATAAGGAGTGCGATGTTTCCCCTTAGTGAGTTAGCTTTGTGCTATAAACACAAGCCCCAATATGTTTCGTTCCAAAAGTTCTACTGGGAAGATGATCATTTTATCCGGGCTGAGCTCAAGTCCAAACTTGGACGTCTCATGTTCTCATTTTCCATAGTAACAACTTTCTAAGCCACCTGGAAGAAAGCTATAAATATTGTAAATAATGATGATTGCTGACCCTTTTCAAATGTATCCTGAAAAGCAGCACATTTTCCAAGACATATTTCCTTACAGCATGCCACTGGTTGTAAATGTATTTCCTGATAGTCTCCAAAAAAAAAGAAAAAAGAAAAAATCAATTTCCCTACTTAAAACTTGCTTGAGGTGTTTCATTTATTGTTGATGTGCGAGTCATGTGCATTAACAATACTTTTACCAGAGTAAATGTAACCATCATGTGATGGATTACTCAACTCAAGTTTCAGGAGTCTGAAAATTAATTTGTTAACGAAAAATAAAAACTAATAAATGTCGTTTCACTTAAATCTATAAAACACACCCAGATCGCCCAGAGGATTGTTATTGGTCATATATAAAACTCAAATGGGAGTTTCAGCCACCCACCCACTACCTTTTGATTGCTATTCTTCGCGTTTAGTGACCACTTTCAGGCATTTCTCAACATCATTACTTTAACTGTTATTACACACTTTCAGCTATGAATTTACCACATTTGTGTCTTGATAAAGTGCTAGTCACACTTTTAGCCAAGAAGCTCCTTCTTTTAATTTATAATTTTAGCTACTATAATAACTGTTTATCTAGTTTTTCCAGCTACCAATTTCATTTGTTTAACTTTCTTTTTCTTTTTTTTAAGTAATCAGTTGGTCAACAATAATATGCATAGTCACCATTGCTTATACAGCTTTCTAGTGTGATTCCTCTTTATGGTTATTCTTCTGCTTTTGTTTATTTAATTAAAGAATATGAAAACAGAGCATGAGATGTTTGAGAGAAAGAAAAAACAAACAAACTTAATAAATTACAGTAACCAGATATACTTGGATATTAACCTAATGAGGAAATATCTATCTAAATCATAAAAAAGTACTGATATAATGAAATTAAGTTATAGGAAGGGCATTTCAAGGAGATACCATCTCTCCACTTTTCCTCAGACTGACCCTCCTGTAGCCTCATGAACCCAATATCAGGGCAAAGTGTGTAATAGACACGGCGGTCCATCATGTGTATGTCATGCTTTGCTTCTCCAAAGCATGAAATGCACAGGTGAAGTTGCATTACCAGCAGAGGGACATAGTATATCTAAAAAGCCAAGATGTTGCTCGTGACCCAGGAAGGTGTAAAGTAACTCCAGGATCAGTCTATGCCAGAAACAATTAAGCTAGGTGGCTAATATGCAGTTACAGATAAATATTTTAGTGATGTCTCTAAACGCTTTCTCGTGATTATTTTCAAGGTGAAGTAATATCATAAAATTCTTAAAGGGGGCGATATCTGACTCTGTAAATTGAAGTGCTGTGAGGTCTGGAAAGGTGGGATAAGATAGCCAAACGCTCGCCATGAAACAGAGCTTGATATTTTTCTATCTAAATGTGTTTTTAAACTATTTTGTTTGTTCATTTTTACTTTTACCTGAATATTTTAACTACATTTAACTAATAAATTCCACATATTTTTAACCAGCTATTGTATTTTTTTCATTAAGTTTGTTTAGCTAAAACCATAATGTTTTTATCCATACATGTGTTGAACTAATATTTCCAGATTTTAATAATTCAGCATTGTAGCTTCACATTATGAATGATTATCCATAACATGTTTTTGTAAATGGGTGAACAATCTAACAGTTTCAACTGTTTTGTTAAGCGAATTCAACTTTTTTCCACTTCGTGACCATTACTTATTTGTTTTAATCATTTTAGCAATTAATTTTGGCTGGGTCGGTCTTTTTATCTATTAACTTTAGTTAAAAGTGTTAACTTTCTTGCTCAAACACATTCTGCTCTTACCACTTCTTTAATTAAACTGTAATTTCAGTTTTTTCTTTTTTCCTTTTTGAGAAAATCTGTCCAAATACCCTCAAAAATGTGCAAAAATGCACCCCGGAGTACATGCACTCTGGTTGATAAAACAGACAACATAAAGAAACAGCATTAGTCTCACTCTCTGTGAGTTGATCTGTAGAAAACAAAGGCAGTGACAAGGTGGTAGAGTGGGGCCCCACTGTGCTGAATGCACCGAACTCAACATTTATTGATTTATTATTCCATTTCACAGCTATCTTAATGAATCCGCGGCATTAAACTGAAGAGTTATTGTCAATGACGTTTAGAGAAATGACCTATTTCATGGCTGCATTAGAAACATAATTAACTGAAAGGCTTATTTTTTTCTTTAGGTAATGATGCAGAGAAACCTAAGTAGCAGAAGAGTGAAGCAATGAAGAGCCGTGAAACAAAGGCAACAGAAGAAAAGGACGAGGGGAAAAAAAAAATGAAGAAGTGGTTACCATAGCAAAGCCAACATCAGCTTTCTTGAGGGCGGGGCCGTCGTTGGTACCGTCTCCTGTCACTGCAACCACCTGTCGGGTTTCGCCCACTGTGCTGTCGATGATGCCTGATCAGCAGAGTGAAACAACAAGAACCTAGTGAGTGCATGATCATTCAAAAAAAGAAGGGGGAAAAAAGTAGATCCATTTACAGCAGCTTGACTAAAGGTTTACATATACACGCAGATTTAAAGCAGCTCAACAGTCTCCTGTCAGAACAAACCCACCTTTGACCAGAGTGTGTTTGTCTGTGGGTGATGATCGAGCCAGAACACGCAGCTTGGGCCAAACTTTGTCCAGACGCTCTTGTTCCACCTAGAAATGACATGTTTAAGTTTCAAATAATCTTTTTCTAGCATATAAAAATAACCATCCCAGTTGGGTACAGAGCAATAATGGGGACTTGGAGCTTCATCTTTAACTGGACAAATCTGAGCACTTTGCTGGGCAGAGCAAGCAAAGCATAAGTCATAAACCTAATGCATGTGTTTGAATTTGCCTCGAGGCCATTTGCTGTGTCTGTCCTATCCAAATAAAGACAATGTCCGAAACTCCAGGACAGGCAGTGAGAGAAACAGCCAACTGCTTAAGAGTTAAACTGATTAATTGGTTAATGGGCTGCACTGATAGTTCTATAAGCTTTTCTAGATTTACTGAGCACTCAAAGCACTTTTTATGCTATGAGCTGCATCCATCCATTTACACACACTCATGCAGCACTTTATGTACACAAACACTCACACACTGATGGATGCATCAGGGGCAATTTAAGCTTCACTATCCGTACAATCAGTAAACAAAGCTCTCTACCTCCCAAACCCCCAAAAATCAGCTGATATAAGCTTAATGCAGACAGATCAGTTTAACATGATACTGTTGTAAAGAGTGCTGTGTGGACGGTATCAGCTGAACAGGTAAAACACTACCAAACACAACATCTCCCTTGCTCTAATAAGATACCTATAAGATACATTAGGAAACTTAATGTTTGCTGCTTTTGTACATAAGCCTTTGGAAGGGGGTTAACTCAGGGCCGTTAGGCCACCAGAGATGTAATGGGCTAGTGGAAATCTGGCATTAGCAACAAAGACTTATTGGGCCATATTGACTTAATTTGGTGGTTGTTTTGAGTTCATTTCAGAGTCATTCTCTGGTCAAAGCTTCTTTTTTTTTTTTTTAAACTTAAATGCTCATATGAATGTTGCTTGCAGTTGGATTCTTTTTGTAGTCGTTTTACCTCTCCCTTGTCATTTCTTATTTGTTGGTTGAACTCTTTGCCCTCCAGACACAGGAAGTCCTCCCCAGGCAGCAGGATGCCACACTTAGTCGCAATGGCACGAGCAGTGTTGATGTTGTCTCCGGTAACCATGCGCACGGTAATGCCTGCACGCTGGCACTTAGAAATAGCCTCGGGTACCTGGAGGAGAGTCAGAACAAAGGGACTTGAGCATTTTCACAGTAAAAAAAAACAAAAAACCTTGAAGATGAATGCAGAGTGACAGAAAAGATGAAGATGATTTTGAGTCTGAAACATAAGGAAGGACCCCTTGCCTTTAACCCAAATAAAAAAACTGTCACAAACATTCTGTTGGTTGTTTCTTCAGGGTCTTAAAAGATGTTAAAGAAAGAGTTTATACTGCAGCAGAGCTTGTGTGTAAGAGGTCCAATTCCAGCAGCAGCAGATTTTACATGAGAACCACCGTTGTTGTTCTTAAACCCACCCTGAGATTCATTCATCTCGGTCTGGGAGAGGTGATAGTGACTACACAAAGGTACACAGACGAGAGAGGTGCTGACTACTTCTTGTGCTCCTCAGGTGGTCCGACTGATATGACCAAAACCCAACAGAGGGCACATTTTTTGCTTACAAATACATACAAATGTTGCACAGTTCTCATTTAAAGTGCCTCAGCCAGGGTGCAGCATACTGTTTCCCTTCCTTAAGAATGGCTTCTTAACAGCCATCCTTCCACTGAGACCATTTCTGAGGAGGAAGTAAACAGTGGATCCCCTGAACGGCCAGCTTCATCTCTCTATTCCTGTGTCAGGTCTTTTTAGGCATCCCACTTCTTTTTTTGTCTTCCGGGTCTCGCTTTTCCTCATAATTTTAAGGACATATTACACAACATGCCAAGATATGCAGAGTTTTCATCTCTTTGGGAATCAACTTGTTGGAGCAAAGATTTTCTGCTGTCAAACTATAAGATCGTTGGGATTTTTAATGGATTTGGCTAAAGAAAAGGTACAGATGTGTTTTTCTTACAGGCTGTGAGTAACAAAGTTCCCAAAGACACAATTTAAAATTGTTTTTTTGCTAAGTTGTCTGCTATGTGTAGACACAACGCTGGTTCATTACCTGGAGTTAGTGACCTACGAATCATTCAAGCATCAAAATGCACCTGCTAAATTGCTTAAGAAACAAAAAAACATTCTCTCAAAGGTTTATGTACAAGGGCTGGGCTGAAAATGAGTGAAAAAGCAGCCAGTGTCCGAAGAAAAATGTTAAAAGAGCTTCAGAAAGCCTAGAGATCTATTGCTAAAGAGCATTTTTAAAATTAGTCTGGCTCCTTTTGTAGCACAATGTAAAGAAATAATGGGTGGCTCAGGACTTTGGCGCAACACTGCGGACACTTACATTAATTATAGTAAAATGTTGTAGGAAATGCTCTATGAATGGTCTGCATACATTACCCTTTAAGTTAATGAACCAATCAGGTTAAAAGGGGATCCTTGTGTTTCCTTAACTTTCAGCACTGACTGCTTGATTTTGGGGTTACTTGCAGTTACAAAAACACTTTTTCTGAACGTGAGGAGAAAAAATTATTTGTAGCACAAAGCCAAAATATTCAGTCTTGTGCCCATCACAAGTTGTGAAGAGATAAACACTGTGCTGCTGATTGACTCCTGCTGCTCTCCGGTTATTTCCATCCTGTTGGTGATCTTTGTGCTCTGACATTAAAGCAGCAGGCAGCAGCACTGATGCTTTCTCAGCTTCATTACAGGCCTCATTTAACACTTCAGAGCATCCGGACTGTAAGATCTGGCTAGGACAAACTTCGGTCTTCATGTTAGGAGAAAGTTAATGGCATGCTTACACAAATATAACAATATAGTCAAGAGCAGCCTCTCAGATGAGTTTCAATCTCAATGAAGAAAATTTAAGCTCCCTGTTTGGTCTGTTTAACTTATTTTTGCATCATCAGAAAAAACAAGCTGCACACCACAAACTCTGATTATCCCGTAGATCTACTGATCCCTGCGTGAAGTCTGGATTATTGCAGGCAACAGAAGCAGCAGCCTCTTACTGCTGTTTAGTAAAGCAACAAAGCTATTTCCGGCGCTTTTCATGTGAACAACTGATTGCAACACTATGAACGTCTTTGAATAGGGACCTTCTGGAAGTGTGAGAAACAAAAACACACACAAATGGCACAGAGCTGTTAGCGAGAGGATAGGGAGGAGGACAGCGGGAGGTAGAAACAACTGGATTATCTGTCAGTCTGCATGCATAGACAGCTTATCAGTCCTTTTACCTTTTTTTTAGGCAAAGTGGAAATTATGTAAATTCATCTCCCATGAAAATACAATATTTATCAAGGCACTGGGATGTGACATATGACTGAATGGTAATTATGTAATCCATAATTACAGTGTGTTTCTTGTTGAATAACATCATGGTCTCTTCCTCTCTGCTCTCACTGACTGTTAGGTTATCCACACTTCAGGTCAAAAGAGGAAATGACACATCGTGAATAGAAAAGTCTTTTTGGTGAACAGCGAACATTGTTTTATGTTCAGCCTTTTTATTCGGAGCTGCGGTTTTGCATGGTTAAAACAGATCCACGATTTTATCTAAACAGCGAATCCCAAACAAATCTGAACAAAAAAACGTCAAAACCATATAAGACGGGAAATGGTAAGCCCATGCAATTCCATACTAACCACCACTAACCACTGAAGCTGCCATGGAAATCTATGGAAAAATGGTCCTCATATCCCTTACTCTGTGACTTCAGTATAGTTTCCTGATAAGTTTATGGTCTCAATGACTAGCTTCAAATTATGCTGATCACATTAAGAATCAGAAAAGAAGATCCCTGTCACATTTCAAAACACCAACATGGCTACGCTGAAACCATTCACCTTGGGGTTTCGTAGCAGTCTGGCCAGTCGCACAGTCCTCTTTAAATATCTTTGTAAAGGGGGCCCTCTATGGTTGTCCTAATGTTTTTGTCATATATACACAAAGCGATGGATACTCTTCCAACAACAAGGTCAGTTTATGTGCAAGTAGTGCCTATGAGCTAATACAGATCTGGCTGTCAGCAATGAAGCCCCATCCACCTGTTACCGTTTATGAGGGGCAGCCAATGAGAGGAATGGTGGCTGCACCACAGTCCAGTATAAAAATAAATCAGGATTATTTTCACCTGTGAATCATGCTAAGCTACCACAGTGGTATTCAATTGAAGTAATTTGGACCAAGAAATGTGCATTAACTTCATATTTAACTGCACACATTCTGAGCTAATGGTGGAATGGAAAGCATGTTGGTGCATTTGTTAGCACTGTTACCTCACAGCAAGGAGGTTCCTGATTCAAACCCTCTGATTGGCTCGGGGCTTTCAGAGGACATTGCATGTACTCTGATGTCTTCCCAGAGTCTCAAAAATGCATGTTAACATGCGGGTTAATTTATGCTTGTTAATTAGCCACAGATGTGAAAGAATGCTTGTCTGCTTTTCTGTGTAAGCGCTGTAAAGAACTGGCAAACTGTCCAAGGAGAAGTCTTTTCCTCAGCCTATGACATCTGGGATAAGCTCTAGCCTAATTAAAACGATGAATGGAAACTCTTTTTATGACTTTAATATTTTGTTTATATGACTGCTTTGCAACACAGTGTTTTCAACAATGCTACAGAAATAAAGATTGGGATGTTTGGCCATAAACACGCCCAAAGAGGAAAGGTGAAAATGATAAGAATAAATAAGCTGTATAAAGATTCTTCAGCAGGTAACATCATTGATTTTGAAACCTAACGGCACATTGGCCAACATGAGCTGTTAACTACAGAGAGCATTTTGATCGGTGGTGCTGTACCTCAGGTCTGACGGGATCTTCGATCCCCACCACGGCGATGCAGGTCAGTTCGTTGAGGATGTCATTCTCAGCGTCCCAGTCTGGCTCTCCAGCCTCAGCAGGAAAGTCCCTGTAGGCCACACAGATGGTCCTCAGCCCATCGCACGCCATCGGCTCAATCACCTTTCGCACCATCTCGTCACGGTCCTTGGGCTTGAAGACACGAGGCTGGCCCTGGGCGTCCAAGATACGAGAGCATCTGGGAGATGAGAGAGAATCAGAGGAAGTGAAGGGAGATTATAAAGGTATACCAAAAAGGTTACTGTGTCCACCCAAGCAGCCATCTTTCCTCAGACTGTTTGTTCTTACTTCCTCAGGATGATCTCTGATGCTCCTTTGCTGTACATCCGGAAGCCTCCGTCAGCGTTCTTTAGCACCGTGCTCATGGATTTGCGGGAGGAGTTAAAGGTGTAAACCTTGTAGAGTTTCTCTTCGGGGACTTCATCTCTGATTGGCTGGTAGTCCCTCTTCAGCTCCAGCACCAGGCCCAGCAGAGCACATTCAGTCTTGTTACCCACATGGCGAGGTAAGCCGCCTTCTTTCTCCGGGGGCTGAGGAGCGAGAAAAAGTTTGGAGGTGCTTAAACATGATTAAAGTTACAAGCAAAGCGGGTCACTAGGAACATCCAGCGGTTCAGGTTTGTTTGATGTTTGCTGGTTCAATCAGAGAAGCTTGGGCTCCAGAATTAATCAAATTTTAATCATTTCATTGGGTCTATACGCACAAAACAAGACCATCTGAAGAACACAACGCTTCTGTAGCTGCAATTCAGGTACATGTGCAGGTTAACAGTAACTGTCAGTCATGTTGGTGCCATGAAACAGGTTTAATACTATAATTTAAAATCACTTAACACACATGGTGACACATATCTAATAAATTAATATAATAAATTATATCAGATAAATGATTTTAATTAAAATGTTAGTATTCATTTTTCTTGACTTGACATGAGCCAGCGTTAGCTTGGGTTTCAAGTCCAATATGAACACAGCGATGTACTAGGAGATTTTAGAGCACTTCATGCTTCCATGTGAGGACATGCGTTATGGAAATGACAGTTTCCTTTTCCAGCAGGAGTTAAAACCTACACACAGTGCCAAAACCGCAACCAAACGGTTTGTTGGCCATAATTTTACTCTGTTTGATAAGCGAGCCAACTCCACTTACTCTGAATCTACGGGGATATTGTCAGGGAGAAGAATGTCCAATATAAAAAGAGCTGAAGGCTGATATCAAGCACTGCGGGCTTCAGTGACACCTCAGCAGTGCCACAAGCTGATCATCTCCATGCCACACCGCACTGATGTTGTAATTCGTAACTTGAAAAGCATCCAGTGTGTAAATGACCATAATTTTCAGACACCAGACATTTCTGTATTGCCATAATCATCAAAATGAAATAAAAAAAAAAGGCTTTATATCTAACATATACAAAATATATCAGAGATTACTTTTTTGAGATATTTTCATTATCTGACTACCTCTTGTTTTCTCTGTCATGATGACACTCGCTATAATAAAACTATGGACTACCAAACACTAATAACACTACATACTAGTCTACATACTGTAATAAGAATACAGTACTTTGATCTGTAAAATAGATGGTTACTGTATGTAGGTAATGCGTTACCACTTTCTGCTTGGGGTGTGGAGGATAAACAGAAGGACAGAAAGCTCCCGGAGCGAATGCTGCTCACATTTATGCACACCTGAGGCCAAATTTTCAGAGTATGGCAAAGTTGTATGTTTGTGAAGAATGCGATCAACAGTTTGTATTGGCTCATAAATATACACTCAATATAAGAAGGGATGATGCTGAATCTCATTCATTAGATTGTGCTCAGATTTTTCTGGTATGTTCTTTGCTTAGATGTTTTTTCTCCTGTGTAATCATCAGGAAACATTGTCCCAACTATAGTTACTGCCTCAGGCAGGCACTCATGTTGCAGTTTACATGCTTGTCAGTCTATACTCATAACTTGCGTAGTGAAGACTTCCATTAATAAAGCATTTATCACAGCACAGCTTCTTTCTTTAACATAAATGAAATGTTAGGCCCATAAATAACTGAATATTCTCTGTTTATTATCATAGATGCTCCAGAGCCAAATAATTGCATTTGGAACACCTGAGTGTCACTATTTGTCGATGTGATAGTTAAAGACTCACCAGGATCTTGGTGGTGTACGCTGAGTTGATAGAGATGCTGTTGACCATTATTTCCAAAGTATCCGGCTTGATAGCATCTGGTTCTGGGACAGTCTTGTAGTGCGTATCGCCGATGTATGCCTGCACCACTGTCATCCGATTCATAGTCAAAGTACCCGTCTTGTCGGAGCAGATAGCCGTGGCGTTGCCCATGGTTTCACAGGCGTCAAGGTGACGCACCAGGTTGTTGTCTTTCATCATTTTCTAAGGGATGGACGATGAAGGTGCACTCATTAAAACCTCAGCGTCTCTGACATGATTTTGAGAGGATTCTATTAATGTTAAATAATTCCCTCCTGCTCACCTTGACAGAGTAGGCCAGAGAGATGGTGACAGCAAGCGGCAGCCCCTCAGGGACAGCGACGACCAGAACTGTCACACCGATGATGAAGAACTTGACAAAATACTGAATGTAAATGGGGGTGCACTCAGCTAACCACTGCCGACCCTGGACCCCAAAGGTGTCGATCACAAAGTAGAGGATGAGGATGATAACTGTCACCGCCGACATGATCAGACCTGGGTGGAACAAGAGCAGTTTTCCATTAAAGTCAAGTAAGCTTTTTTTAAGGGTTTTAAGGTTTCTACAACACGTATCTTTAAACCTTCAGTTTCAATCCTTTGGGACTGAGGCTGTTCTTTTGTTGCTGTGTTCCCAGTTTCTATGGACTCCTGTGTTCCTCCATCTCTGCTAACTTGTTTAGTCTCTGTCTTCATGTAATTTTGTAGTTTACTTTCAAGTTTTTCATGTACCTGGTTCTAGTTTTACCTCCGGCTCTTTCCTCCTTTGCAACTGTTTTTCTAGCACTCATTAGTTTTACCTGTCTTTAATTACTTTCCATTGTTTCATGTAATCAGTCTCTGTCTGTATATAATCTTGTCTTTCCATAAATCCTGTGTTTGACATCTGGATTCCTGTTTTATTTACTCCTTTGGGAATTATGTTTACCATTTTCAGCTGTTAGTAAATAAAGGCTAATTTTTTTGTTAGCATGCCTATCTTCTCTAACCATTTTATGTCATGTATGATGTTATAATCTTGGTGATCCAATACCTATTATCTTATTTTGTATTCAGCAACTTATACTCACATTTTAAATTGACTTACTTGACTGATCTGCACTTCTTGTCCACATTTCATACTTTTACACATTTTTTTCTAAGCAGAAGACACGTCTGCAGTGACAAGTGCACGGGACTGTTAATGTTTACCTTTAAATGCTTAATTTAATGACATTGTGATCATTATTTGAGTGACGACATTTGTGTGTTGAAGAACACTGTAAAGGCTTAGCTATTAACAGCCCACCATGACTGTGTCTGCAGCGATTAATGACACTTGTTCAGTGAACCTATTCAAGGTTGTTAAGGTTAATAAAACCAGCGTTCCTGGAACGCAGTGTGTCTTAACTCATGATGGAAATACAGCTGCTCAACTTCAGCTTTCTAAAGTTGGTCAATCTTAGTGCATTTTCAGATTGTAGTCCCCATTATTTGCTCAAAAAAAATCCACTGAGAACTGACGTAAAAAGTATCCTTAACTTAAACTATCTTTTTTTCTGATTTCCTGCCTCATTGGAAAGGCCGGAATGTCCTCTATTGAGCACATCAGTAGGGTAGCTCAAATAAGTCAAAAGATATAGACCAAAACCAAATGTCCATTACAGAGGACATTTGGAGACTATGGCTTAGTTTATTAGGTTTACGTGACTTGTCCACATTAAGTACTGCAGATTCAGTCACATTCAAGTTATTAAAAACCTTCTTTTATTTAAATTAGCATTTTTTAAGCAAAACCAACCTGGTATTTTTCACAGTGCTGTGGCAGCACTTTTCAGATCTCTTGTGGTGCTTTTAAAGATGATCTGATGAGCAGTCCTGCTGAAGACCTGCTGGCAAACTCTCCCTGTGGTCTAGCCTTTTGGGAAATATTTAACCACACTGTCCCCAGTCTGATGCTACTACAAAATAATTTTGATTGCATGTCATCCCCTTTGCTTTCCATGTCTCTGTTTCTATAGTCAACTACCAAAAGAAAATACACTTTAATCTTTAATCTATTTATGCTTTGGTGTCTAACTGCACTGATTCCGGACTGCCAACACTTGAATATGTCTCGCTTGTAAAAAATTGAAAGGTGGTTAAACTATGATATTTAATAAGGCAGTGAAGTCTGGATGCCTGTAACCAGACAACATCCTGAATATCAAACAGGTGAGGGGAAGTAACAGAAAATTCCCGTTTGTGTTTCTGTACTTCATCTCTCCTGTCAGTCACCTCCAGTCAAAGTGTTTGGCCCAAATTCTATTTCTGTTCGGTAATGATGTCCTGAAAACCCCTTGGTGTATTAAGGTCAATTGAAATGACACAGAAAATGCTTTCAATTCCGGGATGAATCGTGTCCCCAATAAAAAACATCCATCCAATAGAACTGAGTGCATTTTGACCCTCAGCCTCTTCGTCCCTGCGCTGCCTGATCACTTTGTGTGCTATTAGAGGGCAAGACACACTTTTTCTCAAATGTCGTCTTTGTGAGAGTCATGTAGCAGCATAAGTTTCATTTCTATGTATCTAATAAAGAGACTTGTTTAGGATCTACTAGCCTGTAAAGAAATAAAACTGCAAAGATCCTCTTAGTGTAATCAAAAAGAGACAAAACTGCCTTTCCAATAACTTCAGATATGTCTGATGTTGAATCAATCCTGTAGATATCTGGGTTGAACTAACAGTACAGTCAAATTCAGGCACCTAATAATGAGTAGGATCACATAATAAAACAGCCAGTTCATTTTATTAGTGATTCTGTACATTTTATGCTTTATTTATCAGTTTTGACATCCTTTGGTATTGTGACTGCGCTGAACTGCAGCTGGAGACTCACCGCTTATAGCTGTAATATACTGATAACATTAACTAGCCTTCACAGAGGCTGGCAAGGCGATGCCGTCAGACATGATCACAATGTTTACTTAGCTCAGGGCACTCTGAACTCTTTTGGCAACAGAGCTGATTTAATAACTCTGGCAATCTCTTACATTTTTATTTAACACCATCATTCAGAGGCAGAGCAGTAATACTTAACGTATGACTCAGGAACCAACTCAGGATTGCCACAGGACGTTGGCTGGCCCACAGACATTTTATAATTCACTAAATAAAATCTACTGAAGGGGTTCCAGCTATGTTTAATGCTGTACAGAGTCCTTCAAAAGTAACCAATTCAATCAACTGCAGCTAAAACGCAGCAGCAGCAGCTGCTGCTTCCAAATATGGTAAAATGAATGACTTGTCATTCTGGGCGGGTATTCAAGTTAATATAGATAAGAAATAAGGAAAATATAGGAAAATGTTAAATATTATGTGAATACAGAAAACTACCACAACACTTTGTCTTCCTGGCGAAGTAACACTTTAAGTTTATTCTTCTAAATGGCAAAAAAAAAAAAAAAACAGACCACTGCATATCAACTGTAAGCTTTCATCAGGGTCTGATAAACACATAATCAGTGTGAATTAAATTACAGTAATGCTAACACTTGTGTGGAGGAGATTGTTTGCTTGTTTAATGTTTATTAACCAGCCTCTGGTCTCCAGTGATTGTGCAAAAGTGGTCCTCAGACAAAGCAGCGCGAGTATCCCTGTTGTAGGCTCCCAGCATAAAAAAAAAAAAAAAAAAAAAAAAGAAGACGAAGGAGAAAGGTCCCATCAGAGTTTCACAGTAGTTTAAAAACTCAAATTACTGACATTCATTTGTGGCTGTTAAAGTATTCTTAATAATCAGTTAAAGTTAAACCTCAAAATCTTTTACAAAACTATTAGCTTCATTCATTTTGGCATGTCTCTTTAAATGTGGTCTACAAAACTGTGCTGACTCGACTTTTACGTTTTTGGAAAGTGAATTAAAAAAAATAAAAATACTCCACCCCAGGTTGAAGCTAGACCAGCAGATTCCCCTCAACCGCCAGCCTTTGTTCTAAGCTAGGTTAAGATTGTTCGTGTGTGTGCGTGTGTGTGAGCTACTCACCAGCCTTCCCAATCTGCACAGCTAGTCTGGTCAGTTTTCCCTGAAGCACAGACTTCTCCTTCTTGGTAACATTGACCTTTTTCACTGGTTTGACCTCTTCCTTCTCCTCAGACTCAGCGGCCTCTTCACTCTTCAAAGGCTGTATCTCCAGAGCAATGCCATCCTGGGTCTTGGCTGTTAGGATGGAGGCGGTAAAAGGAGGAAGCGGAAGGTTTTACGGGGAATGACAGAAGGAAGGAAGTAGGGTTCGAGGTGGTGAGTAAAGACAGATGAGGACAGACAGAATAATGGAGAAAATTGATGGTAGTTGGAAAAGGAGGAAGGTTTTGGATGGGAGCAAAATAAAATTTGAATGAATTAAATTGATGTTTAATTGGCAACAAAATAAAACACAATGAGGATGCAAGGTTCAGGAGTGGTTAGGGGATGAAGGAAGAGAGGCAGAGAAAACGTTACAGAATCAGTCTGAGGGAAAGCTGAAAAACGACAGGACGAGTTTTCTCAGAAAACAGAAACACCTCTGACTCCTAATCATTACATGGTGAACCTTTGGCTGAATGCAGAGAGCAGCATTTCATCGTTTTATGATCACACAACATTCATGATAAAAAGGTCCAGGTAGCTTTCAGAGTGTCACAGACGAGTTGGGTGCAGCAGTTCATAATGAAGTGCAGCAGACAGAACAGAAAACAGCAGATACAACAGTGAGGATTTAACACGGGGCTGTCAATCACACACAATCACACGCACAATCACGCACACATACAGTTTGTTTGACATCAGAGCTCCGAGTTTGAGATCTGAAGTCTGATGTGCAGTCTAGCTTCGCGTCCTGCTCGACGGCTCTGCTCTGCATTTGCATAAACAAACTGTGTATTTGCATTTCACTTCATCAGCTGTGATCCTGTTTGGACTGTAGTAATGTATGTGGAGAGTTTGTGATCTGTTTGATCTCTGCTCACAGCGCATTCAGCTCCGCTCGCTCCATCCGCTGTTTGTCGTATTTCCATACCAAAGAAATATGAGCAGGTGATGAACGAAAACAAAACAGAGCTTCTCTAATCTCACACACTGAGGTTTGATATTTGTCCTCATGAACGACTGAGCTGACAACTCTGACTGGATGATTTTATCTGAAAATTCCTTCATTTCCATGTCATGTTATTCACAATTAAATACTGGAAATGCTCTGCTGGGTCAACAAACTGGGGCAAAATTACTCAAATTTACATCATTAAAGCTATTCAGACTGACTGCTGGTAAACATTTCAACATCAAATATGGAACCAACATTTCCAACAAATCGTGGATATAAAGCAAGTTAGACAGATGACCAGAAAGTAACAAGTACTCTTGTATTGCTAAGGTTATAGCTCTACTGCTGTGAAAACATAACATTTATTCAAATTCTGAATTTTAGTTAAAAAAAATATTCAATGGAATGAACCAAAGGAAAAAACAAAACAAAAAACAATCCAATAATAATAACGTGAACTGGAATGAGGAGTAAAACCATGTTGTCCAGTTTTGCTTCACTTTTGCAGAAAGTTTCAGCAATAAGTTTAAAAGAAACTGAATTAAATCAAACTGAGATACTGAGCCTCAAGCAAGAACCGATTTAAATGTTTTTAAGGGAATTGATTCTGTTTTTCCTTTTTTCTGTCAAATATACAGTCAGTTTGCGCAGTCCTGTGAAGTACACCCTATAACCCAGCAGCTTTAGCATTTCACTGTGTGACTTTATCAGCTTCTCACATCATTGTGGAGTAATTTTTGCCCACTCTTCTTTAAAATGTTGTTTCAGTTTATGCACTTATTTAGTTTATGAACTGAAGTTGATGTTTGGGATCATTTATTTATACACGACTCTTAAGTATTTTTCAGTCAGGTTAAAGTCTGGACTTTGATTGGATCATTGCGGCAACCTGAGTTTTTCCTTTTTCAGCCATTCTGTTGTAAATTTACTGGTCAAGCTTTAGCCGTCAGACTGATGGCCTCAGATTTAACTTTGGAGTTCACAGTCGACCCAGTGACTGCAAGGTATCTGAGAAAAACAAATCCTCAGCCCTCCACCACTGTGCTGACAGTTGGTATGAGGTGTTTGTGCTGATCTGTCCAAATGTGGCGCTGTGATTCACAGCCAAACATCTCCATTTTGGTCTCATCTGTAGAAACCTGCAACAGTCTTTTTTTCCTTTTTTGTTTATGCAGATTAACTTTGAAATTCTTATGACTGACTGACATAAATCCTGGTATTAGCTGGTGAGAAAAGATGATGTTTGAAATGTGTTGTATGTATATAGTGAGAATCTGAGCTCAATCTAACAAAAAAACTGAAGATTTAAGATAGAAACATTAAAAAAGTCCCTGCATGAGGCTCCTTGTCTTTAACGGCTATATTGCCTTCTAACCTGGGTAAAATGAAAGAATTTGCATGCTCAACAAAGCCAGGAGTGTCGCCCTAACATGTTTTTTGTCTGACCACTTTTATCCACTCCTCAGTACCACCACCTTGCTCTGAGTTTCATCAGGTTGTTAATGAGAAACCTCCGACACAGATTATTTCCAGAAGGGAAGTAATTTCACAACAGCACGACCTCAACAAGACATTTAACATTCTGGATGTGGGGATGGGTCGGTGTTAAACCGGGAAGCTGCGGAGCCTTATGCACATAGTCCACTCTGAAGACAAGCCACAACATAGAACTAACTGACACAGCTTCACACGAACAGGACTGAGACCCACTGACCAACCACAGAAGTGTAAACAGGCGCAGCACTGAACCATGGGAGAACGCACGGCGAGCAGAGGGGAGGGGGTGTCTGACAATCAAAAAGTAAAGCAAGTCAACAAACAGAAGATGAACTCAAAGGATCACCCCAAAAAAAATGAAAAACAACAGCGATGCAGAACCACGACAGAGAGAGACAGGAGGAGGTAGTGGAGGCTGCAGAGCTATGGAGGCTGCAGGAGACTTCAGCAAGACAAAAAGGAACAGAGGAGAGAATCAAACAGTGCCTACAAGACAACATGAAGTCCTGAGCAACGCCCTGCGAGGAGGCAACAGTGAGAGAAATGAGAGGAGTCAAAAGGGAAAAAGAAAACAAACTGAGGATAATACACAAACAGAACAGACGACAGCCCACAGCCCACTGATACTGCAAGGGTGCAACTCCCACATCCTCGCTTCAGCGCCCCCACCCGCAAACCCCCCCGGCCATGTCTGTTTTCCCTCAATACTGCCAAGAGAAGCTTACATTGACCACAGCATGTTAAAATGTGATTTAAAAAACAAACAAACTGTGGGGTATTTTAAAGGTGAAACATCAGATTCTCAGATCCTTCTTTTGCTGCTGCACTTCCTGCACAGATGTTTCACATTAAAAGCTTTCCAACCGCTCAAGGGACAAACACCCACATGATATTAAAGTGAAACATCTGCAGGAAGTGTTGTGATACAAAGGGTAAAAAAAAAAAAAGGAAAAGCAATTATTAAATAAATGATAAATAAACTATATTAAAAATTAAATCTTTAGGTTTTAAACTAGAAACAAGCTATTATGAGATGTGACCTTGGGCTTTTTAAAAACGTGCAATGGGATACTTAATCAAAAGACAAGGGTTAGACACCTTTGTCAGCCCATTTGTGGAATCTGCACCTCCCAAGACACCTGCAGTATAGGGTGTCACCACCATAGACAGTATAAAAGATGGTAGCAGCTGACCAGTCTAAATAGTGCCTAAGTGCATCAAACATGCATTACTCTTAATGGCCAGTAGGGTGTGCCTCCTCTGGTTGCAATAAGACTTTAGGTTGTCTAGAAGAAAACAACACTCGGCTTCCTCGCACTCTGACCTCAGTAAAAACTTTCCATATGACTTTATGGCTCCACTGCTACTTTCAGGTCACACTGAAGAAAACAGGAAGTTCATTTCATAACTTATGGTTGGAAAAAATAAGCGGCTGGAAACATGACTGATGGGAGAACTGGGGCTATTTCACGTAGTTAATGTGCTGCAAAACTTGGAGCTAAAAAAGGTGGTGACAAATGCATTCAGGGCTTTAAGGTTCATAAAAATGAGCAAAGATGTTCCTAGAAATGTTGTCCAGCTTGTGTTTTTCAGCGGAGGTCGGCTGTGACTGCAGCACTGACTATAATTTCCGTGTGAAAAACAGTGATGAGCATCCAAAAGCTGTGTGTGCGTCTTTCTCTGTACATGAAGAAGCATTCTGTCTGCAGCAGATGCTTTAACCATGGGAGGTCTGGATGAGGGGAGTGTGTCGGTGTGTGCGTTTAAATGTGTGTGTGTGTGTGTGTGTTTGCTGAGACAGCTTGCAGAGGAAGCTGGCCATGTGCTGGAACACCCAGGACATGGAGGGCATTTGGCTGATTTTGGAGGTTGCCGCAATGACGTCATCAGCAATCTCACACACAGTCATTAAACCCATTAAACAAGGACACCTCAGAGGTCAGAGCAGTATGTTAGGAGTTAGTAACCCTCACTGATGGTCTCGCAGCCCAATTCTGACCGTGAACTGAGAGACTCTGATGAGGGGAAAAAAGGTGTTTAGCAAGCACATGACTTACATTTAAGAGATTAGTAATAACCGTTCAATGTTTTGTTCTTTTTCTTTCAAACAGAAAATAGCGATAAAGATCCCAACAGTTGCATAAGTTAGTTTGCAAAGTGCACACTGATAACATTTACAAATCAGTAGTGCTTCCATGTTTGTTTGAATATTATGAAAACAGCCTAACTTGTTTCTGCAATTTAACTTTTTTTTTTTTTTAGTGTGAATGTCTGTTGAATGTTTTGTGACATTTAAAGATTTGCTGACCAAACAAGAATTAATCATCATTTGAAGTCCTAGCTCGTTAGTCTGGCTAATATTTAATAACAGGCCTTCTGCAGGCGATTAACCATTAGTGTGTCTCCTTATAGACATAATATATTAAGTAAATCTGAATGATTACTAATTGATTGTTGTTTTTAACATTATATACTTCTGTTTCTTGTTGACTCTTGTGTATGCGTGCACCTGAAGCTTGCAGGCCTCGCTTCTGTGTACTCCTTAGCAACAGGTGTCACCACAAAAACATGCCAATGGGTGTGATGTCACTTTTGGTACACGTTCCTGTTGGCTAGTGCGACAATGAACTTCCTGTAAGTGATCATAAATGACTTGTATAACCCACGTCTTATTTTTGTTTTGAGTGCTGCAAATAAACGTGATTTACACAAAGATAACCACTACACTCACATTTTTAAAAATTTCCCTGTGGCTGATTTCTCACCCAAACATAAATCATGTGCTTCCAAAAAACATGCCCTGCTTTCAGGGTTGAGGCATTAATGCACTTCTACAGGGCGACCGCAGACTCGGCTGTTAGAGACTTGAAGGTTGAGAGTTGCACCCTTGGACAGGTAAAGCAAGGCGAGAGAACGTCCCCCTTTATACAGCAGAAAGAGAGAGAGAGGGAGAGAGATGGACTGGACACTCCCCTCCTGCCGCTGGGTGAAGGGTGAGGAGTGGGTGAGTAACAGGGAGGATGGAGGGACAAAGCGGGACAGATGGATGAATGGAGGGGTTACCTTTGTTGCGATTTTCGGGGGGTCCTTGTTTTTTACCTGTTCGGACAGAGAGAGAGGGCGGAATGCTGATAAGATGGCTCAAAGGAAAAATAAGATCAAATCAAACTGAGGGACAACACAAAGTTCAAACTGATAGAAACCCACAGGTGTGTGTGTGTCGTGTGTGTGCCGTGGGCAGGAATGGACGAATCAGAGGAGAGAGACACACGACTTCCCGCTGCGGAGAACCGATGGCCAACGAAATCTAAAGTTTTAAAAATATTCATCAGAAATTTAAAATGTGGTTTAAAAGTAATCAGGCGATCGATTTATTTGTACTTTCCTGAAGCTCTGCATTACTCTGTTTCTATCATTTATTGTGAGAAGGTAGACCTTTCAGGAAGTTGTCTGTCTGTTTTTGAAATGACACTGAATTCATGTTATTGATCATTACAATACAATAACATGTAAGACCCACTAGTGTGCTCGCTTCTGTATTTCACTTCACTTTATGCAGTGTGAATTCATCTGTACCAGCACACTGTGGCCTCTTTTAAAAGGTGATGCTTCACATGGTACATAACATTGTTAATATGATACTTTATCTAAGCTTACTGAGGTTTTTGTTCATTATGTACATCGTTAAATAGACTGCATGTTGGTCTGTTCTGACACATTCTTGTAAGCTGCATTATTTTCAGATTATAAAATATAAAAATATATATATAAAAAAATAAGTTGATATTATGGTCATTTATTTATCAGAGTGTGGATTTTTTTAAAATTTTTTACTTTAAAGTGGAACGTAATGAAAAATGTTAAGACTCAATTATTTCACACAATTATTGAAGGTTGTGTGATGTGAATAATCAAATCTATGTTAGCACGTTCACCGCATTGATTTGTTTCAGTACTGCCTCAAAAGGCTGCCAGCACAGCTGCAGACGCTGTGATAAACAGTGACCACGTTTACATTTTATTTTGAAATTCGTTCCTTGTTTGAGCAGAAAGTGAGAGTTAACAGAAAGCTTTGCTTTTTAGGGCACTCCCTTTGTAGAGTGGTTGTGAGATGCTCTGACATGCATCAAAACATCATTTTATTTTTGTCTGCTGATTTTCTTGAGGTCTGATTTTTTTATGTGACTAACAATGCGTTCACTTCCTGCCAAGATGCCGTCTGTGTATCCTCATTATGTGCATGATGTTCTGTGGCGTTGGTGCCCCGAAGAGCCAGCCAAGGCAGTCTTGGAGATAATGTTCCCCTTTTATATCCCTAATGGTCCCCTTTTAGAAGACTTTTAGAGGATAGCAGTATGGCATTGATTTTTCTAATCTTTTATTGACTTTTTACTTTTGCTTTCATTTGCTGGATATGTATATTTTTGTTTATTTATTTATTTTTTCAGATTTAATCCTCAAAAAAGTATTTAGGCTTACGCGTTGCAGTTTGGGTTAGAAGCTGCATCTTTATAACAGTAACCGTGCACATGTAAAGATAATGACTTGAGAGTTACAGTCACTCTCACTAGTGCTAAAACTCAGTGTGTCAGGGAACACATGACAACGGACACTTCAAATTCAAATTCAAATTCAAATTCATGCCACATGCCAAACACATGCCAACGGACACTTTGTGTGTAAACGAGCCATTCCAGTGGCTTTGACTAAACAGCACTAATTGATGCCCTGTGGATGAAACTGGGCTGTCTGAACTGGACTGCTGAATCTCTAAAAGGGATTTTATTCACCCCAAAAATGACTGAAAAGCTAAACACATGGGCTGATGCTGTCTCTGAAATTGATCTTAACGAGGTGTCATGTACTGATTAGACACAATAAAGCACATCACAGGTGAAGTGCAGGTCAGGTACGTTTTCCTGCTCATAGGAAGTTACCTTCCTGCTGCAGTAAAACTAAGCTGTCTGCTTTTATTATGAAAGGAACTTTGGCAAGGTCAGAGCTAAACAGCGCGCGCACACACACACACACACACACACACACACACACACACACACACACACACACACACACACACCTCTTTGTTATTCAGTTGGTGGCTTGATATCGAGAGTGAACTGGTTCGAGTATGTGTGTGTATGTGTGCGTTTGCAACACTGAAGGCTTTTATCCCCGCAAGATAACTGATGGCTGTGACTTGACACGAATGCATGAATGTGTGCAGTGCATGTGTGCGTGTTTACGGCGGATTGATGCAGCCATGTGTGACAGTGAAGTCTGCTGTGTGTCTGCTGTTAAAAGAACACAAGAACCTCATGACAGTGCCTCCGTGTGTGTGTGTTTGTGTGCGCGCTTCTATCTTTGCGAGGATTCACTTCCAATTTGGAAAATAAGGGCTTTTTTTTTTTTTAAGTTAAGATCCCTTTTGAAAAGTCTGAAAATATCAAAGCAAGGACTTGTTCTGAAAAGTGATGACACTTCTCACTTCAAAGACTTTCTGAGGGTTTGTGCTTTGTTTCAGCATAAGGATTAGTAACACATTTTAAGATTAAGATTAAAGCTTTGACAATGTAAACATGGAAGTAACGGCCTGTGTATGAGATGTAAATGTAAAGGCTCTTTTCTTTAAAATTTAGAATTTACTTTTAGCTGAATCTGTTTTGTGGTTCTCCTCATTAGGAAGCCAGCACCAATTTTGTTTTTGTCTGTTTGTCTGTATTTTTTATGAACCAGAAACTGGAGGCCGAAATGCAAACCTGAGCGTCTCTCTCCGCTGAGCTGGTACATTCAGCCAGTTCACAATGAATGCCTGACAAACTCAAACTTTAGCCAGTAAAACAAAATGATAAGACAAAAACAAACTAAAGGAAAAGGATACATGTGTAAAAGGGGGTTAGCATGATCACAAGCAAATCAAAAGCAATAGAGACCGACTGCAGAAGCCTGTTGTTTTACATCTGCTCTGACATAGTACAAAGATCATCTGGACGTTGGCTTTTGAAGGGTCCCTCTATAAAAGAAGCAACTGTGTTTCACAGTTAATTGATATTACGTAACTGGCCAATTTACTCAGTACTGTGGCCATGAATTTACATGAATAAATGAGACCACGATGAGGTGTTTGCTCAGGTGACCAATCAATCTGTCTTTGAGTCTTTGTGAAATCACAGTTCAAAGTGTTGCTTTACTGAAATATTAACAAAGATTGTTTGCAAGCCCACGACAGAGAACAAAAGTTTAAATGGCCTATCAAGATTCCCATCAAGCACTTAAACATAACAACTGAATAATGTTAAAAATTCAAGTATTTTTTAAAATTTTACATCTGGGGTGTCAAGCTCATTTTAGCTCGTAGGCCACATACAGCTTGATTTGATCTTAAGTGGGCAATTGCAAACCATTGCATAACAACCCCTAAAGTGCTCCCTTTCTTTTAGTGTACAGAAGTACATTCTGCACACTTTCCTGTTTAATGAACCATCCACTTACAAATGACAGCTTGACGTGACTGAAAGTGAACCTATTGTGCTTTTTTGAAAATATTTTCTGCCATATGTCACATAATGGTGGATTCTCTTATTAAACATGGCAAAAGTTTCAAATAAAGAGGTCAGTATATCCTTGAGTAATTTCTGTGAGCCAAAAGTTCAGGCTGCAGTGTGCTCTGAATGCTTGATTTCATTTTTTCTACTTTTGGATCTGTATGATGTGAATAAGAGAAGATATATATAATATGGTCTCCTCAGGCACACAGCTCCACCTGTGAGCACGGAAGCCCCACCTACCCGCTATTCAAACCTGTTCAATGAGCAGCCAATCAGATGGAGTAGCTAAAACAGCTTGTTTGAACTGAGGTGCTGCACCAAGGACCATTAAAATATCAATAAGCGTTATCTTCTAACTGAATCATGCAAAGCTATTTTGAGTCCAAGAATTATGTCTGACTCCTCAACAGCCTCCAAACTCTGGAGATTCATCTAGTGGGCAGCACTGAGTCCTTTGAAGGACTGGGGCTGTCTGCTTAACTTACAGAATGAAGTAGGCTATAATGATCCATGGATATAATAGCCATTTATCCCCTTAAGGATACATGGTCACATGCATTTCTTTGAAATGTAGCTTTGGGTACAACCATAGACTGTATATAAAAGAAGGACAGAGCAGAAAAGTGCAGCTAGTGCAGCATTTTTCAAATGTCCAGCAAGAGGTGACTGTTTGCAGACGTCTAGGAAGTACTTGTCCTCAGTACTTGTCTGATGAAGCACATTTAACATTTCTAGCCTATGACATCGCGATATGTTTCTGAATCAGCTCCACCTCACATCATATCCTGTTTGTAATCACCAAGATTGTCATACCAAAAAAGGTCAGCTCAAGACTTCAAAACAGGACTTTGCTAATTCATCTTTTATATACAGTTTAAGCTAATTACCTGGTCATAGCAAATGAACTATAATCTTACAAACTCTTTGGAATCGGTCACTAAAAAGGTGTGCATGCCACTTTAAAATTACGATAAGCTAAGTTTGGTAAGATTGTGGGAGCTCCTTTGTAGACGTCACTTTTATTTCACTTGTTTTGGGCCGGTACAATCACAATATTACTCATCTTTGGTCTCGTGTATTCACTATGGAAGGTTTTTGTGCTTAGATTGAAGTTAAATTAAGCTTACAGATCACATTCAGACCCTTCAAAAAGCTCTGCTGTTATCAGCTCAGACTGGATGAACTCTACCTGCTGACAGAGTCGGCTGGTACGACAGGAGAAACGTCAAATCAACACCAGCTGATAAAAACGGGCAAAATATTTCCGATCAGCCTGTTCAGAAATATTCAGAAGCTGACACAGTGACAGTCGTTCTAGCCAAACTTTCCTCACACTTCACAGACTTACTGTCCTCGTATGACCTTCCACACTTCAACATATGTTGTGTTTCTTGACATGTGTGACAGGCTCTGTCTCATGTCTTACTTTTCTTGACCTTCTTCTCTTCGTCGTTCTCGCTGGCGCCCAGCAGAGTAAAGATGATGCCTGTTTGAGAGTTGAGGCCGACAGCTGACACCACCATCCTGCCTGATCCCTCCATCACGTGGGTCCCTGAGGAAATATTCAAAAAGCTACGAGTCAAAAAAGAAGCTTTATTTATTTATTTTTTAAAACTGTTACTGTGTTACTGTCATTTGTTTTCATTTTAAATCAATGTCAAAGCACTTATTTATCCATCTAATCTCATTTTAAGACGCATTACTGAATATTTAAAATGACATGCTTTTACTTATGTTGCTTTTTTTCTAGGTAAATAGTCTTGCACTCCTGTGTAGCCCTACTCTGCATCCAGATATCCTTCTGAATCAAGGGATTGAATTCATACATGGGAAATTTTAGCTTTGGCGGGGTCTCAGACAGCTCTTGTGTTATAAGCAGGACATCAATCTTTCAGTCAAACACCGTGAACCTGATTTTTTTAGGAGAACAGTTTTCCAGGCACTCACCGGACAGCAGCATGGGGTCTTTCTCCATAGACTTGCGAACCTGGTCAGATTCTCCTGTCAGAGAGCTCTCGTCAATCTTCAGGTCGTTGCCTTGGATCAGGATACCATCAGCAGGTAGCAGGTCTCCTGCAAGCAGATCGATCAGATAGGTCAGAATCTTTTTCCCCCATCAGCCACAGGGTTTGAACAGGATCTTACACAGAGTCCTTTTAAATTTAAATTTTGTATTGTAAAGCAGCTCCACAAAGGTTGTTGCTGTAGTCATAAAAGCTTGACAGTTAAACATCACATGAAATAACCAATAACAATGTTTGCGTTTCATACCGTATTTGATCTGAGCGATGTCTCCAACCACGATCTCGGCCACAGGGATCTGGATGACCTGACCTTTGCGGATGACCGTGAACTTTTGTTCTTGCTCGATGCGACTCTGCAGCCCGCGGAATTGCTTCTCCTTGGACCAATCGTTGAAGGCCGTCACCAGGACCACAATGATGACTGAGAACAAGATGGCAGCGCCTTCGATCCAGCCAGCCTGGGCCTCGCCCTCGTCCTCTACGCCACCCGAAGTTGCGCCGCATGCTGTGAAAACATGAGGACATGTTGAAATCAAATCCCATCATAACAGCAAAGACAGATGGCGAGATGGAGAGCTCTTATTGGAAAGGTTAGGCAATAATGACTGACTGTGTAATGATTTAATGAACAGGTAAGGCAAGAAGCTCTAAGCTGTGATGGGGTTTAACCCTCTCAAGCCCGAATTAAGTTTTTTGTTGCTAATGCACAACCAAGTCCTGCAGTGGTACTTCTGAGTAAAAAAACCTCATAAAATATGTATGTGGGTTAATCAGGTTGTTATGTCTTAACTGTTGCAAATCTGCAACGTCTGCCTGGAGAGGGTTAAGATGACATATGGTATTGTATTGTGCATTTAAAGTGGGAATCCTGAAATTCCAAGTTTCCAGTTGCAATTTTCATCTGGATGCTCTCTCAAGTCAGACTTTCTACTTAGAATTTGGAGACGCAACAAAAAACCCACATCTGAATTCTTAAATTGCTGTGACAACCATAGACCAGTGGAATATGCTCCACTCAGGCATAACATCATCACATTATAATTTTTTCTCTTTTGGATTTTTATTAAGGCACAAAACACAACATTGCACAACAACTGTATCTCAGTTATCCTGCTTTAATAATTGTAAAATCATTAAAATTTAATTAATTGCTCAGCCGTCTTTCAAATTAGCAAAAAGCAAAAATGACCTGTATCCTTCAGTCAGGAATACTGTCAAAAGCTAAACAAAAACTTTACTTAAACAACTTTATTTACAGTACATATAATATATACATCCCCATATAAATAATAATATAAATTAAAATATAAACCAACTACCTACATATATCAGAATACTGAAAATAAATAATAATAATTAATAAATACATGTTACTTTTGGAATAGATGCAGTAATTGTGGGACGTGCAAAGGTTTGGGCTTTCAGTAACCCCTATGGGATTATCACAGCTTGGAAAACCTTAACCTTTAATCAGCTGAAAAAGTTTCTTCTCCTAATTTGTCATCTTTCAGAAATTCGTGACTAGCAGATAATTTCCTGTTTCTAGATATTTTTAGACTCCCTTGCATGCAAAGCATCTTCACAATCCACAAACATACTGCTGCCTTTTTCAGCAAACAGAGCTTTGATAATTAAGGCCAACAAAACATATTTTATCTCAGTCTGCACACAGCAGCTGTTACTCTGATCCAAATGCTGCTTTGCTGACCACACAGACTGACTTTTGTGACGCAGCAGCAGGTGAGGTTTTTCCTTTGATGTGGGCCCTGATTGTGAATGAACCCCACGCAGCGAAACAGTGCAGCATCACTTCTGTGTCAGCTAAACATTCCCGTTGCTGCTCCTCTGCAGACATCTTGTTTCGATTCCTGGCGCTCCCATCAACCACCACTACTGAATGACATTTTAGACAGCAAGCTGGAAGTGCTCTGATTTCCTTTTATAGCCTTCCCTGCTTCGTAGGCATCAGCTTCATTTTCAGATTCTCACTCACTTGATTAGAGGAGCCCGTGAATGTGTGAGTGTTACCACGAGGCTTAAAGACTCAGATAACTTATCAGGCTCTGAATTGTCATCAAGTGACAATTCCTGATGGCAGTTCTTAACCTCTCTTAGCCAACTCAATTAAGGCTCACCGAGCTAATGAAGTTCTTGCCACAATTATTGTTTCATTATTTGCATGACATAAAACGTATCTGCGTGTAAACACTTGAAGAAAGTCACGTTTAGATGTTTGTTTTCTGCACCACTTTATTTTCTTACTTCATTTTAATGCAAAAATTGACAGTAATGGAAACTAGCCCAGTAACTACTGACATTTTTAAACAAATCAATGATCAGATTTCTTGTTTTATAAAAGTGGATTACGTAAAAATGAAAGTAAATAAATCCACTTATAATTTACCCAGAAAAACATACCTGATAAAAGCATGTAATTAAAATAAACAACATGGATATAGAAAAAAAATACAGGTGGCCGCTGGTGCTACCCGTCACCCCCTTAGTAGATACATGTATGGTATTCATTTGAAACTCCCATGTCGCCTTCTTTCACAAGAGTTCACAAACTTGAGTGTCCACATCAAGTTCTAGTATTTTATAACAGTGCTCTAATTAATCTGCATCTGTGCATGACACCCATTCAGCTGTGACCAACCCAGCCAGTCACCTGATTGCTGGGCTTGCCTTTTTCAGGTGTTTAACCCATGTTGCCTTCCACCTCACAAAGGAAATGATTTCTCTTCCTGGGAGTCTAATAAAACGGTGGTTTTCTCCTCCAAGTTAGCTTCACTTGCTTTGGTTAATGTTGGAGTTCCCTCTATTTTAAGCCACGGGTAGTTTTGTCTTAGCAGTTATTTCATTTCTTAATTAATTTAACTTAATTCGTTTAAAATAATAAAATTATCCAGAGAAAAACTCCAAAAACCAGACGACACGCTGCAAACAAGCGCTTGGCGACAGTGGGAAGGAAAACTCCACTGGAGAAACAACCCTCTTTGTTATGTCTATGTGTGCAGCTTGGTATACTGATAACTTAGCACTGCCACCTCTCCATATATGTTCATCTCTGGCTCTGAAAAACCACCAGCTGGCAGCAGCTAAAATGCTCAGGTTGAGTCTTCAGTGTACCGAAAGCAATGGGTAAAGACACAGCGTCTACGACGATCTACACTGACCTTCACTGTCACCACCAGGTGGATGGTAGAAAGACAGACCCAGTGAGATGATTGCAGCGATTTCCAGAATGATAAGCGTGACGTCCTGCAGAGCTTCCCACACCAGCTGCAGGAATGTCTTGGGCTTCTTTGGGGGGATAAAGTTCTGTCCAAATGCCGTGTGACGTTTTTCCAAATCGACAGGGTTACCAGACAGACCTGCAGACACAACCGAAAGGTCATGAATATTGACATCAACATTAGTTATTGTTCTTTAGTAAAACAGTAATTATTCTGACATGTGGATGGAAACTTGGAGAAATGTCAAATGAATCCAGCAACATGACAAAGAGTGCAGACATACAGACACAGTTACAAAGAACAAGGACTTTTCTATATCAATTTATTATAGTTTTTGCACTTTTTTTTAAGGCTTGGGTTTTATTTTATTTCTGTTAACTGAAATTATTTAATATTTTAAAGAACTGTGCAGAGATATACCTTTACTCCGTTTTCAGTATTTCTGTGACGTCTCTCTGTGTGTACCTGTGTTGCAGGTGAATGAGTGTTGCAGTCAGACTGAAGTGTGTTGCTGTGTTAATATTTAGTTAGAGCAATGCTGTTTATAGTGCTAAAGTTCACCGGCCCTAAATATCTCAATGAATTTGAAATATAACTATTACAATCTTGTTCTGCAAGACATGCTTTTTCCACCACAGCTTATCAGCAGCAGCAATAGCAGCTGTGTATAAGGGTCAAAGGCTAACTCCTGTCTTCAAACTTTATTATGTTAACTCACCACACAGGGCAGAAGATGTACTTTAGTAATAGAAAGTCACGATCAGCCCCCTTTTGCTGCAGACTGCAGCATTTCCACACACAGTACTTATTTGAGCAATTCACCAAAACAGACCTGTTCCACCCAGAAACCATCTGCAATGACATACTCATCATTTCCGCCACAAAAAAAATGACCTAAAGGTCAGAAATCTGGTACACTCAGGTTCAGCTACAAAGATTGGAAAAACAATTCCCCTGATCAAGGGTGAATTATAAGCAGCTGTGATGGGGTGTGTTGTTTTATAAGTTTCAGTGACGATTCCTGAACGTTTCTTTTTGTTTCGCTTTGTTTTGTAACAGCGGCTGAACTTTTGTGGCTTGCGACCTCTAAAACAACCCTTCATTCAAAGTTACAACCGTCTACGGGCTGCAATTAGTTCAACCAAAGAGAAATGATGTAATTAACTTTTAGAGGGTGATGAACTGAAAATCACAGGAAACCTAAATATTAGCGGAAAGCAGAAAGAAAGCAGTCATCCTGCCAGCCTTCAGCTTTATTCTGTGGCCCCTCGTGTTGATCACAGTCACCGGGTCAGGGGCCTCCACTGTGTGTGTGTGTGTGTGTGTGTGTGTGTGTGTGTGTGTGTGTGTGTGTGTGTGTGTGTGTGTGTGTGTGTGTGTGTGTGTGTGTGTGTGTGCGGCAGCGATGAAACCAAAGCAGCCTGAACTGACCCAAGTTCCCCTCCCGCTGAACACGCAATCTGCTGCTCCACCAGAGCCAATCTGCTCCACGTCAACACAGCACCACCCGTTCAGACCAGCCCAGTCGCTCACAGGAAACTAATGAACCATCCCGCTAATCAAATTTGAAATCTAAATGAACAAATTGACAGATGATACACATTTTATACTGCAGCAATCATGATTTAAGGCTTATCAAAACCTTAAACTAAAGCTGGAGCCTGTCCCAGCCGACACTGGGCAAGAGGCAGCAGACTGTGGATAAGTTGGCAGTCAACCACATGTCTAGAATCATCAATTAACCTGACAGGGAGAGCACGCAAACACAAGTTACAGTCTCGGTCGTTGTGTCCTTGGGCAAGACCCGTTGTCTACTGGTGGTGGTCAGAGGGCCTGGTGGCGCCGGTGTCTGGCAGCCTCGCCTCTGTCAGTGCGCCCCAGGGTGGCTGTAGCTAAGATGTAGCTTGCCATCATCAGTGTGTGTGAATGGGTGGATGACTGGATGTGTAAAGCGCTTTGGGGTCCTTAGGGACTAGTAAAGCGCTATACAAATACAGGCCATTTACCATTCAACCAGTTTAAGGTGAAAAAACTACTGGTGGACTAAAGTGGCTGGGTTTTTGTGTCTAAAGGGGCGTTCCAACAGGAAGAGACTGACCAGACCATTAAAGGTCCACAAATTTCAGCAAATTTTGAGATTAGCACCTGAAACAACTACCAATGAGAGCGAAGGATAATACTGACTGAACTTGTTAAATCTCTCCAAAGAGTCCTGGGTCTACCCCGGGGCTTTCTTCCGGTAAGACAGGCTCAGAATACCTCACCTAGAAGCCATCCTGGAGGCCTCCTAGTCAAATGTCTGAATCACCTCAACTGGCTCCTTTTGATGTGGAGGAGCAGCAGCTGCACGCCGAGGCCCTCTCGAATGGCTCCACACCCCATCTCTAAGGGAGAAGGAAACCCATTGTTGCCGCTTGTAATGGGTGGCAGTCAGAGGCGGAGGAATGTACAAGGAATGTCATCTTGCTTTACAGGAACATTTGCTCTATGTTGCAGTGTAAATGTTTATTCAGCACTGTTTTCTAGAAGGACTTTTCATAACGTTCCCCTCAAAACAGTCTGAAAACACCTTCTGTAACTGCAGTCAAACCTCACCTTACTTAACCTTATTGTTTAAGAGTAAAACACTTTCCTTAAACACACCATTAGAACTTGCAGATGGTGTTTGCTATTTTTGTGGAAGCATCCCTTCTAGCAGAGTTGCATCAAATTTCTGCTAATGTCAGTCACTGGATTTCTCCAACTAATCAATGAGTTCACCGAATTGAAAAATGGCAATGTTTCTCCTCTTATCACTCTGCAGAGATTGCTCCCAAACCTCTGCTTACCGAGGAACAAACAATATCACTGAGTTATTGATTCCAGAACTGTGACTGTCATTTTCCAGCCGTGGCTCATATCTCGCTGCTCATTCATTCTCCATATAAAGATAGTACAAACAAAAAGATTTCCCAGTCGACCCAGATGCTCAGAAAGACGGAGACACCAGGGCTTCATCCATCTTCAGAGCTCCTTACTTGTGGTTTTATTGAAACTGGGCTTAAATTAGATTTTAAAAACACCAACTGCAGTTTGCTAATTAAAAATGGATAATCAGCAGCTTGTTTCTGTATTGATTTTCATTCACCGGAAGAATCTCAACAGTTAGCTCTTTAAAATCACGTGTTCTTGTTAACTTTAACTGGTGTTTGCTGCAACTTTAATGACACACACATACAACTGAATGGAAAAATAGTGTAACCACTTGTTTAATTATGTATTTTTCCACTAAAGTCTGATCATCAAAGACGTCCTCCTCATGGTCACGCGGGCACCAACATGGCTGCTGGGGATTCTTAGAGAAATCGGGAGGTATGCAGTGGAACGTGATCTGAATGTTAACAGACCCCACTGCCAGGATCTCTCATGAAGACAGCCTCCAAGTCAGCATGAACATGAGCTCAGCCATGTCTCTGCCGTCACATGTTTTAATAACGGACTCTTATTCTCGCTCTCTCTGATGATGCTGTCCAGACGGACCGAAAAAAAAGAGTTCCTCCTCTCCTCCTCGTGAATTCTCCCCCGTCTGTCACACTCCTCTTTGGATGCAGTAATGAGGTGAAACTATGAGACACTAGCTTCTGCCATTTTGAGGGTTTGCCTACACACAGCACACACAGATGTACTAGTTTCATGCCATCTAATCTTAATTGGACAGCTTCAGCGGCAGAAATATTCCACATCAAGGCTGACCGAGATAAGGTGAGAGATTAGATGTGGTAAAGGAGAGATGAGAGGAGGGCAAATAAGGTGAGGGAAGAAGAGATGGGGTGTGGATGGTGTAATGATATAAGGTTAGACGGAATAAAATAAGGAGAAAGGACACAACGAGAGATAAGAAGAGACAAGTTGAGATTAAATAAGTTCAGTGAGATCAATGAGATGTGAGGCGGCTTAAGACAGTAGAGGTGAAATGTGATTAAAGAAAATTAAAGTAAGGTGATCCTACGGCATATTCACACCAAACCCAATCAAAACCTATGCAAAGACACAAAGTAGGGGATGTGCGTAGAAGTGAATCTGTGTGTGGATGTTAAATATATCACATTTTCACTCTGTGTCTCAAAAATCTATCAGCAGACACTGGCTGTCCCACAGACAGTGGATGCTCCTGAGCCCACTGACAGTACAAGTATCTGTAGCTAAACTCATCGTTTCCAACAGGTCAGAGAATGACTGCGATCTGGTAGTGAATCAACTAAGTGAGCTGACTTTATACTATCATACCTTAAATAGCATGAGCTAATTCTGAATCAAGTAAGCTGATCTGAAAACATAAACTTTGACAATTAAAAAAATATTTGAATATTAACTCATTCACTGCCAGCCATTGGCAGTGAATGAGTTAAACCCATTGACTCATTCACTGCAATTGACGGCTATAGACGTCAATGGCAGTGAATGAGTTAATATTAATGCTAACAAATTGTAAATTGTTATCATTGGACTCACGCTTTGCATAATTCACGGTTCAAAATCACCCTTTTTTTAAATCTCCATCAGCTTCGGTACTAGGGCTGGGCGATATATCGAGTTTTTTAAAAATATCGATATATTTTCATACGAGATATAAGATGTGACAATATCGTTTATATCGATATAGTCTATGTTACGTTATAATTATACTCGTGGAGCCGCAGGTTTGCCTCTCTTTCGTCCACTTTTGTCTCTACGCAACGTTACTCGGCCTTGCCTCTCCTTCACTGAACACAACTCCGCCTCCCCCATAGCTTCACCTGCAGGCAATGACAAGATGAAAGCGGAAAATCTCCGTTAGCGAGTTACCGTGCGTGGGGCTGGACGGCGTCAACGTGTTAGCGAGCTAACCGCGCTAACGACATGCAGCCCGGAGGGGCTGCACGGCCTAAAATCCTTTCATTTTCTCAAAATTTGACAGTGCGCCTTATGTATGAATTCTGGTTGTGCTTACTGACCGCGAACCGATTTTATGTGGTACACAGCGCTCAGCAATCTGTCAAAAAATGTTTTAATATGACTTTGCTAAGCTACGGAGCTGCACCGCTTGATGGATTGTCTTGGAGGATTACGGCTACCGGGGAGGAGCCTCGCAGAGTGATACGTACTGTGCTTCAACGTAATATTACCGTACTGTGTGTGTATAAGGACCACAAATGGCACCTGTTCAGAGACGTGGTGCAGCTGTGAAATCTGTCTCTTTGTTATTATGCTCAGCGTCTATTAGTTTACATTTTGACTGCACAATTGTGAGCTTTTTGTTATGCACAAAAACAACATTGTTTTCTTTTATTTATGGACCATGATTATTTAATAAATGCTGATAATTTATTTTTGAGTAATTTCTTCATGTACATCTACGCTGTATGTAAATAAAAGTGCCCGTGTGACATCTGGGACACAGTGTGACTAGAACTCTCTTTTTGTTCTTAACTTATGGCTTTAAAAAGAAAAAAATCGAGATATATATCTTATATCGCCATCCAGCTAAAAAATATCGAGATATGAATTTTGGGTCATATCGCCCAGCCCTACTCGGTACAGCACCTCAGTTCATCTTTTGTCTAAAACAAGCAGCTTTAGCCTTTAAGCTAGCTGTCTTTTGTTGGTTTAATCAGAAGGCAGGCAGAGCTCTGTGCCTGAGATGACCACGACATAAACTAGCTTAGAAATACAGACCCAAGAGCAAAAAAACCCCCCACAAAACTGCCAAAGTGAGCATTTACAGCAGTCTGAACCCTGAATCTGTGGCTCATAGGGATTAATGTTCACCAGTATAAATATGAGAAAATAAGGAATGAAGTTTTTTTTGGATACTTCTTAATGATCCTTGTCTAATGTGGCACTTGTTAAATCTCTACATGCTGCAAACCATTTGCATTCTTTGAACAGATCATTTCCAAGCTTTTTGCCTTTTTTTTTTATAGTTTTATTTTTAGCAACTAAAGGTGACATGACACATATTAAATATAAAAATGAGAGCACCCTACCATGCAGTGGGATAAGAAAATATACAGTAATTCTGACACAACATAACAGAGCTGAGGACAGAATATCTTCATGATGAGCTATGACACACTCCGATATTTTAAAAATACACTTTCTGTCACAGGCACCATCGGCCATGTTTCATCACACTGTGGTTTAGTGCAGAGTCCAGTTTGATCATGCTGAGGCCAGTGATTGTCACTGAAAGCTGCTGTCAGATTAAAATAAAGATGAGTTCAATCACAGAGCACCTTTACTGAAGGTTTGAACGATATGAGTCTGTTTTTTTCCCATTTAATGCTGTGATTGTGAAATCATGTTTCATCTAGTGCTTGGCATCAGCTTCCTGTTAGCAAGCGTCCCCATGGAGATGCACAATAAAGCTCTAAGATGACGTTCCAGTAAAAGAAGAGCAGACCGCCGCACACTCGCCAGTCACAGATGTTTGGAAATTTCAGCTTCCAGCAGAAATGGGCTACCTCGATCCAAAATGAGAACTCTTCCAATCTACAGTTTTATCAGCCACCACACAGTTCTCACTTTCATTCATTCTTCCTCTACTACAAAAAGACACCACTACAGAGACTGAGGACTATTTGTCCTTTCTCTGTCCTCCATGCTGCCAAAACCGCTTCACGTTTCCTTCATCCTCTCTGTGGTTCTTCCACCTTGTCGTTTGTTTTTTTTTTCCTTTCACCACCATCCCACAGCTGGACTTATTGAGAAAAACAGCAGCAGTAACAATTCATGCTGAAGTCGCACACCCGGATCTAATAACAAAATAACAAACCCTGTACTGATAATTTAGTTTAGGAGTGGCTCAGGAGGTAGGGCAGATCATCTATTAATCGGAAGTTTGGTTGTTTAATCTCTGGCTGCTCCACTCTGCATGCCAAAAATAAGAGGGCGAGATACCGAACTCCAATAATCCTGATGTGTTCATCAGAATGTGAATGTCTGATAGAGATCACTTAAACGTAGAAAGAAAGTGCTCATCATGTTGTATAAACATGCTTTAAGAGCTTGAGTAGAAAAGTGCTATATATAAGAACAGGTTCATTCAGTAAAAGAGAACCTATTATGCTTTTACCCATTTTCTGTCAGAGATACAGTGGGGAACACTCATAATAAACATGGCCACTGTTTGAAATAATGAAGTCAGTGTAACTGCAGGTAAATCTGCTGACCCAAAAGCCTTTCTCATTGCAAAAATGTGGATTAGAAACAAAAAAGCAATTTATTTGTTTGTGTTCATGGATATTAATTGTCAAGTTTTTTTATAACCATCAGCAAGATTTTGAAAATAACTTTCATTTCAGTAGGGCACGAATGAGTTTGTATGAGACCAGTCTACAGCTTCATTTTTAAACAATTGCACTCAGGAACACACAAAGCTGATGGACTGAGGCGCTGCACTAACGGCTGGTTTAAAATCCAGAAGTTATTTGTGTCTTGGATGAATCCACATAATCACTAAAAACTGGCAGTCGTGCAGACGTCTACACGGAGCCTGAAGTAATTTAAGTCAAGTGTCCCCCTGTATACTCCGATATGGATACAAATACACTGTTAGTATTAACGAAGTAAATATTGTATTGTAAAAATGAGCCAAACCCATCCAGCACAGCACTGATTTAAGCTGTGCGAGAATAGTTCTCTTATACTTTGCCTTATAAATTCAGAAACTGCACAGTTATTTCTCGGTTTACATTTCAGAGTCAAAGATCCTCTGATGATATTTTTTCAAAACCCTTAAGCTGAGAAAAGAAACAGGTATAATGTAACAAAATCCAACACAAGGTACAAGGCTTTTTCTACAAAGGGCTTCGCTTGTTTCATCTTTTGCTCACACAAAAATGTTATCATTAAATAGTGATAAGACAAACTGTTGAACAGAGAGTTCATGCAGAAGTGGTACAGCGAGCTGCAGGGCATGTCAGTAGGCGACAAATATTTAACAACAAATGAAACAGAAATTACTTTTTTTTGAGGCTGTTTAACCTTTTGTCCATGCAAAAAGGCAAGCCTATGAGTTTGACTATCGACGATGGTTTTTCCAACACCTTACTGTGGAAAAAAAGAAGACAGTTTTTGAGTTTCAAATAATAAAATAAATTATTAAAACTTAAAATTTGTCTCGGACATCTTTCCTACCTTTGATCTCCTACAAAAAAAGTTTTTAAAAAGTTACAACTGCCAGCTAAATATATTCTTCTTCATTTAAATGGACCTGTTTGATATGCATGCTGCACTGATGTGACCTGACATTACGAACAGTGACTCAAATGATGTCACGGGCCTAAATTGGGAACCATCTCGTTAAAGAGTGATTAACCTCTGAAATTCCACCAGGTCATCGGTGAACCACAGAGTGGAAGGGTTGGGCTGAGGCTCCATTTAACCACAAGTGACACAGATGCTTTCAAAAAATAGAAGACGGCAGCTTTCAAACCAGCCCTCTGTCATGCATTAGATGAGATAAGATCGCCTTTATTAGTCCCACAGTTGGGAGTGAAAACTCTATATGAGAAGATAAATGTGAGATTTACCCTACCCCGAAATAAACATGCTGTAAAGTAACAGTCATCACTACACTGTTCTCTCCACATGCTGTAACTGTCCATATGTGGGGATTTTTCTGGTAACCATGGCACTAAATTGCCCCCCACAGCACAAAGATCTTTTTGATATCGGGATGAAGCATTTACGGCCCTGTTCTCTTGGTCTCCATAATATTCCTGAAAACTGAGAGCATGAGCGGTAAAGGATGACTACATCACTTTCCCCCCACATCCCTCTAGACCAGATCCGGTAGTGTTCACATTACTGAACTCTTAAATCTGCATTCATCTTTGTAACGAGGTGTTTATTCACTGCATCCCTGCTATAATATCCCTCTCTAGGTAATTGTCTCGTCTTGTTTTCTCATGTCCTGGATTCTTACATCTTCTCTCTTCTGATGAAGAACTTACCTTCTGTTTGTTTCCTTGCGTAATAACACCAACACATTTTTCTGATATAATGTAGAGAAGGGCCTCATATTGTGAGAAATTGTTATTATAGTGGGATGTAAGTACATTTTAAAGAATTGAGGAGGTAATAACCCTGGTCACTGTGAAAACATGGATAAAATTTGTTTTTACTGATGTCTTTTCCATAGATGTTAAAGCATTTGTCTCTTTAGTCACTGTTCCTCTAGAAATACAAGCATGCTGAGGACTTTGCTACTGTAATGCCTGCTATTATTTTCCTTTTCTCTTGCTATCTAGAAGTAAAATCAGAATTTGTGTCATTGCTCAGCATTTTTCATATTGTATATGCCACAGAGCAGGAATAGATATCAATCGGTTGACTGTACAATGCAGTTTTATTTGGTGGTCAAGTTTCTATTTAAAGCCATCACCAAGCCCTGTTTAATCTGGATGTTTCTTTCATTGTTTGAGGCCTCAAGCATCCTCTGAACCACTTTTCTTTCAGTGCCAACAGCACCTTAAATGGAGCCTGGTGACCGAATGAGGCCTATTTTAATAATTAGATAAAGAGAAAGCACATCAGCAAACACTAGCAAAAACAGGCACAGATGTGGATGCAGAACAAACATTTAACGCAGACTGCATAAAATACAGGAGCAACTATGTCAAGATGTCTAGAGTTCAGCTGTGATGCTTTCACCATCTTGTTTTGTTTGTTTACTTCTTTGTTGTTTGGAAACAGTTGCATGGCAAACATTAGCTAAAACTGTACAGCTGTGGTATTTCTATCAGCTATTGTTAGCACTGGCTAACCATTTTGATTAATAAGGTGCGTCTGATTTAATGTGAAAGGCTATTAAACAGGGTGCTAATTTGGGCGATCGTGGCTCAAGAGTTGGGAGTTCGTCTTATAATCGGAAGGTTGCCAGTTCGAGCCCCGGCTCGGACAGTCTCAGTTGTTGTGTCCTTGGGCAAGACACTTCACCTACCGCCTACTGGTGATGGCCAGAGGGGTTGATGGCGTGATATGACAGCCTCGCTTCTGTCAGTCTGTCCCAGGGCAGCTGTGGCTACAACTGTAGCTGCCTCCACCAGTGTGTGAATGAATAGTGGAATTGTAAAGCGCTTTGAGGGCCTCGATTGCTTTTCGAGGCCCTCAAAGCGAATGCAATCCATTATTATTATTATTATTATTAAAAAATTAATAAGATAATTAAAGAAAATTGTATTGTGTTTTAAGAGAGGAAATTCCCCCACCAGTCTCTGAAAGCTGCATCACCCCTAATATTTTACATTTTTAAGCTTCAATATAATTTAAGCCAGCCTCAAGTGGCCACTGAAAAAGTTCTTTGGCACTTCAGCATGCCATTTTTAACCCTCCTGAGGTTATAGCTTAATCCAATATCTGCCCAAACTAACTCCACCTGCTGTTGTCAGCAACACATTTTTTTAAATTTAATGAGAGCAATAAATTGTAATGTGTGACAGATAAAAGCATCCTGGCTGAACGGAGGACCAATAGTTCACCTGAAGCATTTCATTCACAGGCTAAGCCAGAGATGGAGAATGATGACCGTGATGACCATATCACCGGTATGAAGAGACGAGTGTCTACAGGAGATAGATTTCTCTTTAACACAGACTCGCATCCTCTGTTGCAGAATGACATAAGGCTGAGCTTTATAAGTCCTCAGGTCTATCCTCTTTGAACAAAACCAGAGACCTGGTATGCTGCAAAATGACTTACACTGTATTTAAATGTGTACGTCTCAACTAAAAGAAAGAAAGAAAGAAAGAAAGAAAGAAAGAAAGAAAGAAAGAAGAGTGTCTTTGTAGCTTTCTTCCTCTTGCTGATTGCTTAGAGGAGCGTTCAGCTTGAATTGGCAAAGACATGGATGTCCTGAGGCTGTGTGTGTGTGTGTGTGTGTGTGTGTGTGTGTGTGTGTGTGTGTGTGTGTGAGAGACAGTGAATAGGACTCGGGTCATGCAGCTAATACTGAAACTCTGATAGGGTGCTGACTTCTTGCACCAAAGAGTTCAAAAAGATCTGACAGACCAGCAGGCCGAGAAACCTCTTAACCTACAAACACGTACACTGTGTGTGTGAGTCTGTGTGTCCGTGTGTGTGTATGGGAATTCATTTACATAAAGCTCAGAACTGAACTGTGGCTGATAATTAGCCCTTTCACAGTACACACAGACAGGTGACACCATAATGAGGGGATCTGGAAGCGTGATTTTAAAATACTTCTGCTCGTATTTAAAGGCTATGTAACATTTCTGTTTGTCTGACACTTCATGTGCAAAGTTGCACTCCTAATCCTCCATGACTGAACTGTTAGAGATCTGGTATTCCTTGAGGAGAATAACTGGGGATGCAGCTTTTGCCGTTTATGCCCCCAACATTTGGTGCTGCTTTCCTCAAACTAGACTGATAATTTAAAAAACTCTTAAACATCTACTTCTTTAATCTTGCATCTAACTAGTGTTTGCATCACAGACTATCATAGAAGATGACATAGCTTAGGGTCTGACAAATTGTGTCAAACCAGAAAGACCTTAAATCTGCATTATTAAAAATGAATTATTTGACCTTGGGGTGACACCTGCACAAGAGAAACAACTTCCTGTCACATACAAGTCTATGGAAAAAACCGTTGGACTCGACCTCTGTAAACACTTTCCTGACGCCTTCAGCTGCTCAGTCACTCATTTGAGTCATACTGAATAAACCATTAAGTCCATTTTGTAATAACCAGTATGTGAGTTCTCCCATATTTAGTATTCAGGTCAAAAAGAGCATTTGTGTCAATATCAACGTCAATATCACGTCAGCTTTCTACTTTTATTATCTCTGAGTTTGTTTTCTCTTGCCACATCGCTCTTCCTTTGTCCACTCCAACAACCTATTAGAGGTGGGAATCACCATACATCCCACGATACGATATTATCACAATACTTAACGCACGATACGATATTATTGCAATTTTTAAAAATATTTTGCGATATTCAGATTCTGTACATAAAGGTAAACTTTATCAATATTCATTTTATCTAGTATCAAAGTCTCACACTCAGTTTCTCATTTCAGTCAGTTTTATTGTTGACAAACTGAACGGTTTGTATTACAGTCTAGTCCAACTTAACTGAATGCAACCATCTGGTACAATTATAGCTATTCTGAACTATGCAATTTATGAAAACTATGCAGCCCATTCAGCAACTGAAGAATTTGAAAGTAAATTAAAACAAAATATGATTTTACATTAAATAAAAAAAGTTTTAAACGTAATTAAAATAAAACATGTCTTAAATTAAAATAAGTAAACTGTCATGTTTATTGCTGCCAAAAAAAAAGTTAAACACATTTGGACAGTGAAGGAATGTCAGGATTCTTGCTCAGAAAAAGGATCAAAATGCTCTGAAGTCAGAGTTCCAGTCCACAAAAACCTTTTTTGTAACAAAATATCGATTTCTGCTGTCCCTGTATCGATACATTATTAGCAAACAAAATATCACGATACTACACAGTATCGATTTTTCCCCCACCCCTACAACCTATGTCCTTTTATTCTTTTAAATTATTAGTTTTCCCCATGAAGCTCTTCGAAATTCACATGTCAGATTGAGGTCTACAAGGCAAGGCAAGGCAAGGCAAGGCAAGGCAAGTTTATTTGTATAGCACAATTCAACAACAAGGTGATTCAAAGTGCTTTACAGAGACATTAGAAACAAGAACAAATAAAAAGCATGATTTAAAATTGAATAAAACAAGCAAATAAACTAACTAACTAATTAACAAACAAACAAACAAACAACAGTATATAAAATCAAAACAGATAAAATCAGAACAGTAGATAAAATCAGTAGTTAAATGTAAGTTTTGAAATTTAAGCTTAAAGTGTGGATTTGGTGCTTTATTCAAATGCAGCTGAGAACAGGTGAGTCTTCAACCTGGATTTAAATAAACTGAGTGTTTCAGCTGATCTGAGGCTTTCTGGGAGTTTGTTCCAGATATAAGGAGCATAAAAGCTGAATGCAGCTTCTCCGTGTCTGGTTCTGACTCTGGGAACTGATAAAAGACCGGATCCAGATGACCTGAGGGATCTGGATGGTTCATACTGGGTCAGGAGGTCATTGATGTATTTTGGTCCTAAACCATTCAGAGCTTTATAGGCCAGCATCAGAACTTTAAAGTCTATCCTCTGACGGACAGGCAGCCAGTGTAAGGACCTCAGAGCTGGACTGATGTGGTCCACTTTTTTGGTCTTACAAATAAAACTGACTGCACTAGTGTGGCATTCTCCTGGCATGGTTTGGATCCACTTGCCCTGCAAGAGGGTGGCTTCTGAATTTGTCAATGTTCATTTGTCAATTACGGCAAACAGGATATGGCTGAGGTGAACACAGGAAATACGCACCCACCAAACATTTTAGGTTTCCAACTTATCTTCTCAGGAGTTGGTGGTTTATTTTGATGAGTGCCAGTATTTTGATTATGATTAGAGAAACCCATGCAGCTCCAAAAGCCAAAGAAACGGACAAAAGTCAATAAATAGGACTAATACAAAAAATATTACTTTATTTATCATGATATAGTTTTATTTCATTTTGTTTCCATTTCTAGTTGCTCTCAGTCACTGTATGTGAGAGGGAGGGTGGAGGAACCAACTGATTACAGCTCATGAGCCCAAAATAAAATCTTTCCATTGAGTGATAAGTCATCTAAAACCACAGTTAGGTAAACTTCACAAGCTTCTGGAAATCAGATTATTTGGGAACCAGTCAAGGTCACACTATTGTCGCTCCTACTAAGTTATATCTGAAAAACCCAACAGTAAAGGTCACACGTTCATGAGTGCAGAATAACACACTGAAACTGAAAAATACATTAAAGACACTTTAAAAAATATATATATATTTGGCCAAAACACGGTGGGATTTGACCTAGAGGTGATTTTTTTTTCCCATCACCAGACTACATTTTTGACGAGTTTTTCTAAAAATGATTCAATGTTCTCAAACTTGAAGCACATTTTTGTTTATAAAATGGTCAAAAATATAAAAAAAAGCACCCACTAACATTTCTGCACTTGAACTACACCACAGGAACATTATAAAGACAAACCCTTTAAAAGCTTACTCTGCAAGAACTACTACTTACAACTGTTCAGTGCCATCATTCCCTGTACCATCATTAAATTCTGCATGAAAATCCAGCTACTTGTTCATCTGCTGCCTTTAATCTTTGTTAATAGGCTGGAAGTGAGAAACTACAACCCCAGCTAGTGTTTCGGCAGCAAATTGGAGGCACAACACGTACAATTGCAAATCCTGGCAATGGTGATTTGTGTAGGTTATCACATAAATAGACTTTCAGCTTCATTCACTGGTCAGATTTAGGCACTAAAAACTCTTGGTTAGCTTTGGGAAAATGGTGAGAGCAACAATGCATGTTTAAAAATGACTACCGGGTGTGACAGAACCATCTCCCTAGTATCATTACCTGGTTACCAAAGAGCAGAGTGTGCATAAATGAGCCGCCCTAGTGTGGTCTTTGACAAAATGGCATCAACTGACAAGCTGGGAATGGGTTGTTGTGCAAGAAAGATTAACACTAACAGCGGGAATAAAAGAACAATTTGTTTCATTCCAAAACCCCATCTCTGTTGTTATTGAATAGACTTCAAGTGACGTGACTGATTCACTGCAGCACAAATCGACCAATCGGAGCTTTTGACAAGCAGTTAACTAATCAGAAAGCCATTCTGATGTTAAGTTAATTGTTTAAGTCATTCATCAGTCATCAACGGCAGCTCTTCTCTGGCTCCACTTTCTCCAGCTGTCTCACATCACCATAAACTGCATTTCGCCTTTGCTGGCTCTCAAATGAGACCGATATTTGTACACAAGATAAACAGGAAGACATCTGTGTGACTTCCATGCCGCTTGCGCTTCAAAATTAGCATGAAACTGAACATTTGATCATTAGCTGATGCCACAGTAAGAAACTCTTTAAATCCATTTTTATCTGCCACTTTCAGCTCTAATTTCTTGAAGCTATTAAAAAGCGATGACACAAAATACAAAGGGAATTATCTCCTGTCTTCTTCTCACCTGAACAGTGACAGAAAACGCTGCTGCTCAGTGGCACTTTCCTAAAATAGAGGCTTATTTTAAGGCCCGCATGTGTATTTTTATAAAGTTTACATCTGGCTCCGTGTGTTATGTTCAAAAGCTGCATGTCATCGCAACATGAAACACACTCAGACTTTGATTAATCAATACACATTAACCAACAGGATGCACAGCTGCAGCTGAGCCTTCGGTTTTAGGATGTGTGTGTGTCTGTGTGTGTTAATGATCAGGTTCAACTCAGGATGACGAGGTCTGTGTCTGTGTCCATTCATGAGCTGGTTTTACAGACTGAAGCATCTAACTATCTATCATAGCCATCGAGAGAGAGCTGCTAAAGACGCGCCTCGCATGTGGTTAAATATAACTGTGTGAAATCTCTAACTGCTAACATAACGACGAACTGAGCTGTTACAGAGCTAATCAGGTTAGTTAGCATGGCAGTGGGCTATCAGAGAGAAGGAACAGGTTTTCTATTGTGAGAAGCATGATTCATCTGAGGCTCATTCCAGATCTGTTTACATCAACACAAGAAATCATGCGATCAATGTGAGAAAATTAGCTTAAGGTGAGAAACAGACAACCCCTGTGTGTGACTCAGGTTTCATGCAGGTTTCCCTTCTGTCACAGAGACACAATAAATGAGATGTACATGCTTTGAGGGGCAAAAAACACACAATATTCACTATTTAACTCCTCACCTCTGACACTGCGCATCCACTGTATCATTGATATTACAACATCCTGACATGGAACAAAACCCATATTAACAAATAAAATGCTGTTTAACCTAAAAAGCTTGCAGTTTCCCTTTAGTTCTAACTTACTATGCGTGGTAAGTTATTAATTCTGTATATGTTTTTGGTGTATATCACAGTATTGCTTTTCATTTTTGGTTTAGAGTCACAGAAAACAGGCTTCCATCATCTACCACTTGGGTAGCTGAATGCTTCGATGTAAACTAACAAACTATGGTTATGGTATATAGTTCACATTTCTAGATGGAGAATAGGAGAGCGGTAAAAGAGGATTTATCAATACAGCGTACTCCCACAGCAAACTCTGTGCCTGCCATGCAGACTGTAAAATCAATTTGGAGTTTATTATTAGGATGGAAACTGTGATACGTTCAGCCAGTGTAGCAGTGCTGTCAAAATCCAGCACTAAACTTTAAATCCTGCACTGAAACAACCATAAACCGTGACACAAACAACATTTAGTAGGTGAGTCCACTAGTTTAACATGTGAAATTATCAGATTAGTTAGGGTCGGTCCATCTCAGAGAACAGTTTTAGTAATGCATTGCCTTTACCACAGCCACCTTAATGATTAGGCTTGGGCTTTTCTGTTTCATAGCTTAAACATTTTCACTACTTAGGCTACATTTTATAGGTTTATTGAATTTTTAAAAAGTAGGGACGGGGTGATATATCAGCCACATAACAGCACCTCCCTGTATCAGCCTGGGTAAGAGAAAGAAACGTATCGACAAATGAGGTAGCCGATGTTTATCTGTTGTCAGCGCAGCTTCCCTGAATAAACGTTCAGGGACAGAGACTTTCAGAGATTTCTTTGTTTTCATGTTAAAAGTGAGCATCTGTATTGAACCACAATTTCAAATAACTGGTCCATCAGAATCAGCTTTTTTTTGACAAAGTAGGTGGACACATTCAAGGAAACGGGATCGTTTTTTTCTTTGCTCTCAATGTTCTTAACAGCATGGAAAACAGATAATACCAAAAACAGCAACATGACAGACAATAGCAGGACATATGTCATATTGATGTTTATGTGCAACAATGCAGCGGTGCGGAGTATATAAATAAATAAGGATTGGATAACTGGTTACTATATATAGAAGGGACTTGACAACATACATTTATATAATTAGAAATAACACCATATTTACTTTAAGGTATTTGTTTTGTCATAAATTGTTGATTTCATTGAGCTACATATTATATATATCATTGTACACCTTGCAGCTGTAGTAATCAGTCAAACTGCCGTTTAAACCATGCGTATACTGCCAAATAACACTTGTACTAAAGACTTGCAATCAGAGCTGTGAATCTGAGATAAACATATTAAGGCAGGTTTCAAATATCAGTTACGATGAATCTAAATGTATTTTAATTGGTATCAATGAACTTCCTGTGTCATTTTAGCCACTAACAAAAAAAAAAAAAAACACAGAAACACACACACAAAGAGAAACTCATATGATGTACTGGAACAATCATACATAATTGATATAAATGAATCTAAATCTCATAAATGTTTTACCGGTTTATCAGTTTTATTGAATAACCAAAGGCTTTAAACCACTGAATTTAAAGCCTTATGATTTATGAAGTCATGTTACGTAAACATCCATCAACACTATAGATGCAACAGCCACTAATGCAAATACTGACTGTGTAACAGAAAAATAAATAAATAAATAAAAGTCATTTGTGGAATACACTAAATGGATGGATTTGTCTTTCATTTTAGTCTCAGGACTCTTGAACCTGTGTAAAAGGACTCAACAGTAGCACGGTGACTCTGTGCTGTAGCTCACCTGTTTCAGGTTTAGTAGGCTGTGATTCAAGGTTAGGCCCTGACCTATATTCTCTGTGTGTCAGGAATAATTGAATAAATAACAGTCACTGCTGTAGTGCCATATGCGTAAATGTGTGCAGTGTCCTGTTAACGTTTTGTCAAACCAGGATTAGGCTGCGTTCACTGGCGAGTCTCTTTATTAACCAGGCTCGTGCACATTTGCAAATTAAGCACATGAACTTTATTCTGTGCTTCCTGATGTTTATGGACTACTGTTGGTGCAAAAGAAGCCTGATGTCAGAAAAAAAAAGAAAAGAAAAAACGCCACTTCAACTTATCACTGTTTTCACAAAGTACAGGCCTTGAGTGTTTTCCTGTATCTGGTGTGAGATTTTCTTGGACATCTTATGAGTGTGAGATAAAATCATGTGTCTAGGAAGCAGCGTCAAAAACAACTAGTCTGTGGGATCCACTTATCCACTTTTGTGCTAGTTTTGGTTTCCAGATAAAGAAATTCTCCATCTTGAAGTTAAACAGTCTTAAAAACAATGTAAACTGTCCACTGCTGCTGCTGCTGTTTGCGCTTCTCTTAATGCTTTTTGTTATCCCTTGTTGTCTTTTTTGTGCTTTTTCCCCTTTTGATGAACTTTGTTGCCCCCTTTTGTCCAACAGGCATTCGACCTACCGGTATGCTTAGCAACTTCACCGTCAGGCTATGTGCTGTCAGTTTTTTAACTCTAACTCCCTTATATGTGATTGTTTGATTAAGACAAACAAACTGACCAATAAATACACAAAAATGTTGTCTGACAATTGACCTTTTTTTTTCTTAAATTGTCATAAAGCTCAGTTTTTGTTTTTGTTGTTTTTTTTAAAAAAAAATGGAATTTACTGTCAATTATTTCATGATTTACATGGTTAAGTATATTTGCTCTCACTGTAGCAGTGAGTAGTAGGAGCAGGCTGAAGCCTGAGATTTAGGTTCAGGGGGATAATTTGCATTTATGAAGAAACTTTGACCATGTATGATATAACCCTGCCCCACAGGAAAAGCAGGAGCCCTTTAGATGGCAAAAAGATGCTCATGTAGGACATGATGTTACTAATAAACCTGGATTGATGTCTTTACAGTGTAACACACTAACAGTCTCATTTCATGCGTGTTTGCCCTAAATCTTACATCCAGATTTCCCCGTTGTTGTTTTTTACCCCCTCCCCCCTCTGCAGTGAAAATATAATTACACTTTCTTCATTAAAGTGAGTAATTTCTTGCGTGGAGGACTCGACTACAGCTGTCCTCTGATTACTAAATGGAACGGAGCAATGATCTATGGAGCCATTAGGGGAACGGGCTGGAACTAATTTCAATCCTGGAATGGACCAGTGGCTGCAAACACACTCACACACATACAAACAAACACACACACACACACACACACACATACACAAACGCAGAGGGATCAAAGGATGAGAGTGGGAGAGAGACATAACAAACAGCCACATGTCGGCCATTTTCTGGTCTCACATAGAGCTCCAAAATGATCATCTTTTAGCACAAAATAACGAGGGTATCCATGTTTCACCAAACAAGCGTGGCTCACACACACTTATCTCCTGCTCTACTTGTGTTGTCAATGTAACTGTTGATGCACTTCCATCAATATGCCTGAGCAAGAATTTTGAGAAACAGTATTATTTATTGCCCTGCCAGCTACAGTCACTTTCAGAGTTGCTGAATAAGGCTGCAGTCTCATCATGTTTGATCTTATCAGACTAAATTCTCATTGGTCTGACAATCGCTAGCTTTACTTGCACGAGGGGAAAAGTGCTGCAATAATAGCCTTCAGTCCAATCCATTACTTTTGGCAGTGTGACCAGACCTCCCCTGAATTTCCACAACCATAACTCTGGCTATAAGAAAACTTGGACAACTAACATCTTTCTTAACCATAACCACAGATTATTGCCTAATCCTAACTAAGGATTATAAAAAAAGACTACGGATTCCAACCAGAATATCAATCAATGGATTAGGAATGGAAAGGTCATCGAATCAACCGTAAACCCAACAAATCCTAATCCTAATAGTACACAGCAAAAATGCCACGTCCCGTCACCGCTGTTAATTAGTGCACTACTGTTAAAGTTGGTTTCTTCTGTTGCAATAGCTTGCTTCTTTCTTTGTGTTTCTTAAATGCAGAGATTTATGAAGAAAAGCTTGAACTGAAGTACAATTTTTATGTTCACAATTAGAATCACTCTTTATAAATGTGTACTAATAAAAAATGTTTAGTGTGCATAATGTCATGAAAATAGTAGCTACAGATTAAGATTTTATTCCTCCTGTAAATTAATAAATAATTTCTTAAATGTATGTTTTTCCATCTATTTAATGCTACTAATTAAAGGTTTTATCGTCATTTTTGTACATGCATTACAAAATCAACATTTTTTCTTTTTCGGTTTATCTGATAGGAAGATGTGACCCATGTCTTTCAGTTGCTTAGCAGCAAAATATGGTGTATTAAGACAGCCACATACTGTGTATTTCCAGGATTTTTACTGTGAAAGGCAAGGACAAGAAGCCCTTTTTGAAGAACAAGCGTGTATGGTACAGATCTCCACTGCCACCTGCCCAGACTGAAACACAATCCCTGCGTTTTTTCAATTTAACAGAGTAAGCAGTTTCCAAGTCTTTGTTTTTAGGGCTCCTAAAATCCCAGAATTTGTGTTGTCTGACTTAAATGCTGTTAGGAATGTCAAAGATGGAGGTTGCCCCGTCCCCACCTTTAAAGGGCGATTCCACAACACTCCAACAAGGAACAAGTACATGAGCTGGTTGTGTTGGCTCATGTGCTCATGCTTACAGCAGGTTCAGCTGTGTGCTGCCAAATCTCAAGGTAAACATAAGAGCAGAAATGTACTGGGCCTGGGTGTGTCATTCATCAGACCACGTGAAGCGTAGTTGCGTAATACTCTGGGTGTGATTAATCTGGTGTAAGTGTAGTTATTATCATGGTCCTGGGTCGTTGACCCAGCGTTTTGTGTTTTGTGATTATTTCCCTCTGTTCTAGTTATTCTGTGTCCTCCCCCCTTGTGTCCGGTTCGGGTTCTAGATTTCCTGTTTTGTTCTGAAAGTCTGTGTCTGTTGTCATTGTGTTCAGCTTGTGTCCTCCAGTCATCATGTGTATTCAGATCAGCTGTTCTTCCCTCCTGTGTGCGATTACCCGATTACCTTGTGTGTGTGTGTGTGTGTGTGTGTGTGTGTGTGTGTGTGTGTGTGTGTGTGTGTGTGTGTGTGTATATATATAGTGGGTGTCGGTCTGTGTTCGTTGTCGGCTCGTCTGTGTTTCTTGGTATCCTGGTCCTTGGTCTGCGTCTCTCTGCTCCGCTCTCCGTTTTGTAAGATTTCAGGTTTGCTCTTTAGTTTCTCCCAGTTTAGGTTTGTCATTACTCATGCTTCATTGCCTGTTTTTACCACTGCCACCGTGTAAATAAACTTCACTCGTATCATCAGTTTGCTGCATTTTGGGTCCTCCTTTTCCTCCACTCCACACGGCTCACTCCGCCAGCCGTGACAGTACGAGCCGACCAAACATGGACCCAGCGGCATCCGCACCTCCCGAGGAGCTTCGGGAGGAACTAATTGACTCTGTTTCCAGGTTGGTTAACCTATGGCTCGAGCATGAGGGGGAAGAGTGTCTCCGCGCTGTAGAAGCCAGGCTACAGCAGCTCATCTCTGCTCACTCCTGGCTGCTGGACTCTCTTCACAGGACTTCATACTCAACGAACTGCACCTTCACCCACCAGCCGCTACCGCTTCCCAACTCAGCCCGGCGGCGAAGATTTTGCCCGGCCCGCCGGAGGTTTTGCCCGGCCCGCCGGAGGTTTTGCCCGGCCCGCCGGAGGTTTTGCCCGGCCCGCCGGAGGTTTTGCCCGGGAGGAAGCGACGATTGCGCCGTCGGCGCATCACCCCACAGCCGAAGACTAGGACTTTGGAACTGCCAGCTGTGGTGAGTGAAAAGGACCCTTTTTCTGTTTTGGACTGTGTGTCTGTTTATTCCGGGGCTGTGTTTTTTGAGTCGGCTGCCCTGCCGGTAGCTCAGTTAGCTGCCCAGCAGCCACTAGCTCAGTTAGCCACTCAACCGTCACCCCCATTACAGTCACAGCCAGACCTATTAGACACTTGGTTACAATCCATAGCTCAGTCAATAGCTCAGTTGACAAGAGACTCATCCGCCTTATTATCACCTATTCAGCCATCGTTGTCACCAACTCCTCCTGCACAACAAGTTAAGTCCATCCAACCCGGAAAGAACTATTTTTCACCTGTTCATGTCAAGCAGAGAGACACACCACATAATATTGTAATCAGTCCTCAAAAGCTGGCCAGCCCAGAGACTGTGACACACTCCAGGGCCTCCCCAGAGGCTGGGTCCCAGCCCCCGGCCGACTCTGGACCCCTGGAGATTAAGAAGCCAGCTGAGGACTGTATCCGGCTGTCGCTGCCCGAGCTGGGTCAATGCTCTGTGCAGCTGCAGTCTGCCTTGTGTTTGCCAGAGGCCCGTGTGCCTGCTGGTTCTGACCCGTACCTGCCAGAGGCCCGTGCGCCTGCTGGTTCTGACCCGTGCCTGCCAGAGGCCCGTGCGCCTGCTGGTTCTGAACTGTGCCTGCCAGAGGCCTGTGCGCCTACTGGTTCTGACCTGTGTGTTCCAGGGGCCCCGGTGCCCACTGGTCCAGAGACTGTTTTCGCTGGGGGGCCCGAGGAGCCCGTCCAGCCTCCTGCTTCGCCTGCTGGGGGGCCCGAGGAGCCCGTCCAGCCTCCTGCCTCGTCAGCTGGGGGGCCCGAGGAGCCCGCCCAGCTTCCTGTCTCGCCAGCTGGATGGCCCGAGGAGCCCGTCCAGCCTCAAGACTCATCGGCTGGAGGTTCAGGAGAACCTAGCCAGCCTCAAGACTCGTCAGCTGGGGGGCCCGAGGAGCCCGTCCAGCCTCAAGACTCGTCAGCTGGGGGGCCCGAGGAGCCCGTCCAGCCTCAAGACTCGTCAGCTGGAGGTTCAGGAGAACCTAGCCAGCCTCATGCCTCGTCAGCTGGAGGGCCCGAGGAGCCCGTCCAGCTGCCAACTGCAGCCTCATCATCCTCGCCAGCTGCAGCTTCATCCACGCCACGGCCAGCAGCAGCTTCTTCCACGCCTGCAGCGCTACAGTCTCCGGCTTCCACGCCGTCGCCTGCTGCAGCCTCATCATCCTCGCCAGCTGCAGCCTCCGAGCCTTCATCCTCGCCCGGTGCAGCATCATCATCTGCCTCGCCTGGCCCGGCTGCAGCATCGTCATCTGCCTCGCCTGGCCCGGCCTCTGCTTCAGCCTCGTCATCTGCCTCGCCTGGCAGGCCTCTGCTTCAGCCTCGCCTGGTCCGGCCTCTGCTTCAGCCTCGCCTGGTCCGGCCTCTGCTTCAGTCTCGTCTGGTCCGGCCTCTGCTTCAGCCTCGTCTGGTCCGGCCTCTGCTTCAGCTTCAGCCGCGCCTGGACCAGCCGCTGCTTCGGTCTCGTCTGGTGCTGCGACGGCCACGCCACCTTCGGGTCCCGAACTGCCGCCTCGACATCGGCGGTCATCTACCAGGCCGCTGGTGGAGCGTCATCGTCAATATGGACGACCTCCTAGACGCCGCCGCTGCCTTCTGCGCGGTCGGCCTCCAGACTTGTGTCATCATCGCCATTGCTGTCCGCACGGTCGGCCGCCTGAACGGTTTCCTCGTCGCCGCCGTTGCTGTCCGCACGGTCGGCCGCCTGAACGGTTTCCCCGTCGCCGCCGCTGCCGTGTGCACGGTCGGCCCCCTGAACTGCCTCCACTCCGCCACCGCTGCCTTCCGCTCGGTCGGCTTATGGATCTACGTCGCCGACGTGGCCGGCCTCAGAAGATGAACTGTCCTGGACTTCTGAGTTGTCAGCCTCCGGGCCGGCCTCCTGAACTGTGTTTTGTTCTCGTGCTCCAGCATGTGTGTTTTTGTTTTGGACAATTCTCTCGGTTCGCTGGAGCTTGTGTTGGTCCCTCCGTCCTGGGCCCCCGCCGCCCGCCCTGGGTTGGTCGTCTGTTTTTGTTTTGGGCTGTCTGGAGCCAGCCCTTGGAGGGGGGGTACTGTCATGGTCCTGGGTCGTTGACCCAGCGTTTTGTGTTTTGTGATTATTTCCCTCTGTTCTAGTTATTCTGTGTCCTCCCCCCTTGTGTCCGGTTCGGGTTCTAGATTTCCTGTTTTGTTCTGAAAGTCTGTGTCTGTTGTCATTGTGTTCAGCTTGTGTCCTCCAGTCATCATGTGTATTCAGATCAGCTGTTCTTCCCTCCTGTGTGCGATTACCCGATTACCTTGTGTGTGTGTGTGTGTGTGTATATATAGTGGGTGTCGGTCTGTGTTCGTTGTCGGCTCGTCTGTGTTTCTTGGTATCCTGGTCCTTGGTCTGCGTCTCTCTGCTCCGCTCTCCGTTTTGTAAGATTTCAGGTTTGCTCTTTAGTTTCTCCCAGTTTAGGTTTGTCATTACTCATGCTTCATTGCCTGTTTTTGCCACTGCCACCGTGTAAATAAACTTCACTCGTATCATCAGTTTGCTGCATTTTGGGTCCTCCTTTTCCTCCACTCCACACGGCTCACTCCGCCAGCCGTGACAGTTATTGCTTCTTCTTTTTTTTTTTTAAGCATACTAAATAATCTCGTACAGTCAATTAAAATGGTACAACCTTCTGGCTTTAACTACCTGTTGTTCAGATCCAGAGCCAACCTTTCGAAACACTATCACCCATGATTGTTGACATTGTTTGAAATAAAAAAGTATCTTCATTAAAACTGTTTAGATCATTCTAAGGTACCAAAAGCAAACTTTCTTGACTGTACACAAGGTTCCAATAAACAAAAAACTTCCAGACTTTTTAGTACATAACACCATATATGGGGTCATGAAGAGGTGGGCTGGAGCCTATCCCAGCTAACACGTGTTGACAGAAGTTAAGCAGTTAAGCAGAATAAATGTGATTTCTGGAGGGAAAACTTTCCAAAAGTATTTATTGATGATATAACGGTGACCACTGCCAATCTAATTCACCTTGGATCATTTGTTTTTATTGTCACAGACTAATAAAAATTGTAGGTTGTGAACTGTTTCAGATCCACTGACTTAAATGGTTTGGTTGTGTGTATTGAACCGGTCTTACCTTCTATAGGGGATGTTTTCAGGCGGCGGCAGATGCCCTGCACATCTCCGTAAGTGTCCCGTATCTTGTTGACGGCCTCAGTGCTCCGCAGCTCCATCACGGTCCTCAAGTCCACCATGCTCACCCCAAAGTCCCCTTCATGGTTGCCCTCAGCAACCGAATTCCCCGGAGGGTGGTCTGCAGGGTTGTTTGCCATGGTGGTCCTCTTCACAGCAGTGTCGTTCTTCTGACTGTCTTTGTTTGTAGTGATCGAAACGTTGGCTATGTTATTAGTCACAGGAATTGTGGGTAGTGTAGTTCTTTTAGATGGCAGTCGGAGGAGACAAACTGTGACGTTAAAGCCTTCTCTGGACGTGCATGCTCCTCTCAGTAACTATGGAAACAGTGGAGTAAACATGTTCTGCTGGTTTTACTCTGCAGAGAAAATAGAAAACAGGAAAACAGTTGTTTAGAAACCAGAACCAGAGTGGAAACTGTCTAAAGACGTACCAGCCCAGCATCAGAAGCAGCACACATAAAAAATAAAGAAATAAATAAATTAAAGGGACTCCTGAAGTAATCTTTCTAATTAATAGCAGAGAGACTAATTTGCCCAATTAGAGAAGAGATTTTCTCATCTTAGATTATTAAAGGAGTCCCCTGAATCACCGAGGTCGTTATGATATAAACTTATTATCAGTTTGCGCAGCTCCTGTGAGACTTGTGGTTATTTGGTAAATATCTGCTCTCCATTAACCATATGCTGTGAGTTTATCACTCTGGTCAGAAAAAGCAGCATTTTGTCTTTTGTTGTATTTATGAGGGAGTCATAGTTTATTTCCTTGCAAACAGCTGTGGATTGAGTTCAAAATCAAGGGTGTCAAATGTAGTTTTACTAACAACCACACTGGGAAATGAGAACGAAATCAAGTGCTGGACAGATACGGTCTGTTGACAAGGTTTACCTTCATTGAAAATGTATGTCTTCTGCTAGTTCTTCACATTAAAGCCCTGAAGCAGGCCACACAAAAACATTTATTAGCCTTTATAACATTTAGTCAAGATCACGTAGTACACCTGTGCCATATAAAATAAATACCTCATTGTATGGTAGGGTTACTACTGCTTGCCAGTGGGTGTAGTACCATCATAGTAATTTCATAATTTACATAATTTCCTCTTGGATTCATGAAGTATTCTGAATCTGATGCTACAGAACTGCCACTGTGTCATTGAAAAAGGGTCCAAGGGCAAATCCTGAACCCCAAGTGGCAATTTTTCCACCTTAGTTAACATTTACTCATTACTATCAGAAAGAGCTTTCCATTTCCTCTGCCACACCAACTGGCCAATTCCTGCAGAAATAATTAAAAAAAGTGGAAGAAGACTCACCCCCCTCGGTTACACTGGTGTGTGTAGACCACAGCTACAACGGGGTGGATCAGATTTGGTCAACACTGAAATTATATGTGAGCCATATAAACATTTTGAAGGGTTTGAGTTGGCCCACAGGCCTTGATTTATTCACATATTCTCTTCTTCTCAGCCTTACTATGTGTGCAAAAGCACAGCTATACAGTGAAATAAAACACAGCAGTTGAAGACAGCAGTTGGCCTCTGAATTCATTAACTGAAGCATCTGTGAAAACAATATCAGGCAGCAAATTTAATTACAGACTACAAATCAGGAAAAGATTAGATGCCATAATCAAGAGTTTAGGAAAAACTAGATGAAGAGATGAAGAGCCAGAGGTCACTGTAAATGCAATGCAGCTCTGAGAGCCAATCAGCATCAAGCAGGAGACAATGAGATGGAGGATATCCACTGGGTCAGAGTGTGAAAATGTGTGTCTGGCCAAACTCTGACTCTCCAGCCCATCGCTACAGATTATGTAAGTGCACATCAAAGGCTGTCCTCCATTTTTCGCAGTTTAGCGCTCTTTGATGGACGAGCGCGTGCACACACACACAGACCCTGTTAGAGAAGTACTACCATTACTGCCGGGGTTAAGCATTTTCTGAGTGGTGGTTTTTGGTACAGGTGTTGCAGGATGATGCTTGGGTCAGTGGTTCTCAGACTGAGGAGGACAGACAGAACAATTTCAAAGCTCTGGTGAATGCTTAATATAACAGTGGGAGCTTCAGCTGGCTCGCTGTGCAATAATTGGCACCTGGTTCACTTAGAGAAATTACCAACTGAACGTCTAATCAAAGTATAGACCTCATTTACATTCGATGGCATCTGGACTCCCAAGTCAGAGACAGTTAAATGTTTATTGTGTAAAAATGCTAAAAAAAATTCGTGATGCTTTCCTCTTCAGAAATTTGGTTTGAAGTCTTTATAATAATCCTAACATGGTTTGCTCGGTATCAAATGTAAGACAGAGATTGTTGTTCAAACAGGAATTGCTGATGGCCATCTCAGTATGACTTTACATAATGCAAATTTTCCCAACCTGAAACAAAATACACTGCACAGGGAGACTCACTCCACATCAGCGTGGCGGTACGAGCGAGAGCTCACAAGGATCAAAGACATTTTTCTTTCTCGACATGTAAAGTAAAGTAAAGTGTGCGTGTTAGTCCCCATAGGGAAATAGTTCCTCTGCATTTAACCCATTCACCCAGTGAAGCAGTGGGCAGCCACCAGTGCAGCGCCCGGGGAGCAGTGTGTAGGGACGGTACCTTGCTCAGGGGTACCTCAGGGTAGCCGTTCAGTGGAGTCGAACCCCCGACCTTGCGATCATGGGGCCACCACTCTACCTACTGAGCTATCCCTGCTCACGTTTGCAGTGCAATATCTGCAATGTGATACTTTAAAATCTACTACAATGGCATTACTTTTTACAGGCCACAATACAGGAAATAAGAAAAGTTTACTAGACATATTAATGATTGAAGAAGAAGAGGTGCAGTCTCAGTGTAAGCTGTTGTGCTATGACAACTGCACACGGTGCAGATTTCCAGTTGGATCATTTAAATTGTAAAAGTCAAGTTTTTTGACTGACATTTTGCTGTTCTCATGCCAGATATCTGCTTCCACTCACGTATTCCCCTTTACAACCTAATCCTGTAACGCCAAATGTATCATATTTCATACATGAGTTCGGCAGCTATTTCATGGTTCAGCATTTACCAGGCTAATAATAGACTGCAGCTCATCTATATACTTAATTAAAAATTCATTTTTTTACCTAAATCTATTAGTTACTGCTCCTTACCCTTAATCCAGGGGTACTCTCTATTTCAATAAAAAATATCCAAAATAAATATTAAGAGTGGATGGATGGAATAAAACCAGATAATTCATATTAAATAAACATTTTCCCAGTCTGTGTGATGGTTTTCTTTGTGAGGGTTTTCACCACGTCCTGCGTAATGTTCAACTTTGGGTTGACTCCAAATTCTTCCCGTTTAGAGCAACGCCAGCGTTCACAGTGACAGCTTAGCCTGAGCTTGAACCCGTGTGCGCACAGTTTGATCGACATCCCCCTAAGGGGACGGGGCCTTCCCCGCTTTCGTCACAGCCACTGATCAGTGGCAGATTTGAGAAAACTTTCTGTTCTGCAGCGTTGAATATTACAGAGCTAATGAAAAAGAATAACGTGGCGCATAAAGATGCTGTGCAGTCCTTCACAAAGTAGAATATCGAGTCATTCTACACAAATAAACAAAATTACATTAACATGTTTGCAAAGTTGATTTGAATAAATTGTAAATAATTGCCGTAAAGAGTTTACAGATTTATCTGTGTCAACATCTGTGTCAACGTTTATTAATGATTGCTGCACTTTTACAAGTAAAAAAGAGGAGCTGGATGAGTTTGTTTTATGCCCCATCTCTCGCTTTTTTTTTTTTTTTTTTTTTTGGTCTTTTTGTTAACTGGAAAATATTAATAAGAAAAAGCTCGTGTTTTTCTTTTTTTTGTATTTACACGCTTTATATTAATGTCCGCCACAGTTTCACACGGCACTGGCCTCTCCCAGATAATTTAACAATCCCGTAAGTCGGTTTCATGTTTTCAGTAACTATTTTTGAGTCATTAGTCGCAACATAAGAACGCCGTAATAAAATGAATGCTTGTTTGTTCTAAGTTATTAAAGAAATTGTTGATGATGTCACTGTGATGGAATGTGTTAATTATGGATAATGAGATTACTTAATTACAGAGGCAATAAGAGGATGAAATGTGCGACTATTTAATTAAAAAAGATCGAATATCTACGTTTACATTCATTATTCAGATGTGCATTAAAGAAACCAAATGAGTTACCATGTTGTGCTTTTAGTGTGTTTTGATGTACATGGGCAGAGCTTCAGTGTGCAATTCATAGCTCAGTTTCTTATCAATTTCCTATTAATAGCAGTATTTTTCAGAAGCTTTATGACCGTCTTATCAGCATGGATATAATCAGCAACATTAGTCAGAACATTAATGTTTGTTACTTAATAAAAGTCCCTCATTCATGAATGTGAAATGGAAATAAAACAAAACTGCACAACCCACATATTTTGGGTGGAGTTTCACAAACAACATACACCTTCTGTTTGTTGACTATACAACCACACCCAGCTCAGTTCGAAGGTAAGCATTTTGACCTTAAACCCTAATGACACACCTGCTCATTCAAACAAAACACACATTTTCTAGCCTGTCAGGTCACTGAGTGTTTGCAAGGTTGTCAGGCTTTAACAAGTTGTTTCCTTATCACAAACATAAGTGGGGGAACAAAGTGATGACACGAAGATACACCACCAGGTTGCATATACTGTCACAGTGCAGAAAAAAATAGGTTTGTTTCATCTGCTTTGCAAAGGCATTGTAACCCACAGAAGCTGTCATCTGATAACTGTCATACATAACAAGCTGCAGAGCCATTAAGCTCATGTGCAGGTCAGCTTGCTACTGAATATTAGTGTAGAAGTTGGCCAGAAACCATGTTATTGTCACTGACGACTAAAACTGGGTGGGGAGACACATTTCAGTTAAAATACAAATAGAAATAGAAACTAGAATAGAAAAATGGAAAAAATAACTGAAACAATACTGGGCACTTACAAAAGACATGCAGTATGCAGAAGCACTGGTATATAAATTTACTGAGATGTGTATATGTCAATACACACATGTATAATTAATGCTGATTCTTAATTTATAGCATCTTGCATCTGACAAATTCATCTATCGCTAACAACAAAATCTCTCTCTGGAAACCAAATCTAAAGTAAAATCTAAGATTTCAAATGAAATCAAGAACATAATAACAACTGAAAGTTTTTAAAACAACAAGAAAAAAATCCTCCTGAATCCTCATGCCAGTCAGGAGAGAAATGGGATTTTCACCTCTTGTGTTTGAGAGCAAGACAGGAAAAATGACTTGCACATACACAAATCAATACAGAGATGAGAGCCAGTGAAACGCTGCATCCTCTTCTGGTGGTTCATTTTTGATCATTTTCAGTTTTGATTAGATCTGCTCTCTGCTGCTGCACAAACAAACAAACTAATCAAGCATTTGTGGTTGGGGCTAATTCAGGGTTAGTAAATTATGTAATGCCCGGCTCAAACTACATGATTTTCTGTTTGTTGCGTTAGTGTTTGTGTAAGATTAGGCGATTATGGAGTCATAAAATCCTGCTTTTTTCTTACTGTAATCTGTAATGAGAGGTGTTACAGATTACCGAGTTGCTCCTGCTGAGTTGCTAGTTGGTGTAAACATCTTCTTTTCCTGGAAATCACTAAGTGTATTAAATTTAACTAAACTAAACATAAAGGCGGGCAGCAGGAGTGTGGAAACTTTTAAGTGAACTGACAGAAATGTGAAGTAAAAAACTTCACATTTCTGTCCTGAAAAACAAACTAAAATAAAAAAGGCAATTTATTTAGTATTGTATTTATTTTTATTTTTTAGCTCATTTGTGTTTTTTTTTCCTTCAAACTAGTGTATTATTCTATTAGACTAGCATGTCTACATGACAGTAAGTCCTCCACTACAATGCCTGACAAATACCCAATCTCTGTTTTTAGAATTATAAAAATGTAAACGATCACTAAAACTTACAAAAACCTTACCAGCTGGTTAGAGAAACACGTGGACGACCAAAAAGTCTTCGAGCAGCTGCAGCATTAGCTTCCATCCATTATGATGTGAGAGTCACTGCATGAAACCCATTTTCATTTCCCTACATCGATATCGTGTAGCCTAAACAATAGATTACAAAAGCAAAGTAGCCCGCCCCTAACATGTTACAACCACTTGCCAAATGGGAATGGAATATATTTGTAAAATCTAAATCACAAAACCACAAGGTTGTAACACAGGTCCAACTAGCTAACGCTGGAAAATTCTCCAATGTGTAATCACAACTACAAACAAGCTGCACAGAATAATGTACATGTGAAAACCGACAGGTCCGATCAGGTCAACATACACAAGCTAATCCTCCTGCACACTTACATATCACTCGCACAAACCAGTTCTTTCTCAGATTACTGGTGATGAAATATTTCCACTAGCCAAGTGCCAGCTGGAATGAGAAGTAGCTTTCTAATACACTTGTGTGCCGGTTTATTATTAGCTAAAACTAATGCAACAATCCTCTTAAATACCTTTTCATGAAGGTTATAATGAGTAACAGTTTTAAAGAGGTGCTAATTCTACTGCGAGATCATTTTGGAGGCTGCAGCACATCTACAATATAGAAGTATAAATACACACAGACAGAAAACGCACACTTAATTTAGACTACTGAGTATAGTGTACATTTTTAAATCTTTTTAGGTGGAAGCTAGTTATTAAAAACTGTAAGCAAGAGTTAGTGATCTAATGACACTCACATCAACACTAAAGGAAAAGCAGGTTATTTAGGCGGAAATTTACCCACTGGGCAAGAACTAGTTGAAAGATGACTTTCCTAGACATCCAAACTACGTCATGGATTTGATTAAAAACGGAAAAGTGTTAAGTCGTCTTTCCAAGTTTTCAAGTTATAATTGTTATGATTTTTGCCTTAAATGCAGAACTGCAGGTGTTAACAAGTTAAGTTTTGACTGAGCACAAAGGCCAAAGAATTACTTTCATTATGCAAGTACTATTCAGATTTTAGTCTTAACGTGAGGCCAAGAACACCCGGCAGCACTGTTAAAAGAAACAATGATGTTAATGCGTTATTTTTACGTTCTAAAAATGTTACTTTTGATGACTCGATATAGCATTACCCAGACTTAGATATGATGTCACAGATATGTTAGTTTTTATGTTGTTCTGCAACACTGCAGAAGGCCTGGTGATCTTGAAACCACAGAGCAAAGTTTCCAAGACGTCACCTGTTGGTAGTAACCAAATTATGACCAAATGCTACACTGGAAACAGGTGATGTGTTCGTGAGAGTATTGCTAAAACTGCACATGCCCTTGCAAGTTGTTCATCTACACAGAGATCATTCATAGAAAGATAGTATCTGAGAGACTGGGCAACAAACATTGTTCATATATGCATGACAGCGGCATGCCTATAGTATGTCTGTCTGCATACTGAACGCAGCCGCAGGATATCTCTGAAACCTGTTCTGTATGTTTGTGAGCCCTGATTCACTGCAAGACAAAAAAAGAGAGAGAACATGCATTCATTTCCAGGCAGCTTTCCTTGCCACAGTAATGGGCCGATTCCCATTGAAAGTTAAAGGTTTAAAGGTGTTAACATCCAGTGTTTGGTGGAGAACCTTTACTAAACATTTCCTCTGGAAATGCAGTGGGAATGCTGTCAGCTGAAATAATCCAACATTTTCGTGTTTCAATATTTGACAAAGAGAAGATAAGAAAGTCCCAAGAGGTTTTGAGCAGACATCTAAATATAGATGGAGCATCAACGTGGCATTAAGACAACCAGTTTCCGTGCATGAGAGGCAGTGTGTCTGTTCTTTGTCTGTCTTATCTATTTCTTACTGCAGATTAAATTATGCTGTAGTTGCCATGTTGCCAGCCACTCAACTTATATGCATGTGCGATAGCATAAGCTTGTGTGTGTGGAAAGCGAAAAAAAAAAAGACTATTTTGGATTATATGTGTGGTTTGAAGAAGCCTTAAAACACTTTATAGTACAAGAACCCAATTGTTACAGAAGCGAGGCATCCCACTTTCACATCATGTGGAGATGGAGAAAGCGCCGTGTTTATAACTTGGTAAGTATTATTCAAAAACTGAGGGCAGTTGAAAGACTGCAGAGCTGGTTATGAATAAATATTCTCATAAACGAGTCTCGCTTTGGAGCCCATTTCTGAGAATGTTTTGGAAAACACCTGAAAACATAAACATGTAGGCACGTCTTTTCACATGTAAACAGTTTGCAGACACACTCTGCCTCAGAGAGGATTGGATTCATGTTTTGGCAGTTCTAACTGCATTTGGTTAAACTAAACAAAACCAAGGTGCACAATGACTCACGCACTGACATCACATTGTTATTATAAAGAAACCTGCGGGACATTAACACAATAGAGTTGTGTTAAAATGTTCAAAAAGGCACCTAAAACGTCAGAAACACCGTCAAGATGACACAATTATCTAGACAGCGCGACTCCTGAATAAATTATTGGCGGGACTGCAGACTTCTGCAGTGCAGATGCTGAACTGTGTTTGTTGGACGCGTGGAAGACATTTGCTCAATCTGAGCTCCACCAAGTATCACCATTTTCTGAAACGTACTTAATTAACTGATACAAATAAAACAAGTCACCTCAAATTCAGAAAACTGACCCCTAGCATTAATGAGGCGTTTGGGGTCACTCTGAAATGCCGCCATTAATCAAAGTCAGGTAAAGGATAAACTGACAGACATCGTCACGTTTGCATCTCTTTTACCTGGTTAATTATCAAAGCAGCTGATGCTCATTATAACCTGATCTGAAGCCAGTTATGTTCAGAGTTTTGTTTTTCCCACATTTTCACTGATGGTTTTTTTTTCGTTTTCTGTACGTTCCGTGAGCGAAACGGATTCTCTGCAGAAGAAAAATGTTGGGGTTTTTTTTTATATTCTTAGCCCATTGAGCCGTATAACACTAGAGAAGGAAGTTGCGCAATAAAGTTACAGTACAAGTTACAAAATCACATGAAGTGACATTCAGCTGGTGATGCAGAAAATACACAAATGTTTTATGCTTGATTCGATCTGCTGCCAGGTCCCATTCAGGCTGCTGGGGATGAAATAGCTAGAACACAGATTAGAAAATGTATCATTATAGGTTGTTTATTACCAAGAATATTATAATATATAAGGTCAAAGATCAAGCAGGTAACTAGAAAAAGGACATATCACATGTCAGAGAATGATAGAGGATATGGCTAAAGGCTGTGACAAAGGCTGATAAGCATATCCATTCAGAAGCAGGGCTCTATAGTAAAGTCTGTTTTCAGCCTGCTCTGTCTCAGCCAATGCCATTAACTCTTTTGATATTGATTATCTTACAGGACTGTGCCTTTCTGTTTACAGCTTTTTGCACATCTAGTTTCTGAGCCTATAGATAGAAATAAAACCAATCAATCATAATACTTTAACACACTCGTCTGAAAAATGTTTTTCATTGCAGTTTAATGAAGTCATTGTGCGCTACTCTTTGGCCTTAGACAAAATGATGCTGATGTTTACAGTGTTTTTCCTGCTTAGAGAAATTTTTGGCATGGCCCGGAGGTCTGAAATCATCAGCAGTGAAGTGAAAATAACAGGAAAAAGCAGTCAGATTTGTTAATTAGACTTAATGCTTCCCTTTACACAAATTAACCCACCAAAGGCCAAAGCGAAGACAGGAAGGAACCCTGCTTACATTTTATTTTGAAAGTTAAGCTAAGCTGCAGGCAGACCACAATTTATCTCAGGAAATGCAATCATGCAGCAAGGCTAAACACACGGGTGGAGGACAGGAAGTAACACAGAGGGCTGTAAATGTAAACTCCAGAAGCTAGCAACTGTAACTCTTAATGTTGTAAATCACTCAGCTTCTTATCAAAAGCTTCACTGTCATCAGCAGCTATAAAAATGTTTGGAGGGTCGGTGAAGCTGTGCTAGTTGAAGGGGTCAAACATGTGGCCCAGGAGCCGTGACAGACCTGCCAGCAGGTCCAAATCAGCTTTATTTATTTATTTATTTATTTCTGGTGTGACATATCAATTCCAGCATTTTTTACGTAGGAGTGAACATTTCTGGAAATTTCCACATATTTATACATTTAGAACAACTTTTCTTGAAGCCATAAAAACACATTTGTTTTTCTCAACACTTGTCATGCATTTATAGAGTTACAATAAAAATGAAAAAAATTTGAGTTTTCTTTCCTTTTTTAGAATATATGGCTTTACTGACTGGCTCCTGTGAGTTTAAATTGAGCTGTATGCGGCCCGTGAAGTAAAATGTGTTTCACACCCCTGGCCTTGTTGACATTTAATGATCTGTTACCAGGTCGCTAGCTACAGAGCTAGGCTAATAATATAAACCGATCACTACACGAGATGTACTGATGATGGCTAAATTATTTTAAAAAATAAAATAATGGGGTCCCTGATGGGCACAGGAATGCCATCACACATGGCAGGAAGAAAACGCTCCTAATGGATTAAACTTCAGCCGAGAGAACATATGAGACGGGTCCAAAGAGTGACTCTTTTCTGAAGCGTCAAAAATCAATATTTGGAAAAAGCATGAGGCTGGAGGCTCAAGTGTGCACCACGAGTTTTTAAAACTTAAATTGAAGCCTTGCTGCACATGAATAGTGCATACACAAAACTGTAGGGACCGAGAATCATATGCCTCTACAGTTTTTTTGGGGATTTTGTGTGCGTATGTGTGTGTGTGTGTGTGTGTGTGTGTGGGGGGGGGGGGGGGGGGGGGGGGTTCCTCATATGGTGGAGACGCTTGGACCAGGAAACAGGATCAATACCTCATCACAGCTCAGCCTGTCAGACAGTTCTTCTCTTCCTGTCTTTAGAATATTTAATCACAAACTGTTTCCTAAATACTTTGATCTTTTATTTGATGTTTCAGCCACAGTCCAGCTGCTGTCACTTATATTATTTTGCCTGCTATGAGAAGGCTGCTGGCATAAGGAAATTTGATTTGAATGTAAATTTTAAAATTTCTCTGTCTCTCTCTCTCTCCTCCAAACACGCAGTGAAACACACACAATAACAGGTCATAAAAACAGTTTCATTCATCTCTCTCTTTTCATTATCTTCCATCAGACCGGTCTGCTGTTCAGCTGCTGTTATCCTCCCTCCTTTTCCTCCATCTCGGTTCTCTGCCTCTGCAGACACACCTGCTCTGCATACTAAAGGAGAAGCCTGCACCGCCCTCCTCCACACACACACACACACACACACCTACTATTCAACCTCACTGCTGCCCACACCCACCACACAAAGAAGAAGTTGATTCTTGGTTCGCTCAACAACCAATCACATGCAAACACACACACCCCACACACATACAGTCCTGAGTCCTGAATCATGTCAGTGACTTCATACAGGCTTTTCCACATGCAGGACACGTTACACTGAGCTAGTGTGAGTTGAGTCTAGACGACAGTGTGTGTGTGTGTGTGTGTGTGTGTGTGTGTGTGTGTGTGTGTGTGTGTGTGTGTGTGTGTGTGTGTGTGTGTGTGTAAGAGAGAGAGAGAGTGTGTCGCAGGATGCCAGATGGCCTAAGGAGAGCAAAGCAAGAGGCCAGGAATGCAGGAGACCACACCCATATCTGCAGTCATGTGACCAGAGTGGAAAAAGGAAATCCCCATACTGCAGAGAACAGAAACGTCACATATACACAAGAACACACAAACACACAGTCATGTTTCCATCACTTCACAATGGAAGGACTTGCATTAATTATGTTGAGGCTTACCCAAATCATACCCCATGTCGGAGTCCCCACAGTGTGTCTATAGATTTATGGCCCCTCAGCATGGCTAATACACACACACACACACACACACACACCAGGGGGGTGTTTTTTTTAAAGCACAAAATAGGCTTTTACTGGGTGACTATGCAGCTAAAAATATTTGGGTCCCTTACAGTGCACACAAATGTGTTTTCTGTGTTACCTTACTGAACAGTACATGTATATTTATATTCTATTCTATCACTATTACTATTTGTCCCCTCTTTTATGTAACATATACACTGTTATAGTGGTAAATTTCATATTAAATATGCCCAGAGTTACAAATAATAAGGTCAGGGTATGTACAAGTTATGCTGTACATGCACTGACCTTGTCAAATTATTTAAAACATGAGGAATATGCCCATATTTATATGCATATTCTTGTTTCTATCAGTTTGATGGTTGTATGAATGATAATTAACGTAAAATATGAGAAACATATTTTGTTACAACTCTGGTGACTTTTCTTTGGGGCGGAAAGCTAAAACATCTTTGGAGGGAGCCACAAACAGACACACACCCACACACATTGCCTTTGTGTCTGTTAATGATGTTCTCACACAGCGACACTATATGGACAATTAGCAAGATTCATCTTACAGTTTTCCACTGCAAAAAAAAAAAAAAAAAGCTCCCAAGGCTCAAAGTCACACAAGCACACTCATTCACTGGTTTGTAAATGACTCATGATCACAGGAAGCAAGACATGTGTGCAAGCAGTGCCAGCTTCCCGTTTGTCTGTTTATTTCAGGCTGTGCAATTAACCCTTCAAACTTTAAGGCAGTCAGCACAAACTGAGGCTCATCAACTTAAACCCTTTAATTTAATCTTCCCATCACAGAGCAGAAAACTGCCATTAACCAGTCAGATCTACGAAACCTGAATCTATAAACCTATGTTTTGGAAGTAAAAGAGCCTTTTATGAAAAATATGTGAATAGTTTTGATGTCTGTCAGTTTACATGTTTGTGATCAGGACTTAGGAGAACAATGTGTCTAAAAGTCAAAAATGGCCAATTTTAATATTTTCAGGTTATCGGGTACTTATTGTTCATGACGATACTGCCAAGTTGCCTTGCGCCTTCCATTCTTTGTAACCAAGATGCCTAACAGCAGGAATCTGTCTCTACAAGATTTCACAAGTTCTATCACAACGCAGAAGCACAGAAATTCCCAGATGAGTTTGTTGCAGCAGTTGGAAAAGATGAGATGTTCTACATAAAACAGTGAAGAAACCTTAGCCATTGCTTTGCTTCCTATATTGACTTCTATTTTCGAAGATGGGACTAGAATAAACCGCACTGAGATGCTGTGAGAGTATAAATGGATACCGAGCTGCTGACGTCTCTGTCTGCATGAACAATGACAAATCTGTCAACCATAACCACAGTTTAGGTAGTCAGCTGATTGTTTATCTAGGAGTGACTGTGCAAAGAGATAAAAAGCAGGATTTAGAAATATCACTGTCCTTCATTTGAAACAGCAAATATGGTGGATGGATTCATATTAATATATAAGATATATAATATATAATTTCTACTCCTGCTGAGAACTCCAAGCAACTTCACACTACAGGCCACACTCACTCCGCTATGATACCTGCTAAGATTTACTCTTAAATGGGTGAAAATGGGCCCAGCTTTCCCAAAACTGCAAAGTCTACAACCTGTCACACATGTCTCAAGTATCACCTATTAAGGATTGCTGACGTGGTGAAGCAACAGCCAAGATAGTAGGCTAATTCATTCAGATTTTTTACAGATGACTCCCATGACGTTTAAAACAAATAAATAATATGAAAAACAAATAAACCAATGCATAAATGAAGGAAAGGGGTGGGGGTGGTGATTTTTGGGGTGAAGAAGGTGGCAAAGAGAGCCTGGGGTTTCTGCCCACATCACCTCCATCACAGATGAACTGACCTGCACTGTAGCAGCAGGGCAACCACTGGAAACGCATGCTGGCAGTTGCTGTGTTTCGCCAAAAGCAGACCAGGAAACAGACCTTAAGTGATCTGGAGACAGTCAGCTGCAGCAACGAAAAGTCTTTGTACATCATCATCTATGAAAACTTTGAGAGTTTTACTTCCGCTAGATAGATCTTGTTAAACGAGGTTTCTCTTTACACCTAAAGAATGACTCTGGGCTTTTAGTCAGGGGCAAAAAAGGTAAAGGGAAAAAATAGAAAAATAAAGGGAAAACAAGAATCTTCTTACCCCAATTATCTTGTGTTTACAATCTTTGGAGATGGTCTTAAACTGCACGGGAAATGGAGGCGGTGTCATATTTATAGAGCACTTTTATCTTTGGCGCTTTAATTGCTTTTAATCCATTATGTACATACTCAAAATCAATGGACACAGCATGGAAAATCTGAGACTCACTATCTCATCCGAGGACTTCTCAATATATAGGATCAAACAATCGACCCATTAGTAGACAAGCCCCTCTACCTCCTGAGCTACAGCTGTCATCTGTGCCAAAAGAACCAAACTAGGGGCTCTAGTGTTGAAAAGTGTTTTTATTAACTCTAGAAAAGAGTCAGTGCAATCCTAGACAATCCAATCCATCAGGGCGATGAAATATGAGACCCCGTAGATTTACAGAGGGCTCATTTTGGATCAAGTGGAAACCTCTTTGCTGTCATGGATAGGCCAGAGAGAGTGTAATCAGGCATGTTGGTAATCAACTCTGAAGGTTATAACATGCAATTTCAGAAAGAAGCAACACAAAAATAACCAGAAGAGATCTCAAACTTTCCTATTTCAATTGGTTGGAAAACAAAAACATAAAATTCTTCATTTGTAAGATGTCAAGTCTGCCTCTGACACACTACCAGCTCTGTTAAAAGATCTACAGGCAAACTTTAACAGAGCTGGTAGTGTGCAGACTGTGGTCCTGTGGTAAAAGAATTTAATCTACTGAGTGCCACAAATAAGTGACAGACATTTAAACCCAACATCATTTTATTATTCCAGGTTTTTCCTGTCTCAAACTGAGCCTTTAGGAATAACTATACAATATCAGACATTGCTATTGCTATGATGACATTGTCTGAAGGTCTTCTCCTCCCCATCTAAATGGCTACAGGGGCCCATGTGACATCTGTAAATATAGTCCAAACTTCATGACCACACAGGCTGAAAGCACCAACAAGCACATCCACATGAGCAACTGTTGCATAATAGTGTCATTATTTCCACTCTTTGATGTTTTCGTGCCTTTTTGGAAGCTGCTATGGAGACTTAAAGTTAAAAATAAATTTCCTGTTGCAAAGTTTTTTCCCCTTGTATCAGTAGGTTTGGGAGTTGCACAAAATAGAATCTAAAAAGGACAAAAAGCCCAAGTTCCCTTCAGCCTAACAAGAACTTTATCTTTCACATAAATCATTAGCTTTTCAGCTTGATCCATAGCATACTTGAAAATGAGCCGCCTCTAACTGCATTAGAGATCCCCATCTCGTACAGCTTGCAGGCTGACCTTTAAAAAAAATAAAAAATAAAAAATAAAAAATAAAAAATCCCAAATAGCCACTGTAAGATTTTATTGATCATATATTTTTGGTTATATGTGTTTTAGTCTGCACCTTAAGCTGCGTTGTACATCAGGAGGAAGCCCCCAGTCAACCATACATTTTATTAGGACCAGATATCTTTGGAAGAAGGGCAGAAATTGTACTGCGAACAGAAGGTTTGATAAAGGAAATAAAAATAAATTACAATCTGTTCTGCAGCTGAGTGCAGTTTTATATCACACAAGTCTCAAGACTACAGCTTCAGGTACAATCCAATTCAGTTATATTGAAAAGCTCACTACAATTTATATTAATCTTGTAACAGCCGCCATAAGGGAAATTAGACTGTGAAACTTCTAAAACTGAGTGGCAGCAGACTAAAATTTGTGACCCTCAGAAAATCCTGAATAATCAGGCTCTCGGTCGATCAGTGATTGGTGATGATGTGGAAAAGTCTGATTGTCTTAGCTGAGCTGAGCTTCGTCCTTAATGTCTCCTGAAGCCTTGGTATAGAAAGACTTGAATCCTCCATTAACTGTATGAATAACAACAAACTGTTCACCATTTTCACGCAGGATCCTCCTGGAGAATCACATCAGGATTATTTCCACAGTTGTCTTTTCACAGATGTAGCACACAGTAGGAAGTAGTCCACTTCAGATGTTTTAGGCGAGGGAGGTACCACGACAGCATGCAAGAGGGAATGCTCGCACACCGGAGCATTCCAACGCCACATGGATTTTGTGCAGGCACACTGGCAGTTTAAAGAGCAGCTTATATCCAGTCAAACTGCACCTGGATGTTTGAGCTCTGATATGCACCTTTGTTGGGTAATGCCTTGAGAATGTCAGGGCTGCAGTGCATGTATTAAAGCCACAGAACAATAATATTGCTACCATAACATTAACCAGTGGCATTTTAAATCCTCAGGATTAGCATTCTAGCTATGGCTGTGTTGTTTTCTTGCAGTCAAAAGTCTTGTGTTTGGCTGTGATCAGATAACAACTGTGGAATCACAAACACACATATTGGCTAATTAATGCTAAGGTAAAAGACCAAAATAATACTAGAATTTTCTGTGCCTGCTGCCCTCCCCTGGGGGTACCGCAAGGCTATGTTCTTGGACCTTTCCTTTTCTCTTTGTACCTGCTGCCACTTGGTAATATTTTCTGGAAACATGCCATTTCCTTTCATTGTTACGTGGACAATTGTCAAGTTTATTTTCCACTGAAGCATACTGGTGTGTTCTTGGACCATCGCTTTGATTTTAAGCATTCCTGCCAAAAGATTACTGCTAAGTCAATCAATCAGAAAATTACTGGTTCTGTTGTTTGTTTTGTTCTTCCTCAACTGGAATGAAAAACGTTTTATTGTTTTAAACATTTGAAAATGTCAACTTTTCTTTGAAAATGCACAGTATTCTATAGATTAAATTGTCAATTGAATAATCCTAAAAGGAATTAAGCGAGCTAATCAAATATGACAACTGAAATTATTCATTAGCTGCAGCCTGACACTTGTGTGAGATAATAAGCATGCTGTGTGTAAATGAATCCATTATTTCCTGCACTTAGATTAGGCAAATTGTCACAGAGAAAGTAATAAGAAGGGACAAGAGACACAGCATTAAAGAGGACATGACCTTATTGTCCTTTTTTTTTAAGCCCAAAGAATGACACAGAGGAGAAGACAGTTCTGAAACAAACAAAGCAGCAACATCTGGAGAGCATCCAGAGATTTAGTAATCCTGTTTACAGCCTAAGGCTCTGAAGCTGTTCATCACTTGAATCCTGATCCACGCTGATCATAACCCAAAAACACTGAGGAGGGGAGGGAAACATCAGACACTGCTGCTGCTGCTGGTCAGTCCCCAGGTGTGACTGTCTGAGAAGCAGGTTGATAAAGGCCTCCATTGTTGCCGCAGATGAAGGGAAACAGGCTGTAAAATTTAAAAACACGCCGCACAGCTGAAAGATTTAGAGCACTGCCCCTTTAATGTTTGTCCTTTGCATGACACAATATTGCCCCTCTGGGCCGCCACAGCCGTTTCTGATCCAACAGATTTGATTCTTAGTTTGGTTTTCATAAACGTATCCAGACACTTGGACCAAAAAAAAAAAAGAATCTTTTATCAACTTCAGCCCACATCTTTGTTTCCAGATGTTTCAGCCATAAAATCTTACATCAAAATTTAGATTTTGACCAATTCAGCTCCCTGTTGTATCATTTTCAGTTGTTTATTTGTCATTTTATTTATTTATTTCATTGGCTAAAATGTCTGCTGTTTTCAGCTGGTAAGAAATGCTTAGGTGGATACAAACCCTTACATTCCCAAACAGCACACTCATGCACTTTTGGATTTTGTCTCAACCATACTTCATATTTGCAACTGTACAAATACAATATAATAAATGAGATTTAAACTCATTGCAATAGTAGATATCAAAGGACCCGATTCATAGTGGGGAGCTAGAAGAGACTTTTCTTGCTTTCTTGCATGGAGCAAACTACAATGACCAAATTACAGGTGTCGTGCTAAATGCAGATGCAGAAAATGTTAGTTTTACAATCCTAACTATCGGTTATTTAGGTGTTTACTTAAAAGGTACTGCCTCCATTACAGAAAGGTGAAAATTATTCCCTTTTAACAGGAAGTACCAGGCTCACTGAAGGGCTCTTAGGGGTTTGGGACAGGACAGGACAAAAGACACACTGTGGAAGGAAGGCAGAGATTGATAGTAACTAATCATTAAATACAGAGTGATGAAAAGAGAAACACTCAGTGCACCATCAGGCCTATGACTAAGGGAGGGGTCAGGGTCACCTGATCCAGCCCTAACTATCCAATTGTTAAGTGATGACGTGACGAATCCTACTTCCGGGCCTAAAGTAGTCTGCATTTAATATGGCTTTTGTGTTGTTAACATGTTTAATGTTTTGTATTTTCTTCTATTTAATCTCAAAAAGCTCCTAAAACAGTCAGTGATCACTGTTGACCTCCCTCGGCTTTTATTACCGCTAATCATTTATTTAAGCTCAGTTTTTAAAACCTTAGGAAGTAACTACAGCCCAACACATGCAGCAGTATATGAATGACTAACCTCGTATTGTGGATGGATTATCTCAATTGTTCTCCTAGCTGAAGTTTGGTCCTTTTACAGCATCCTGCCATGCGATTACATTTGTTCCTGACCACCGAGAACACTCACGTTAACTTTTATCGAGTGGGAAAAAAGTTAGCTTGTTTATATTATGCTAACATAGCTGTGTCGCTAGCGGTCACGTAGCACATCATTATATACCAGCTAGCCCAACTTCAGTAACCCTACAAACGTCACTACTGTTTAGTTTTCTGTCTTCATTTATGCTGGAAGTGATAACAGAGCTGTACGTTTTAATTTGTGTCCAAAACCCTGCAGTCAGGACATGCTATGTTGTATTTAGATAGAAGCTAGCGAGCTAACTCCCTGCTAACTTCTAACTCCGTTAAATGTCATAAATTCTGTTTTCATGGATGCCTGGATGTTAAATTCAATTGTTACACCTGGTAGAGCAGAACGCTGATCATTTTATTAAAGATGAAAGACTTTAGACAGTTTTTCAACTCTCAGTAATGCCATAGTGATCGTTTGATATTGACCTGCAGCGGAGTTTAGGTCCAGACACGACTAGTGACGTCAGACTGAACAACCGGATAAGCTTTAGCAAAAAGGAAAGTTCTAGCCTAATATTGAAAGTAGTGATAGTGTGTCTGTCTCCTAAATCCAAACTGGGAGCTGGTTCCACAGAAGAGGAGCCTGAAAGCTGAAGGCTCTGCCTCCCATTCTACTTTTAAATACTTTAGGAACCACATGTAAACCAGCAGTCTAAGAGTAAAGTGGGGCTTTTGTAGCAAGATGGGGCCTGATTATTCAAAATGTGAGAAGTATTTTGAATTTGATTCTAGATTTCACAGGAAGCCAATGAAGATAAGCCAACATGGGGGGGGGGGGGGGGGGGGGGGGGGGGTAGTCCCTGTCGGTACGCCCACTGCAGCATTCTGCATCAGCTGAAGGCTTTCCAGGGAACTTAAGTCTGACATTTCTTTTAAAAAGATCATAGAGATAGTATATCAATGGTTTCCTGGTAATGGTGGATTCATGGGTATTTATAGTTTTTTCAAATTACATTATCCTATTTTTCTTCCTCTTTCTGTGAAACACTACAAGATTTAGATGACTCATCTTGAACTTGGGGGCAAATACTGTAAATGTATAACATGTAATTTGATTTTGGGCCAGCAGCTCAAGGCTCTGCTTACCGTATAAAAATGCATAATCACTCATGTATCACAGCTTACCAGAGTGATATTACAGGAGTGGGGATATCTTGGCAAAAAGAGAAATTTGGGAGGACGACAACAGTCCTCTACAGCCCAGTAGCTTTTCTGCACCTCTTCTGCACCTCTTTCTACACCGCATTCACCGTTGAGCAACGCAGTCATACCCGAGACTTTAATCAAATCCTTCTCATAATTAGAGCATGTTTTTGGGTTCGTTTGGATGAAAATCACCTTACAGAAGACAAAGGAGCTTCTGTAAGCTTTGAAAAGTGATGCATTTGAATTTTGAAGTAGAGAATTAAATAAAGCACCATGTTCTTTCTTAGCTTTGTGTCAGCAGTTTATAGTTTGACCTGTTCCAACACCCTGTGGTCAAAGGCCTGCCCATGAAGAAATGGCTTTCCCCTGTCTCATGTGAGACGTTGACATAAATACAGATTTTTACATCTCAGGAAACGAGTTGCAAGCTCACTATGTGTTAGGATCTGAACTAACTCAATGAGACACCACAGTCAGAAAATACCTCAAACTATGTTACTTGGTGTCTGTCATTGGAGTCTGATGGAGTGTAACAGAATCACGTATTTGTAACAAAAAAGCGAGTAAGGTGGGGAAAATATCAAAATATACTCCATATAGTGTAGTCAAATGAATGTCACTTCTTTAATAGGTGGATAAAATCCACAACAGTTCATGGCTTTAGTTGAGTACCCAGTAGTGCCTTTTTCTAGTTGGGGTTGTGGCCTGTAGCCTTGTGCATCAGGTAAATGATTCTCAAACTTTGCTTCAAAGAAACTCTGAGTGAAACCTGTTTACTCAGTGACAAATAAAATTTGAATTTGAAGTGTTTGATTATTTCAAACATCAGAAAGAGATATGTGAAACTGTTTTACGTATTAACTATAAAATTACATTTCATGCGTTAGACAAAGATTATTCTGTTGTTTTGGGAAGCTTTTCCAGATACCTAGATAAGTAAAAATAAAGATGATACTGGTCTTCCTCAGCCCCATCCAAACCCTTCGAGTGCTTCCATTTGATGTGGCGTCTCATACAGTTTTGTTCCAAGGCTTCAACTCACACCGCAAACATTTCAGAAGCTGAGTGTTTAGCCTGCACAGTTTCTTTCATTTTGGAAACCAAATTCAGTCCTTTATCCCCAAACAGATTTTCTTCGAGACAATTTTTGAAACGTGCTCTGGTACATCTGGTGGAGTTACAGGCATTGTCTTGAGTGGGGGTTATATTCTCTTTTGGCTCTCTTAATGTCTTCCCAAGATGAAGAGCCAGGCCTGATGAAAGTCACAGAACCCATTCACTAACCTGTTGGGAAGTCTTTCCAGAAAATATAGAGGCTGCCACAGCAAAAGAATTATGGCTGCACAAGCTTGTTGATGCAAACACAATGCAGATTGGAAATGTTGACAAATTTACCAAAGCCAACAGAAAATTATTTATACAAAGAAACTCCAGGTTCTCCACTCTGAAATGAGAAATGAAATCATGCATTTATTCATATCCTCCTTCTATTCCCTCTCTGACCTGTCTGCTCTTTGAAGGGGAACTCCTTTGAAGTGCGTCAGCATCTGTGCAGTGAAGACCCTCCAATTAGCTCAGACAGCTAACAAGCTCCACAGGGCGGCTCCATACAGATGACAGTACCTGCAGCTGGGGTCACAGACAGCTGACCCTCTCTGGGCTGCATGCTAACAGCTGTAGGCCTGAACCAAAAGTCCTCTCAGGCTTTGATCAAACACCGCTTGACTGATGGTGATGGTGAGGTCTACAGAGAGCAGTTCTTACAGAAAATCCTGGTTTTATTTTCCTTTCTCTCGTCTTTGTTTTTCCATTTAGTGCTTAAAGAGGAAATGAAATCACTGAATGAGGATTAGGTTGAAACTGCTTTTGTCTGGTAGCTAAAGTAGCCGGGCATCTTACCACAGCACCGCCAGTAATGAGAAAGGTACTATCCCATCAGGCACAGGCACAGGCACAGGCACAGGCACACACACACACACACACACACACACACACACACACACACACACACACACACACACACACACACACACACACACACACACACACACACACACACACACACACACACACACACACACACACACACACACACTCTTTTATTCTATGAATATTAATGTCATCTGAAGCCCGCGTGATGGCTGAATGTGTTTGCTGCCTGAGTGCTCTGTTTCAGAGGCCGATCATCATCTGTGATCCATCTCTTAAACATCATTTTTAAGCATGAGTTTTTGTTATGGGTTCGGTCCTAAATAGGTAATGGGTATATAAGGCCATTATAAGGCCTTAGAAAGGGTGAATTTACAAAGAGCTACTTATATGCATGTTACTGACACATTATATTTGTTTATAATAGCATTGCAAAGCCATTTATTGATTGTATTAATCTATATGTACATTTCTTATTAGAGAGAGCTAAAAAACTGTGAAAACAATAAAGTTGGAGCAGTGGTCACTTCATAGCAAGCTACAACCGGTTCACATTCACCAGCTGGGATGTTTGGATGCTCTCCCTGTGCCTGTGTGGGTTCTCTCCAGACTCCACAGACACACATAATGGGCTAACTGGTATTTCTAAATTGGCTGCAAGTGTGATTGCAAGGTTGAATGATTGTCTCTCCATGTTAGCCTTGTGATAGACAGTAAAAGACCTAGATGCCGCTTGTCAAGAACTATTCAACAAAACAAAACAAAAACAAACAGACAAAAAACACTTAACAGCCCACACGTTTTTACCTCCTGCACAGCTCGCCACAACGTCACAGAGGTATGTTTAAAAACCAAAATACTAACAAATTACATCAAATCAAAGTGTTTAAATACCCATCTCTCTCCTCACGTCACGCCACACAGCTGTTCTGACTCTGACAATCACAGGACAAAGTACTGATAGTACTCTGTTAAACCAATTCATTTTCACATTTGAATGTTTTTTTTAAAACAAGCTAAAATATAATCAAAATTAGGCCGATTGAAATGTATATAATCCTATTAACACATATTGTAATATATTAACAAGCTACAAAAGTGTGAAAATACAGTGTGGGTTCAATTCCAGTTTATTTCTCTGGTAATTCAGAGCAATATGTACAATATTTTGTGCCACTCGTTGATTAAATTAGGTGAGCAAAATCCCGAGGCTGAGACCCCAGTGGAGCCAAAATCATCATCATTAAATCAAATCTGGATCAATGTGATTCAAAAGAATCTAAATGTAATCAAATCATGAGGTTGCCAGATTCTGACCCATAATAACCCTTCCCAGGACATTGTGTCTCGTTTAACCTTTAGTCCGCAAGTAAAACCACAGAGATAACCAGTGTGATGGTGTGACTGTTTACAGTTTCTCCTTTTTGAAAGAGGTATGTTTTACAGATTCTGGGAAATGTTACACACATCCTTACATTAGGAACATGAATATTTCATGGAGTCCCTACTGGAACCACAGCATCCTTTTATGTAAGAAAGCATTAAAAACCTTAAGAGCAACGCATCATTTAGATTTGGAAGCAGATATGTTAAAGTTACCACAAACATCGAACAAAAGTGCGAGAGCGGAATGTGGAGAATTCCCAGATAAATGTGGAGTTGTGTGGTCCGTGACTGATGAGATTCCACAAGAAGAGGAAAAAGGGTGCATAAAAAACTTTAAATAACAATTAGAAAGAGAAAATAAAGTGGAAATCAGTCTGTGCTGTGATTCACACTTGGACTGTGAATACGCTATAACTGCTTAATCAGAACATCTGTGATTTGGGCCAAGTTAAACCAATATAATAAAAATATACAGAAAGGAAATGAGTCTTGAACCAGAGCTTTTTTTTGGCAGCCAGAGGGACAGAATTAAATTAAAAACAAATAAACAAACTGCTGATGAATCTCCATCTCTTAAATGCTAATTGTATTGTTTTGAGGGCAAAATCTCACAGGCCAAATGTTCCACACTTTCCGCTACAAAGAATTACATATATTCTCAAAGACTGAGAGTTTGGGGAGCATTTTTGAAAGATTTGTATCCAAGAAAAAGCCAGCCGGAATAACTGATTTGTATAAGCTATGCAGTGGATATAGATTCTCTTTCTCTTTCACTGTTGATATTAATGTTCAATAAAGATGAACCCCCCCTCCCACCCCTAAAAAAAAACAAAACATGTTTCTCCTTCTTAAAGAACATCACAAAGTGCATGAGTCTATGTTGATGTGTGAGAGTGAAAGCCAAGGCATGCCAATGAGACATGGAGTGCGTCTCCAACATGTTAGATAACAGCTGTTGTCTGCAGCACGTTGATAAGCAGGTCGCACCGAGCGGGACATGGCAGCATTTTCCTCAAGAGGTAAATGAAGAAGAAGAAGCAGCTAAAAATACGACAGCGGCAGACAACAAACATCCTGACGAGAGGCATCACACATGTCGAAGCGCATCATTTAACACGCTTGGATATGAGAAAACTGCCATTATCACTCCACTTAAAATTCAACTCCTCGTGTCAGTTATTTTTCCAATTACAATTAGAAAACAAGATATTAAAGATAAAACTAATATTGGTGGTCTCGTTCTCCAGTGCAACCCTTTCCTTCACAACTGTGCACTTTATCCCCTCTCTAAAAAGCTGAGCTCACTCTGGGCAGCAGTTTTGCAGATCTTTCTTTGGACAACCAAATGCAAATTTAATTGAACCCCAATACATCTTTCTTTTATTTGTGTTTTTAGGATTTTCTAAAGCAACGATTACCAAAAACCTCTGAAATCAGATGCGCTCTCCGTATTGGGAAAAAAAACAACCTTATCTAGGGCTTATTTTGAGTTTGCCTTTAACAGCAAATGTCTTTCTCACCCTCAACCTGTCTTGGCAGAGTGTCGCCCCTCCCTGAGCCTGGTTCTGCCAGAGGTTTCTTCCTGTTAAAAGGGAGGTTTTTTTCTTCCCACTGTCGCCAGTGCTTGCTTATAGAGAGTCGTTTGATTGCTTGGGTTCTCTCTTTATTATTGTAAGGTCTTTACAGTACAAAATAAAGTGCCTTGAGGTGACTTTTGTTGTGATTTGGTGCCAAAATGTAATATTTTATAACAGACTAAATTATGAAGATTGATGTGTTTGACAATCGGAAGGAGCCTTGCTAATAAAGCACATTTCCTGTTTTAAATAGTACCACTTAGTTTATATTAGTTGAGATGCAGTTATTGTGTTAAGTGAGCAATAAATTACTGCATATGCACTATATACTTGTGATTTAATACAAGTTTTGTAGAGACTTGGTAATAAGTCTGACTCTACTAAAGCCAACATTTGGATATGCTATGACTGACAGAGATACACACTATAAGGCTAAAAGTACTCGCTCGCCTGCCTTCACATGCATATGAACTTGAGTGACATCCCATTTTTAATCCATAGGGTTTAAATGATGTCAACCCACCATTTGCAGCTATAACAGCATCAACTCTCCTGGGAAAAGTTTTCACAAGTTTTACGAGTACATGTCTATGGGCTTCCAGAATCGCATTTGTGAGGTCAGACACTGATACTGGTCAAGATGTCCTCTCTAGTCTCCGCTCTAATTCATCCCAAAGGTGTTTTGTCGTGTTGAAGTCGGGACTCTGTGCAGGCCAGTCAATTTCTTTGACAGCAAACTCACTCATCCATGTCTTTATGGCCCTTGCTTTGTGGACTGGTGCACAGTCACATTGGAACACGAAGGGGCCATCCTCAAACATCCTTCAAAGTTAGGAGCATGAAACTATCCAAAATGCCTTGGTATGCTGAAGTATTAAGAGCTCCATTCACTGGAACTTAGTAAAAGGATGCAGTGAAGACCCTCCAATTAGCTCAGACAGATGCAGTGGTCTAAAGCACCACTGCAACCATAGCTTTGGATTGTGCTTGGTGATGTAAGGCTTGGATACAGCTGCTTGGCCATGAAAACCCATTCCACGAAGCTCTCTACCGACTGTTCTTGATCTAATCTGAAGGCAACATGAAGTTTGGAGGTCTGTAGAGATCTACAGAAAGTTGCTGACCTCTGTGCACTATGCTCGTCAGCATCCGCTGACCCTGCTCTGCGGTTTTATATTGCCTACCACTTTGTAGCTGAGTTTCTATCATTCCTAATAACTTCCACTTTGTTATAATACCACTAACAGTTGAATTTGGAATATTTCACAACTGGACTCGTCACGTATTTGGAATCCTATCACTGTATCACGCTGGAATTCCTGAGAACAACCAGTTCTTTCACAAATATTTGTAGAAGCGGTCTGCATGCCTAGGTGCTTGATTTTTATACACCTGTGGACATGGAAGTGACTGGAAGACCTGAATTCAATTACATGGATAGGTGAGTGAATCCCTTTGGCAATACAGTGTATGTCTTTCCCTGTTATATTCATTAAAATATGCCTATGCTTCAGTAGATGAAACATTTGTTAAAAAACAAACAAACAAAACCTTAGTGGATCTTGAAATATTTCTTTCTTCTTTTAACAGCTGGGTCTACTCTGAATGTAATTCAGTTTCTTTGCATCTTTCTGAAAAATAAAATTCAGCCAACAGAAAATGCAAATGTTTAAAAATGGAGAAATCTTTGTCAGCAGAAAAGTTGAAGCAGGTTGAATGCATACGAGAACATGCAGCACCTGAATGAATAAACACATGAATAAATGAATATGTCAGTGAAAGCCTGTCTGACTCACTGGGCTGCTTCACATGTATACATGAAGTACTAGCCTCTAATGTGCAAGTCATTCACAAACAGCTGTGTGAAGCACCTAATCTCGATGGTTTCAAACTACAGAGATCAGTTCTGTGTCAGTCTCAACACATACACACTCTTTTAAAACATATCGAGAGGCCAAAAGCCTACAAACCCACCGCAATTAGAACACTCCGCGACGACAGCAGCTTCCTGTTCTGGATAAACAGCTACAGCTACAAGTCACTGTATATCTGTTGCTTATCAAGAGGGAAATGTTAGCACCGCAATCACTTTCTTTCCTTCCTACTTTGTTTCACAAACTTCCATCAGTCTCATTTTCAGGCCATCACTCGCATAGCTGACTGCATATTAACACAGAAACACAGCAAAACCCCATAAGAGCCTGCACTCAGCTCTTAGTCATCATCACCACTGAATGCGGCTAATAGCCAGCTGAGTAGACCTCTTAAGGCAGCCGAGCCAACACACATGATGATGTCTCTTCTTCACTAAAATTCATTGACACCAGTGTTACAGCTTCTCAATGCTGCCAGTTATTCTCCGTTTCTATTTGGGCTGGGAGATCTTCTCTGTAGTCCAACAGACATTTATTAACTCCAGTGTCATTGCTAATAAGTGAGATAATCACTGGATGAGTTTAACACTGCGCGGTTAAGATTTTAACACCTGCCAGGTCATTGGTGATTGGTCTTGGGTTAAGGTTAGTTTTTATTTTCCCCACATGGAAAATGGTCAAATTCTCAGAAACAGAAAGATGTTGCCTTTCAAGTGAAGTGTCATGTTTTCATTTTGACATCACAGTTTTCCTTTTAAAAATGTTTTCCATTTGGGTATTCCAAAAGTCAAAAGTACATCATGACTAACCTTTACCCTTAACACACACACGCACACACAAACACACAATACAACACTGCGGAGAGTGTAAGAGTGTTTACAAGATCTTTTGAGTGTTTACTTCCTACTTCAAGTATGTTGACAAAGACTACATACCATAATCATTGGATACCACAGCTAATGTTTTTATGCTTCTCACTTTTGAATCTTTAACTTAAGGCATTGAATTTTCTAAATGGCCACAATTTTTCAGTTTAGGGAAACATACTCTTTTTTTTTTATTTTTTTTATGTGCACGTTGTCACGGCCGGGCGGATCACACACAGTAATTCGGCGTGCCCGTGTGGCGTGCTGGCTAGACCCAAGCGCGGCAAGGCTAGCGGTGGGTTTGGAGCAGACACGCAGTTATTCTAGTAATGACCAGAGCACGAAGCGTGGCTTCGGAACGGTCGTTACAGACAGAGAGCGAGCGGAGCCGGGAAGAGAAAAAGGGTTGAAAGGGATTGTAACTCACGGTTGCTGAATCAGGGGGAGACTGACGTCGGCAGAGTTTCGGAGCTCCTGACATGAAGATACTGATGTCTGAGCGGCGAACAGGTGGGTGGCGTCTCTCTTTTAACCCCGGCCCCGTGATCAGCTGATCACAGCCGATCACCGGCTGACACACGTTTTTGAACAATGGGGAATTTAAATGCCCAACTTGGTCTCAGTTTAGACAAAAAACAAACAAACAAACATGTAAACAAGAATTTAAAAAACACCAGACACGATGGAGCTATTGTGGAAAAATATAAGCACCAGTGTCTGAAAATAATGTAAAAATATTACTCCTAAGCTCAGGATTTCTATGCAGCCAACGATGATGAGACTCTAATATCATTCAAAAAGTGCAAATCTAATTGATGCTTAAAAAATGACTTGTTATCATCAATTTTCAAATGGCTAACAAAACACTTCTTTGTAACAACCATTACAAAAGAGTATGCATGCCCATCCTGACACGTGTGTCGAATTCTCAACCATTTCCCTGAAATATCAACTTATGTGCTCCACCCAGATTCAGTTAAACAGCTAAAAAGATACCAGGCCATCATATTTGTTTGGCTCTTTTTGACTCCCTCACAGTCTCCTTTCAACCATCTCAGGCTCAAATTAAACTTTTTGTTGCTAATGCACAACCAAGTCCTGCAGTGGTACTTCTGAGTAAAAAAAAAAAAACAAACTCATAAAATATGTATGTGGGGTAATCAGGTTGTTAGTTTTTAACAGTTGCAAATCTGCAACGCCTGCCTCGAGAGGGTTAATGTGTCCCACCTGTTTGTCCTTCGCTGGTTTCCTCCACAGCGGATTCTTTTCACCAGCAAACACAAAGCCCTGTGAAAAAGAATGAAAAGAGGCCACTAAGTTTTAAACACAAGTTAAAGTTTTTCCTTACTCTATGATGAGAAATGAGTATATTCGCTCCAGATACACATACATTCATTTCAAAGTGTGAAGAGTTGCGAGCATTAACTTGCACATAACCATGTCGGTTACATGCCAGCATGCTAACATGAAACTAGCGTGGCTGATTAGATTTATTATCAATCTAATTATAATGATGACATTCAATTAATACGCTGACAAGAAGATGAGTTGGAAAAAAAATCCCCTTGAATCCCCTCTAACGATCATCTGACCTTTAGATCATCCTCCATCGACACAACCCTAGCTTATCAGTCTTCCAGTGTCCACTGTCTCTTTTAAAATAGGGGCCAGTTTCAATTTCTCATAACATGCACGACTGAAGAGCCAGCAGACCAGACAACAGTTGAGACTCACACCAGTCTTATCAAAGCATCTTGTGCAGGGGTTTTTGCATCACAATAATGCAAATGCAGCTTCCTTTATAAGAAAAAGAGGATATTAAAATTAATGGTAACACTTTCTTGCAGGGAAACTGAGCAGCACTGCAGATTTTTACAACTTGGGTCAGTAACCTTTTACATCATAGGAACTTTTTCATATCTCCAGGATGTCACAGTACTGTTCCTATTGGCAATGCAAACCCAAATAGAAAAAAACCCCACACATCCCGAGGATGTAGTTATTCCCCAGTGACTATGGAGTTCAAAAGCACCTTGCAAGCGACAAATTTCAATTAGAAGACACAGAAAAGAGTTGCTTTTAAGCATAAATATTGATTTAAATACCACATCAGAGTACCGACAACAACACAGTCTCCTCTCTATTCAATTGTGTAACTTCCATTTGTGTAATCAATATCTTCCACTTATCCAAAGTTGATTTGTGGTGGCAGCATGCTGGGGAGGATGTTCCAGTCATCCTTCTCCCCTACAACTTCTTCCAGTTCCTTATGAGATCCTGAGGTATTCCCAGGCCAAACCACCTTGACTGGCTCCTTGCAACACGGAGGAGCAGCAGCCCTATTCCAACGTCTCTCTCTAAGGCCAGCCCAGCTACCTTCTAGGAGAAGCTCATTTCAATCGCTTGTAATCAGTCTTATTCTTTAGTTCATTTCCAAGATCTCATGACCATACTGTAGGTCACAGTTGCAACACAGACAGTCTGTTAAATCAAAAGTTTATAAAACTTTACCTATTTTATCTAATGGGGGAATGATCTTAATAATGCAGATGAGTTAAGAGTGTGTAAAAACATGTCTCTCCAAAGCAAAGTGTCTCAAATTGAAGAGCATAACAAGTATAATTTCCACAGGCAGCATGTATAAATCCCAAACGCAGAAAACGTATACACAACACTGATGCATTAAGGCCTTTAGTTTCAGACTGCGCTTTCCAGTGTGGTCGTGGGCATATAGAGCTGCTGTGGGCTGGGAAATAAAAAAATCAATCACTCAGTCAATAAAAACAATACATTTTTCTTTCCGTTTATTCCTCGTGGAACTTACTGTTAAACTATTTTTGTCCAGCAAAATGTCTGATGTTAACTTTGAGGCTGGAGTCAATGTGGACTAAACGGGCACTTCAGTCGAACCCTGCTGACATCAGGCGTCTGATGGGAATATAAAGCCCATAGATGTGAAACCAACCCTTTGTTTTAAGAGATTTCAGCCCCCTCACAGGGATGTTTGCCTCCACTTAGATTGTTTTTTTTAGTGGTATTCATGGAACAGTTTTGTTAGCAGCCAGCTTGTTTACTTCTGGACTGGACCTAACAGTGATGTTATCAGCTGTGGGGAAAATTTGGAAACAACAAGTCAGAGGAAAACTTGTTGTTTGGCAACTCAGTACTCGAGTTCATGTTTAAAAACAGCTTAACAGCTTCATCCCCAAATCAAAATGACCTACTTTCTTCTCTGTAATTCACACCAAAGCAAAAAAAGTTCCCTCCTGTCTAATGGTTCTCTGCAGGTTGCTCAGGTTGTTTTTGTTGTGCCTTATCCCACTGTCAGACATACTCCAATTTGGCGACGGTAGTATGCTAGAGAGCCTCCCGGAACTGGAGCTGGAGGGGCCACTTTCGCCACAACCTGGAGTAGGTGGAGAGCTGGGACCACTACACTGAGCTCAGAGCAAAACAAGGACTTTAGTCGCCAGCTACAGCACAAGATGACAGAGCTGGAGTCCATCCACGGGGTGAGAAACATGTTCGAGAGGCAGCTGAGGGGCACAGTTTAGTGTCTTAAAGCATTTATGGTATTCTGTCACGAGTCTCTCTTCACGAGTAAATGGAGGCGTTGTTCTTCACAGCATTGCATTTGGTGGGTGTAGTCTGATAGAAAGAAATGAGTTCCTATATGAACTGTGAACATGTTTTTTTCCCCCTTTCTGCAAATAAAGCGCCATCTGATCCCAGTATATTATAGAGAAAGGCAGACATCTCTACAGCCGATATCTCCAAAAACTGGGCAACAGTTTTGCAATATTTCAACACAATAAAAGCAAAAAGCAAATTCTGGGGTCCAAGCATTTAATTAGGGCTGTGCAATATGACCAGAATCTCATATCCCGATATAAAACATCTATCGTCCCGATAACGATATAAATCACAAAAAAATTTATATTTTCTGTAAATTCTGTGAATCTCGGGTAGGTGAAGTGTTTCCAGCTGGGCGTCGTGTAGCTGGAGTCGAGTGTTTTAACCGATGCATGAAACTACACATTTTTAGACATAGGTTGTAACAGCCGCCGTTTTCTTTGTGAGTATTTATTACACGGCGTGCTGCGGGGAAAAGCCTGTTCTAACGTTTGAGTCTAAGGTTTATTTTTTAGCACCTGACGGCTCTTTTTTGCTTCTCATCCGTCAATACTCTGCATACTTTTTCACGTGATTCCGTTTATTTTGAAAAGTCTCCACATGATCTTGAGCTTTATTGTGAAAGGTTTATGTGGAAAATAAACAAGAGGACATGTGATGGTTTTACCGTCGTTGTTGCTAACGACAGCGCATAAAAACAGGCGCTTGTCCGTCCGTAGTGTGGTTATATTAAATATAAGAGAAAGAGAGAACTTTAAGAAATTAATATACTGTAGCCACTACAGTGACCATCAAAACCATGAAAAAAAAATATTGCCGTAAAGTTTATTTTGCGACACCACGAAACAAACGATAGCGTAAAATGAAACGATAGACGTTTTTATATCGTCATCCGATATATATCGTTATATCGAACAGCCCTACATTTAATCATACTTTCCCCCCCCCTATTCTATAACAAACCCATCAGCCTCTTTCAGCCCTCATCAGTGAAGCAGCACATTACTCAGCCTCAGATGACTGTTGGTGGAGCATCTTGTGACTGAGAGCAGAGCGGAAAAAAAAAAATCCTCACAGTCTGCTGTTTGTTGGGCTGAAAACCAGCTGGACAATGTGACACCAAACATTCCTGGGTTTTGTGAAAAATAACTGTTCAGGCTGACAGAGTGGAGAGTGTCTGAACACAGAAAACACAAGCTGCCATTCATACCAGTGGATGGGAGGAGTGTATCTAACAGTCCAATCGGTGAGCAGCTGAATGTGTGACAGGGTCAAATTCACAAGAGGAATGTGACCAAGGAAACATGTTTCTGTCTCGAGTGTTCAGGACAAGTATCCACGGCAGTGTTGGCAACATTTTTTCCTCAGAGGGCCAGACTGAGTTAGATAGAGTAAGCAGAAGGAAACAAAGTGCTTAAAATCCACTAGAAAATTCCTGAAAAAATTATGAATGTGCCAGTGTCCCTATTTCTGTGTAAAATAGGTTTGCAGAGATTGCAGCAAATATTGTAAGGAAAATGTAGACAGCTGGAAACTAGAAACAGATTTTAATTGTTTATGTTAATATCCTGATAAAAGTTATTTTTGAGTTTCCCAAAAGCTAAAAGATCCATGGATCTGAATTTTAGGCAGAAGAAGGAGAATAATAATAATAAGAAGAAGATAATGACAAAAATCTGACAAATAATAAATAGTCAGCCTTAATGCTATTGCACTGACGCACTCAATTAACTTTGACAGTCTTGATAGATTGCTTTAAACTGTAAAAGCCAAAGAATGTTGACTTTTCTCTGTCAGGCTGTTATGAAATCCGCTTAAATGCCTAATGCATGTATTAATATGCATGTTTGCATCAATGAATGAATAAAGAATGAATACATGATCATAGTCGTGGATATGACTCAGGGTGCATACCTGAACCAAACGGCCATCATAGTACAGACCTGCATCACTGAATCAAGAAAATCAGCTAACACCATTTCCCATGCACATACATTACTGATTAGGGCCACTCAGACATATTTGTTCCTTCATCCGAGACAACAAGGACTCTATTGAATGATGTCCTCACGCTTGTATTGAAAGTACACTGACTGCTCCCATTTCGCATTCCCCCCCAAAGTTCCATTTAGTACTGCAAACTGTGCATTGGACCTCAGCACTATCCTGACACTCTTGTGCCTGGATTGCTTAATCTAAACAGGATTCAAGTTCATCTAATCACAAGTACTGGTCTTACAGTTATGGGTGTGGTTTGGTACTGAGTGAACCTGTTACCCTGTGTAGAGCTTAGGCCTCTAAATTAACTTTCATTATTAAAAAACTAATTTAGCAATAATCTTTGGACAAACAAGTAAAAAAAACATGAAACAATTCAATAAAAACAAAAAACAAACAAATACTAAGTGTGGCAAAAACTACACACAAATTGTGTTCCCCTTGTCATTTTGACTTTATGACTACTTTATGACTTTATATGGTGGCTCCTATCAAATGAATGTGGACTGAGTGTACAGAAATTTATGAATTTGCAGAAAGGGGAAAAAAAAAGTTGGAGAACCAGTTCAAAGACACTCAAAACCAAAATACCTATTAAGTAAGTTAATGACACACACGCACTGATATCAGTGCAGGTAAAAAAATAAAAAATAAAAAATCACCAGAGATCATCATTTAAATCATGAATGAAAAATGCATTATTCTGCTGCCGTTTTTGAATCTGCTTTCACTAAAACTTGCCTGCTTCACAAAGGCGTTGCCATCTGTACAACACTCAGTGTCAGAATTATCACAGGCCTCCAAGTGTGTTTAATTCACTAGTCTCAGGATAGTGTTCTTTTGCCTGGCAACTAACCAGTTATTCAGCTAATCATATGCGCACCACCTTCAGTGGAACTCCCATCAGTATGTGTACTTCAAATAACTCCGTATCAGCTGCCAGCTACTTCAAGTTCATCTGTTATTGCCACGTAAACATTTCCAAAGCCAAACGCACTTGAATGCAAAGATAATTAAATTTATTTCACTACCAACACACACACAGACCAGGAAACTTGTATGTGATTAGTATCATGTTCAAGGACACTTCAGCCTCTAGACGTGAGGAGCTACAGATGAAACCACCAACTCTGCAGTTAATTTACAACCAGTTCTACGGACTCATCCACTTTTTTCCCCCCCATAGTGTTGAAAAGGCTAAATTTCTCCATTTTGAAGATTCTGTGTGTGAGAGCAGAATCCAAGAATATGACACAGAGTCACATGAAAGCATGCACAGAATGTTCTGTGTGGACAATGTTCTGTGCCTCTCCTGTTTTTGTTCTTTTTTTCCTGGTGAACTTTGAAATGAAAAGCCACTTCGGTTTTATTGAGCACATGATCTTACACAGCTGAGCCCAAAGGCCTCGCTCAGTGGACTCAGAGTCAAACTGTGGAAAACACAAAAACGCACCGGCAGGTCACTGGACCAGACCTCCAGAGCAGTTTCTGGTCCTCAGAGTCAGAAAGTCACCGAGTTGTTAACAACAGCCGGAGATGAAGAAACAGAAATGGAACAGCTGAGAATAAATTCAGCCTTTGAATTTATTTACTTATTTATTCTGCTTTCCCAAACAGCAGAGGAGCGAGCGGGTCCCTGTTCCTCTCTGATGTGTTTTATGTTTTAACAGATTTCATCTTGTCCCAGTTTGGAGCATCTTGGCTGTGATGGCAGTGTGTGCGTTCAGATCGGAGCCCTGCGTGTCTGTGCGTGCACGCTGTGATGAATGCCTGCGTGCTGATTGTGAGAGCTACGCCCAGCTCTCCAAAACAAACATTGCATTCCACCGATCCTCTGCACCAGTCACAGACCGGGAACAGGAATGAGGCCTGAGTGGGATTCCCACCTGGTAGGCAGAGGAGATGTGTACGTAGCAGAGTTCCCTGCTGGCAGAGCTCCCGGTCAGCTCAACAACACATTGACAGGAGGATAGAAAACAAACCACAGCGGGGACTCTTTGCAGCGTCTGCAGTCTGAACATGAACTGAACTGACTACTGGCAGGGATTCCCCCACAGAACAGTGCAGTCCACCCACATCCTAAAACAGCTCATGTAAAAACAGACCATGGCCACACCGCCTAAACTATAGTGACCCCCATCTCATCCCACACATCGGATATGCTGTGCTGAGGTTATACATTCACTAAATTTAAGGTATAAAAGAAGGCTCTGTTTATTTAAGGCAGGGTTGGACACCTCTTGTATAAAACACTAATCTTTTTGCCACACTTGGCTGGATTAGCTGGAATGCACTGCAGGGACATAGTCTTTGGGTAATTGGGCTGCAAACGTTGTTCAAATATCCTTGAAAGGTCTTTTACCCATGGATCACTGCAAACAATTGCAAAGTAGTGATAAGAAGTGGAAAATGATATCAAAATCAAAGTTCAAAAAATAAACATAAAACATTTCCAGCACAGTTTAGCTTTATCCTTGCCACATTAGCGGGCCATTTCCGGTAGAAATGTGAACATAATGAGTAACAAATATTAAAAAATATTGCAGCAGCACATAAATATGAGCTGGACTCCAAATGGTCACTTGAAGGTTAAAAACATAAACAGTGCGCACAATATTGATCTAAATTTACCATATATGATGTGAAATGCGTTCATTTGATGTCAATCAATTTAAATGTTGCCACAAACATACCTTAATGCAGCGGTCCCCAACCTTTTTTGCGCCACGGACCGGTTTATGCCCGACAATATTTTCACAAACCGGCCTTTAAGGTGTCGCGGATAAATACAGCAAAATAAAACTAGTACCGGTACCGAAAAAAAGAAGATTTATTCATAACACACGTGAAAAGACCCAGGAAAACCGAGTTAATGATAAAAACGATAACAAAATAACGCTAAAAACCAATAAAAACCCTGAAAACCATACATTTCACACCCGAGCCTCAACTCTCGCGGCCCGGTACCAAACGATTCACAGACCGGTACCGGTCCGAGGCCCGGGGCTGCCTTAATGCATCCCTAACAATGCCTTCATTAAAACAAATAATAAAATGGAGGTTGCTGGCCCATTAAACAATGGTACTGACACCAGCAGTGTTCAAAGTACCCTTTAACTGTAAAACTCGCTCTGCAATAAGATGACTCATATGTTAAAATTCTGTAAAATTATCCAGTGGTTAATGAGGTGTTTTTTTCCAAGGGGAACAAACCACATAATTAACAAAATATGGCAACATATATCATGCTAATGGCCAAAAACCTTATTGTTCTTCTCTGTGAGTCTTTAAAATGATGCAGCCGATGCTCCAACTGCATTCATGTGAGAACAAATCTGATAAGGAACTATGTAGGTTACACTGATATTTCCACCAAATCTTTTACAGTACTCAGCCTCCAGTGGAGCTTCAAAGGATTAGATGACAGAGAAAGACAGAAGTCTGGTGGTGGAGGGAAAAAGAAAGAAATATACTCCACCTCTGCTCATTTTATGGAGAAAAATAAAATGGTTCAAGCACCAACACCAACACTGTTTTGAATTTGAAAAAAAGTTTCTGAGGTCAAAAAGCAACATGTCAAATAAAGGGAGGAAACAGACACACAGAAACAGCACCTGTTGGGAGTGTAAGTAGAGGGAAGTGAAATTTTGACTGTTGCCAACACAACATGAGGAAACCACCGAGCCTTCACTTCCTGTTGGCTCTCCATGTGCCCTCCATCTGCTCACTTCCTCCTCTGACTGGTGCCTTTTTTTCGGACCGTCTCTGAGAACAGAATCTTCCTATACATCTGAAATTTTAAGAAGCTCCTCTGAAGTCATGAAGTACCAGATTGAAAAAAAATAAAATAAATGACAATAATAATTAAGAGAGAAGGAGATGGAGGAAGAGTCTGATGCCTACCTCAAACTATGTTGTATGACTGACTTCCACACACTTTGTCACAAATGCATGATGATGTTTTACTACAGAAAAGTTGCGTATAAAAATATTTTTCAGTGTTAAACATTATGTGTGTGTTTGGGTGTCACTTAAAAAACCAGGCCCACACCCACATCACCTTCACCTCAAACCTGGTCGTCACGCACACTTTGTTTCAGCCACCTGAGTGGAAAAATCCTGTGGGTTTTCTACAGACTTATACAGAGGTTCAGCATTTTCCAAGTCAAGCAGAATGTGGACTGTTGTGTGAGACATTGTTATATCCCTTGCATCTCTTTAGCCTTTTATTGAAACAGAGATTTTCTCCCTCTCTCTCTACGTGCTGCAGCTGAACAGCATTCTGGTCAGTAGTGGAAGTGCACATCTAGCCCCCGACAAAGCGCTTCTTGCCATTTGGGCTCTCTGTTGTATGGTTGCTAGGATTAGTCGTGTTTAGTTTCACTAGAAATCTGTCCTTTGAAACAGACTTGTGGCAAACCTGTAAAACCTCAGTATGCTTTCTTTTGTGTTTGAATAAATCTGGCTGCAAGCTTGGTGGGAGTTTTCTGACAGTATTTAAACACTTTCTCTCCTCTTTTGTGGCTAGCCAGGGAGCCTAGGTTTTATAGTTTTGCTTTGTTTTGTTTTTTTTTTTTTGTTTTTTTAAACCTACAGCTCGGTGTTTCTCTTCTTTCTAGAAAAAGTGGATAGGTGTGGGTGGGGGTCTGTTTGTTGGTTTGGCCTTGAAGACCCAGAAGGCTATTTTCTTGCTTTCCTTTTCCTAACCAATGCAATATAACCTACAGAACTGTACTTCAAACAAATGAGCATCAGGAAAGCGTTTACTGGGGTTAAAGGTCAGGGGAGCCAACAGCTTATTCCCCATAGATTTCTATAAAACAGTAAGTCTTTTAGAAACCAGAGGAGTCGCCCAATGCTGTCAATTTAAAAAAAAAATAAAAATCAGATTTCACTGGCTTTACTTTTCCCAAAGTAAAGCCACATCCCCCTTTTATACCATCTATGGTATGCACAAAAGCACTATTGTTCTGCATATTTTTAAGGCAATGACTCTGCGTCACCATCCTTAACAGAAGCCTGTTCAAATTCCTCCTATTTCCAGCCATTTCTGCCCATCCTGATGATTTCCCTTTGGGAATAAGAGCAAATACAAATTTCAGGAAAAACACAACTAAACAGATTAAAATATTTACCTCTGAGTCATTTCACTTGGAGTTCTTTTTAGCTGGTTCAAACCTCTCTGGTCTTGGACAGACACTTTCTCCTGTGGCTTCGGTCTTTTTATTCCCTCGTCTTTATCAGTTGGTAACATGTAGCAGAGGGCTGCCAAGTAGGCTGCCCCTCTTGAATATATGCACACCCAAACACAAGAGTGGGCTGCACACTCTTCACAGACACCAACCTGAATTACACAGCCGCTCAGCCAAGGAGCTGAGTCAGATTACCGCAGTCTGTTTAATATACAACATCTAAAGGTGAGCGTTATGGAGCTTTCGGGAAGGGAGTGGCTCTTGTACCTGCCTCTATTGGAACCGGTGTAAACAGGACTGTAGCCACTCCAGCTGGAGAGTCGGCCTTTCTTATCACTCTGCCAGAGTCGATGATGGTTTAACCTTTTTTAAATAGTGAGCACACAGGAAGAGGATGCACAAGCAGCTTTTACAGCTGTCTGAGTTCTCTGAATTAGGAGCAATAGGACTGAAGAAGGTCATTTACAGCAAATAAGCTCCATTTTAATCTCTATTTTAGATCTATAAAATCTCTGTGATATCCAGAAAACGTATATGAAAGTGTATTTATATTTGCAACTAGGGTTAGGTGACTATTGTGCTTGTCTTTTTGTTAGCAAAGTTACATTAGTCAAAAGTCATGAAAGGCACAGATTCATTATAGTCATTCATGTTTAGATTCATTAATATAGTGCTGCCTTCTGTTGTTTGTTTGTTTTTTAGGGTTATTCGGTTTTCCTTTATTTTTTACCATTGTGAGACAGGTTCAAAACTATATATCACCTCAGGATATTGGAAGAATTGTCTTGATTTTCAAGAAAAATATCCAAAACTAGTCTTGATCCAAATATCCTTCTGGATCTTGATTCCTTCTGTTAAGGGAATTTTCATTCTTAACGGAGGTCTCAGATTGCTCTTATCATCAATTAATTTGCTGATTATTTTTGCAACAAGTGTTTCGTCTACAAAAGATTACAAAACTGAGAACTGGCAACCGGAATTCTCTAGAGCACAAAGCAGCGCCAGCAAAATTTCATTTTCTGTCTGAACAACAGTCCAAAATCTGAAATATTCAAGTTGCTCTAAGGTAGACATGGAAAAGCAGCAAATTCTCACATTTTAAAACAGAAACATTTTTGCCGTTTCTGATTGAAAATTTTTAAAAAAGAAGAAAAAAAAGAGCATAATTCAAATAGTTGGTGTATAATTTTCTATTAAATGAACTAACTGTTGTGAATATAACTTATCCTCATAGCAACAGCATAGTTATCCAGCATCACCTGACATCAACTGTAACAACCCACAGAGCAAAAAAAATAAAACACACTCACACTTATCCATCTACGCTAATACAGTCACACAGACTCACACAGCCTGGCTCACTGCAGCTCATCACATTCACAACAAGCTTCAACACCTCTCTGCAACAATGGCTTCATCAGGATTAACACACACACACACACACACACACACACACACACACACACACACACGCCTGAGTGTGTCTTAGCGGCAGCTTCACCTTTGTGAGGTGAGAAATGTTAAACTGAGAGCACCAAGACAGATAAATGTGCATTAGATTTGCTAAGATTTCTTTTTAAAATTGTATATATCCTGTGAGACACACAAACATTTAGTACACACGTGTACAGTACGTCAATGTCAAACAGCTACATGTGGGCCAGCATTATCGTAGCTACATATGCCAAACGGCAGCCTGATCTGAACCACTGAGTCATTGTCCACATATCTGATTTTTTTTTTCAGTGCTTCCAACAGGTCTCTTTTTGTGCTAATCGATAAGCGTTTCCATGGATGGAAAAACAAATAGCCAATCACAGCCTTTGTGGGTGGAAGGACAACATTTTCATGTCCCAGAGCCAGAAAAAATACGAGTATGTGCTGCTTTCTGAATTTCAGCTTACAAAACATGATAAAAAGCAAACTCAAACCATGAGCACTGTCAGAATAATGAATAAATAACGAACAATGAAAAGGAATTGGAATTCAAATGGATCACCGGTGCGGCAAACAGCAGAGAAAGGTAAAAGCTGGTGGCAGACAATTAAAATTATTTATTACCCAGATTGAATCTAATCATTGTCGCCACATAATGTAGATTGGAAATAATTAGACTGACTGCCTACAAATATTTTTGCCATAAACCCACAGTACAATCCCCAGTCTTTCAGGAGTAAGGGACAGACTGAATGAGTCAGCAAAAGAAATCCTTATTTATACTGCAACTTCTTCTTCGATGTTGCTTCTAAACCACGTCTCATTCTGCTGTATGTTGGTGTGATTACAGCTGTTTTGTGTGCACTAGGACTTGGAAACCAGGACAAAGCTCGATGTTGGTGGGAATCTTTGCTGCTTATAATACAGAAAATGCAGTGCCTTTTGTAACTTTTAATTAGGCTGATAATCAACAGTTTACCTCCAAAGACACAAAGTCCTTTATTTTTATCTTGAATTTAATTTGTCACCTCAGATTGTGCACAGATGGAGCTGTTATTTAATTCTAAAAAAAAAAAAAAAAAAAAATCTACTGCATGGAGCATGTCAAGAAAAAAAAAAATTGAGATGCAGCTAAATTTCTAGTTTTGCTTCTTTCTTACTTTTTTCTTAAAAAAGAAAAAAAAACTCAACTTGTTAATTAGTCACTATGATCATCCCCAACTCAAATTGAAAACGTTCCCTCACTCACGTCTGCAGCAAAGCAAATTATTAATGGTTAACAAACAGATTATTGACAGTCTAAGTGTTAGTTTAACTTTGAGTTTTTGTGCATTATGCACAGTGAGGGATGATGTAGGAAAAATAAAATCCAGGTCACTGGAGGAGCGATCATGGCCTCGATTAGTAGTCTTCTACTCACATACTGTCCATGAAAACCTCTAACTATCCAGGCTGCCGGAAGTTCATCACATAAAAGAGTTTAGTGAAATATATCCTGCATTTGTTAGCAGCTAACAGCTCTGACTCCAGACTTTAAATGAACCTTTTATCACCAATCATTATGTTTTTATTACTAAAGCATTAGAAAATAAAAGCATGCACAGCAGGTAGCGGCATCTTAATTTTAGCTGCTGTGACCCTCGCTGAGGTTGTTGATTAACATGACAAACATCAAAAGCAGCAGCTTCAACAAGCAGCAGATAATTAATGTTGATTCCATAACAGCTAAAATTACAGTTTTGGTTGTTGTCCAGTGAAAACGGTCTCTACAGCCAAACAGAAACATGACTCTGACACTGAGCGCTGTTTCGTATCAGATAAATATCAGGAGAACCACCCAGTTTAACTTCTAAGGGTATAATATAAATTTCTTATCAGCTTCACAGTGTGAATCAGGACCTCCATTATTTGAATCTGATTCATATTTAATCAACACTTCATATCATCTCCTGCTCATCTAATTTTCTGGTTCAGGCTACAGGCTGCCGATGTTTATTATGGCACTAATATAAACTGTAACGCACAAACAAAGGTGATTACCGATCCGAATTCAATATTTGACTCATAACTTTAGTTACTTTAAAGTGATGAAAGCTGAGCATAATTACATTGGATGAGCAGATTTGATAAAATAGCAATGCTCATCACATCTCAGGAACTCTGCCAACTACTGAGACTGACTCTTTGGTTGAGCTCATTTCAAGAGTGTTGACAAAAATGCTGTTTCTGAATTTTCCTCCTGCTGCTCAAACCTTCCTGTCTATCATAAATGCACAAACACCCACATCTCCACCCACTAAACACCTGCCAAGCAGCACACACACTCACACATCCACACGCAGGCGTTATGTAAGTGTGTGTCAGGAGGACACTCTCAGACGGTCCAGTTACAATCATCAATCCTGCTGACGCCTCCATGTCATCTGTGTGGATATTTCTATAAAGCAGGTGGACAGTGAACCCACTGCAGTGAGGTGGAGGCAGACTCCCATCCAATACTAGACTCACACATGGCCAAAATATGGTCTGTGGACCAGATGCCGGCCCCCTGACATCCTGAAGGGAGAATTTAACACGTCCCCAAAATAAAAAAAAAATGTAAAAAGTTTTAGCTTGGGGCAGGGAGCATGCAAAAGCAGGTACACCCAAGCCTTCAAAACACATTAATAAATACAATACTTTGTGATAATAAATAACAGGTATCAGCTGTCTTTTTGCAACGTTTCATCTGGCAGGCAAACTCTAATGCCTTGAACTCCAGTTTGCAGCTGTAATTCCTGCCCTCGGTGACCTCTGTATAGCCAACCAGTTCTCTGCATGCTGCAGGTTCAGGTAAGAATGACCCTTGTTAGTTGGTCACAATCGATATCCAAGAAAAAACAAGGACTGCAGTCCAAGATATTGGGAGCTAGAGTCTGTTGAACCATGGGATGAGAGTCTTGGTACCACCACAGCTGTGACCTGATAACTCTACGGGTAAACACAAGATGGGAGCTAGCTAGCTAGTGAATGAACATTCAATATAACAGAAGGGATTGTCCAATAGTAAATTGATCATGGATGTTAAAAAAAAAAAATTAAATGAAAAATATATTTGGCTGACTAGTAATATAGCATGTGGAAGACATTGTATCTCCCCGCCCCCAAAAAAAGAGTTATTAAATAGTAAACATACGCTAAGCTCAGTGATGCCTGTGGTGGTACTGCAACGTATTGAAAATCTGAGTTACCTACAAAATTTAAAACAGAGGCTAAAAAATTAATTTTAATTAAATCATAATTATGAATAAAATTATCCTTAAACACATTAAGCATCGATATGAATTGTAGACACTGAAAAAGGTTTCTTACTGAAAATTCTTGATTTTTTTTTACCAGGTGTAAAATCCCCACGTTTTTGTTATGTCTGCAAAAACGTGGGGATTTTAACATATTTCAGGACTGTATGTGTTCATGTGTCTGTTTAGTCATTTAATGTGTGGCGCTTCATTTATTATATCCAATTCAGTCTGGCCCTCAGAAGAAAAATGCTGCATGCTTTTGCTCTCTCTGGACAACTGTGAGTCCATTATTGCGTCTTCTGTCATGTTCGCTGATCAGAGGAACAAAGGTCGACTGTGCTGAATCCTCCTTCATGCTTTGAAGAGTGTTTGTAGTCACTTTAATCCGTCATCTCTACCACTGGACTAGTTTCACCAGTCTAACGCTAAGAAGCCTTAAGCTTCAGTACTGTTGCTATGGTTACCTGCACTTGAACATACAAGAACAGGTCTGATATTTCCATGTCTTGCACATGCTGCTGGTGCAAGTGAGTTGGATTGAAACAAAGACCAAATTATCACCAATGTGAGGCTCATGATAGATTCTGCATAACGTACATTTTATTTAGCCTACTTTTTGGGGGGTTTTCGCCATTAAATTACTTGCAGTGGATCTCAACTTTGTATTTCAGTGCCTCCAGAATTCAAACAGTTTTTTCTTAAAGAAACCAAATGTTTTCTAATCCATTTGATATTATTTTTAGAAAGTAAAAAAAAAAATAAAAAAAAAATGCTCACGCAACCTGCAGACCTTGAAATGAGCTTGTCCAGTATATCTTGGAGCAGATCAGAAAACATTTAAATGATTAAAAGAAAAAAAACAAAAACGCATGTAGCTCACTGGTTAGTGCACTTTTCAAAGTGCATTCCCCAGTGTTAGTTTTGGGCACCACTATTTTGTTTTTGGAGCCAAAAGTGACCAAATTTGGAAAAAAAGGTTTGAGTGCAAAAATTATCAGCTAAAAATAGAAGACGTGGTTTACAAGCTGTATCCATAAACCATATGGATACAATGTGCAGACACATACTTGTTAATTAGTGCTAAATAGCAGACTGATAAAATATTGCAATAAACATAGAGCACTAACTTCTTGGATCATCAGAGGTTTTCATTAAAATTACTCAAAAGCCACCTACACCATAAATATTAGGGTGAGGCAAACAATTAATTTTGATAGTCGACTAGTCACCGATTATTTTTGCAATTAGTTGACTAATCAGATCATGCATCCACTGGATGTAAAACGTAGTTTATTGCATCAGCATGCGTCTGCGCTTATATAACTATCATTAGCTTACAGCTTGAAGTGTTTAAGGTATGTGCTAACGAAAAATAAACCAAAAATGATAGTTTAAACTTTTAATGAATTTTGCAGATTGTCTCAGTGGAGTTTAATAAACTCAGCCGTCTGCTCCTTGCTATCTAAAATATAACAGGACACTGGAGTAAATTCTCTACTATCTCACACTTCTGTTTAATCAGTTTTCTGTTTGACGTTTATTCAGCTGTGTGAAAACGAACTTTGATCTCAGCCAAACAGATTTACTTAGGAACAAATAAAAGACTGAAAAAGCCAAACAATAACATTTTTAAGTTATCTAAGTGACTTATATATATATCATGTTTAACCTGAGTAGCGAAAGACCGCAGGGGGTTTGAAAACGACTTACCGGGAGTCCACTGTTCTCACCGGCTCTAGTGAGCCTTGAACCCCGGCTAGCTATCCTAACATATGTCTCCGAATACGTCGCAGCACTTTTACAAATATGTGACTGAACCGAACAGATATTTGATCTTTACACAGCTACATTATTTCCTGAAAACATGTTAAAAGTTTATTTTGTGACCTAGAAAGAGTAATAAAAGTAATATTAAAACTAAGTAGCTACCGCCATTGTTGGAAACAGGAATTGGCTGAGCTGTGCAATGAATTCTGGGATAGGTTTGGTCATACGCCCGACCCATCCTTCAAATCAGGGGAAAAGTAGGATGCGTTTGTCGGCTGCATTTGCAGAAGTCTTCGAATTTGGACAGGCTTCAAATGCTGCCTCCGAAGGATGCGGTTCCTGAATTTGGACACAGCTACGATACCGGAGTTGCTTCTTCTTCTTCGGGGTTTAACGGCAGCTGGCATCCTTGTGCAGTCAGTGCTGCCATCTTCTTTTTCAGTCCGTTATTACACTCTGAAATCCTACTACTTATTCCTGTCTTTCAGGATCTCACAAGGCTTTAAATGAGGCGTCGACTATTAAATTTGTGATCGACGATTTTGATAGTCGACGTAATCGTGACTAGTCGACTAATCGTGGCAACCCTAATAAACTTGGTGTTGAAATTCAGTTTAATGAATTCATCAACATGTTCTTTTCAAAGCTGGGAAACACAGGAGTCTATGGGGATTGAATCACTTTTGGAACCAGCCTCAAGAGTTCATGAGATGAAATGCACTTTTTGGTACATTTGAGTGTATCTTGTTATTTGATTCAATTTCAAATAAAAATGTGAGCTAATACAAATATTACACTAACCCCAACCATGAGCATGCAAGTCAACCACAAAGACTCCCTTTGTGAGACACACTAGAAACAAAAAAAGAACATTTGAGCCCTTTTCAAGGGCTTCAGCTCTCATGTTATTCATAATTTCAGTTTGTTAACCTCCAATTCGTGGCGTATTTTGTATCTGCAGCTCATGGGTACTGCTGCCTGAGTGAGGATTTCCTGCTTAAATATTTTACAATTGAATAAAATGGATAGCATGCAGTCATAGTTCAGCAGTTCTTTATTACAGTGGGATGACCTCTTTTTTTTGCCAGCAGGGATATGAAAAAATGATAAAGGCCAATGGCTCTATTATAACCACAATCACTGAGGCTCTGCAGAGCAGAGAGCATGCATATCTTAAATATAGGCCTGAGCTTCTCAAAGCTGCACTGCATTCATTAATTTTTGATGTGAACTTACATAAGAGACAAAGTGAGCGCTGCAGGGTCTGTCTTACAGGCAGGGACTCCGCCTGCAGAGGGGTTTCCACATTTCACTAAATCTTAAAACCACGTCCATACAAGTGTAATGGATGGTGTTTTTGGATGCAACAGGCATGGATGATACCGACTGCTACATGAGCATGAATCTCCACAGGTTGTGAGGTGGATGGTGTCATGACAGTGACAGTATAAACATGTCCACCTTTGAAGATGTTGCTATACTTTTTTTTTTTTTTTTTTTAACAATAGACTGATGCCTTTATATGTCTCCTTGTAACAGCAAAACAGCAATATGTAAATTATTGCATTTTCTTAATTTATGTGCAGTAAAGTACTTTAATGTGATAGAATGATTTCCTGTATCAAAAATGACAATGATAATATCCCAGAGTTGATGTCTTTAGATTGATAGTTGTTTTGGAATCAACCAATTGTCATTATATAAAACACACACACACACACACGATAATGGATTTTACCCATAAAAGAGCCTTTCTTTTGAAGAACAGATCATCACAAACTTCGTACCAGTGTCAATGGTAAAAAGCTGAAATTACATTTTACAATAAAAAGTCTAAACACTATAAAATGTCAGACAAGAAAATAAAAGCTCCAAGATAAAAACAACCTGAAAGCAATAAAAGAGTTAGTTTGTTCAAATAATTTCCAAACCGAGTCAAAAGATGAGATGAGATATATATTTGTATTATTTTAATACTTGAAAGGAAGCTGAAAGGAAGCGGAGCTCCGCTAAGAAAATGTAATAAAAAAGGCAATACATTTTTAAAAAGTATTTTCAGCACAAACAGCAACTTTAACATACAGAAGAATGAACACCCAGCGGTTCAAAGTTCGGCAGTAAGGGAGGAAGCGGTTTTGCCTCGGGGTGACTCAGATCACATCGATCTGTAAATCAAGTCCCAGATGGTTTAGACTCCATCTGGGGTCTGAAGGTCTGACTCAGTGAGATCACAACAACACACTTGTTTGCAGTCTCATTGTCAGTGTAGCAGGTCAGCCTGAGATGTCAACACTTGCAACGAAAAAGGCATATGGATAAAAACCAGCACGAATGTCTCGATGTACATCTGCGTCACGCCTCTTGTTTTAATGCCCACAGCAGCCAAGGAACAGCTTGCATTTAAGTGAAGTAAGAGCCACAATTGTTTTTCACTTTTACTGCAAAAATGGCTGCTAAGCCAGTGTCTACAGACTGAAAACAGAATCAGATGAGACTGCAACAAACAGACGCTTCCTATGCAGTGCTGCAATTTAATAAGTAAAAACAGTACATGTAGAATCTTAGGGCGAGGGCTTTTTATCGAGTCACCATTTTGAAAGCAGAGCTGAATACACACAGTGAGACAGCATGTACCACACAACAACATGTATGGCAGTTTTACTTGGTACTTCAACAACTACACAGACGCAGAATGAAGCACCAGCTCCTCTTTTCCGTCCACTTGGTGGAGAAGCGCTGATTTACAGCAATCTACCAAATGGAACAAAAATAAAAACACATGCTAGAGCCGCTCTTCCATACAGAACGGACATTGGTTAAAATTAATATAAATATATATCCGGCCACTATACGAGTCACACCTCTTTACATTTACTGTCTGATATTCAATATCCAACCTAAAAAAAACATTAATTGAATGATGAAACCTTCAGCCTGCCCCTGAACTATTAATGTTAATAACAATTTAATTTTTCACAACAAAGATACCAGCTATGTGCTGCATGTGGTGCTGTTAAATAGTCTTCTTAAGAACTGTTATGGAAGGAGCAATTACACTCTGCTGCAGACACGGATGAGTAGGCAGTGCTGTTATACTTCTTAGAAGTCTGACTAGTTGCTACATTGTAATGTGAAGTCTCCGCTTCTGAGTTGCCATCTGACTGGACATTTATGCTTCAGTGGGGAATCTAGCTAAGTTGTAACCGCAAACTGTGGCGTCGACACAGCTCACAACTCACAGCCTGTATATATCCAGCTACTCTTACACTGCAGTTTTTCATTTTAAGAATACCCTTCATCAATTTAAATATAAGGAGTAATAATTTAAAAAAAAAAAATCTAAATTCATGGAGGGAGATTGCTGAAACTATCAAAATGAATACAAGGGAATATACCAGCATTGCAGCATTTTATTTGTTTCTATCAGCTGGTACCCCACATAAAACATAGGGACACAACCACACGGTAATTAACACAATGCACCTCGCACGAGAAATGTTGACAGCAACGGCGGCCACTTAAATCGGTTACATTTTAGGCTCTACAAGTAAATCACTGCAGAAGTTTAAATCAGGCCTGATTATGAAATTCATATCCCTCTGACTCAACCAGAGCCAAGCAGACTCACAGACATGGAATCTATAACATGCTTTTAACTGACTGACACGACCAGAAAGCATCTGCGTGGCCATAAAAAAAGCTGGTTAAATTCTTTGAATACCTATACTGCTTTTTTTATTACCACTTTTAGCAAAGAATATGCCTGCGAACAATCCGTAAACAGCGTTGTCAATGTTATGTTGATGGTGTTGTTCAATAAATATTAGTGTGTTTTTGTATAAGCTAGGATGTGTTTTGAACCTTCACCTTCAGCCATGTTAAACCCACCTGTAAATCCTGTGTATTCTGAAGCTAAATCTTATGAATCTTTTGTGCATTGTGGTTCCCATTTCCCAAGTCCTTAAATTCTCTCTTGCATTGATGGAAAACGGCATCAAGGTCAAGGAAAAGTGATTAGACAAAGACACGGGGTTACTTTTTGGACTTTTTGACCACAGCCTTGGTTAATTCTTCTTAGGCTAAAGGAGCTAGAGCCTCATGCAGGCCGTTCAAATGACAGACGCACTGAGTCAGCATACGTCGTCTCTTGTGGTCATCAGGACGACGGCAGCAGCTTGAGACAGATACAGAACACTCGACTGTCTGCAGGTAGGCGTGACCGTGTGTCTTCAGTGGGGACGAGGTCGAGGTTGGTGAGATAATAATGATCAGCATGAGAGCTGGAATTTACAACGTACTTTATTTTTAGACATTTTTATTAACATCACTTCAACTGCATGTAATATAGCTACTTTGTATTGCTTTAGAGCACAACTGGCTCCACCTGTCTGTTACAGAAAGGCAAGAGATATACACCCCCTGCTGCAGTAGCACCCATTACATGGCTCTGTAATACACCGTTATAACCAAGAAATCTATTCAGGAGATTATTTAAATAAGGCTGGGCAACAAAGATCCTAATTTTGAATGTGATCTGCTCTTAAAATGCATCACCAAATAAATAGCAGCGCAGTATGAGGCCTGCTCCATTAAGGGAGAAGAAAAACAATCATAATTACTAGGGGTGCAACGATACAACAATACAAAAGCGAGTTTATTACAGAGAAATGGCTCTTTCCAAAATAAAAGCTATACTATACGCTTCTTCTGGGCTATATTCTCAGCAGCATATAAACATATCAGGTCCCCATAAGGAGAATCACGTGCTAACGGCTGTCTAAATGACTCGGGTAAAGTTTGTAGCATGTGTGCTTGTTGGTTTTGTCTGCTTCCACTTGTCTTTGCACTAGTATGATGTCAGAGTAAATGGGCTATCATATTCGTTGTGTTCCCACTAGTGCTGTCAGCGTTAATCTCGTTAAAATGACATTAACGCCACAACACGGCAAATCTCCGTTAACAAGTTACCGCGGATCGCCCCGTGCTTGGGGCTGGACGGCGTCAACACGTTAACAAGCTAACTGCGCTACCGCACTAGTTCCCACAAATTGAGCATTGCGTGGCACATCCGACATACTGTTTTACTTTTGTCCATGACGCGCTTACCATCAGGGTCATGCTTCACATGAAAACCAAGATAGTTCCAAACGCCAGATCTGAATGAGAGTGGGGGAGGTTCAATTTCGGGTAGCGTTGAGGTAGTTGCCATGTTGCAACGAGCTTAGCTTCTGTCTTGCTAGCTTGCACTGCGCTCAGTGGATCTGCACTCGACAGTGCAGCCTAGGCGGAGTAGTCGAACGCAGATCCACTGAGCGCTCAACACAGACAGCATCGTCAGAAGAAAAGTTGATAAAATAAATAAAAAATGTTGTATTGTTTGATAAATATGTGTACCGAACCGAAAGCACTGTATCGATCGGTTCAATATCGATACGAGTATCGTTGCACCCCTAATAATTACTCTGGTAATTATTGAGATGATGGTTATTTAAAAATAATTATTCTAAGACTTTGAAAAAACTGTACATATTTTTTCTACTTCTTCTTTTAAAATTGGATTTTAATTATATCTTAATTTGTTTTATATAGATTATCTTGTTTTAATAGTCACTGCAAGCCACAACTGTAGCTGAAATAAAAATTAGACGAATGCCTTTATTTTACATGAACTTAGCAAAAGCCTGAACAGCTGTGACATTACTAAGATGACACTTAGTTTGTAAAACAGAAAAAACATGAGGAAAAGGGTTTCAAAGACGCAAAGAAATGGATTTTAATTCTGCCTCAAAAACATCACCATGTTGGATTTTTCTGTATCTCAGAGTTTTCTGTGGCGGAAGGACAAAATACTTTATACGCAGGAAAAACCCAGCAAGTCGTATCTGATGTATGCTGATAATGAAATAATGTAATGTACTAAAGAAAAAGGATAAAATGTAAAAACCTTTTGACTGGGGTGAGATGCTGCATCAGCTAATTCAATAGAAATCTCTTTTCTTGAGCAGAGTTTTTGGTCATTAAAAACTTTTCCACTATAAATAACTGTTCCTGCACCATAGGTTTGCCTTCTTGTGGGTCCCAATTCCCAGGAGAAGAGAGGGAGTTTGGTGTTATGTGGATTGAGTGATGGTCAGCCTAACGGTGCAATCTTCAGGTACAAAAAGTGAAGACAGATCATTTTATTTTCTTGGCCAGTCCTGCAGGTAAGATCTGTGTGTGGGAAGCACTAAAGTAAATCCATGACACGTCAGTATCATCAGATACTGAAATCATAGTCAGAACAGTTTCAGCCAAGTGCTTTACAACCAATCTGCCACTACAATAAAGGCAACAGTCCAATTTACACATAAAACTGCCACTGGACTTACCAGAACAGGTTGCCTGTCTCTCACATACCTGACTAAAATTATCGTAAAATTATGAAAACGAGGTTCATTTGTTTCCCAATTAACTGATGAGTATAGATAATGTGAGAAAACAGTGAAAATGTCCATCACAGTTTAATCACAGCCTGGGGTGATTTGTCTAGCCTGCAGCTTGACACCCAAAGCAGTTTAGAGTGATATAAGCGATCAATCAACTAATCTGTTCAGTTCTAGTTCGATCAGATGTAGGCCACCTTGCCTGAAACAGCGCCCATTTAACCTCATAATTTATTTATCCAAAAATACAGCGTTAACCTTCAGCGGCAAAAATCAGTGATGCTGCTGTTAAGGTTTAGCAACAAATAACATCAAGATGCACCAACATAGGTGTGGCAGGACCACTTCATTTGAACCACTTAATGAGAAATCTAAATAATCCTGTAAACTGTACGAGATGGTCTAATACGACCATTGTTATACATGGAAATAGCATTGATCTATCCAGTGAAGACATTCAATGAACATGTTTTGTTAGTTAGTCAACTAATTCACTGACTTGCAACTAATTTGATTACCAAATGACTGTAAAAAGGTACCCGCATAACATCTACTCCATAGATATAGAGTAGTATTACCAGATGGCCATTTTTAAAAATATCATCATTACTTTTAAGCCACTTATGTATAACTAGGCGTGAATCCTGTCTCATCTGTTGTATGGTGAATTGAAGGGGTCCTTATAGACCCTATGATGTGAACACAGGGGTGTCCTTAGGAGTTTTTCCTGGCATTCTTATGCTCATCTTGAATTATAACGTTTTCTGTCACATTTTCTTCTACTCAATTAAGATTAATATAAAATAATTCTTTCATCGACTTCCCAAAACATTTTGACATTGAATAACCATTGGCTGTCCATCTTTTCTTGATGTCTAGTCTTGAAAACACGCCATAAATCCGACTCAAACTCTTGACCTCTCTCTTGACCATTCATCCATTTTCTTCTGCTTATCCAATTCAGGGTTGCGGGGAGGGCTAGAGTCCATCACAAGAAAGGCAAGAAGATGGGTACTTCCTGGACCCTGCCTCCAGGCTGACACAGAGACAGACAACTATTCATGCTACCATTCATTTAACACCTACAAACAATTTAGAATCACCAGTTTACCACCAGCTTAGCTTTTTGACCATGTTTGCTGGGTTTCCAACAGGGATGTCCAGATGATGTTGATAAGATAACACGCAAGAGATGGCAAAATTTTGTCTTCAACTTTCATTCTGGAACCACATATCAACCAAGACACCAACATAAAACAGTGGTTTAACATAAACTTTACTTTGCTGTAACGTCTAACAAAGACACCCAGGCAAGAAAAAGTAAGCCTAGCAGATATGTCTGTGAAGGTTCTCAGTCATCCAGGTCATCGTAGTCAAAGGAGCTTGCAAAGAAAGGCGTCTGGACTTCTTTAAATTACTTGAAGACGTTTCCCCTCTCATCCGAGAAGCTTCTTCAGTTCTAAGGTCAAATGGTGGAGAGTCCCAGATATAAACCTAGTGGGAGTATCCCCCCACAGAGGGACAAAAGGACCCCCTGATGATCCTCTAATCGCCTGAGCCAAGGTGTGAAACTGGGTGTGGGTCCCAATCAGCCAGAGAGAAGGAACACACACGTAAAGGAAGCCCTCAAAACATGCTTCTATCCTAAATGGGCGTTCTTAAAGTCAGCAAAGAGGCACAGAAAAGAAGACCAGACACCAGCGAGGGAGGATAAGAAGGACAGACGCAACAACATTGTCATCCCCTATGTAGCCGGTGTATCAGAAAAACACAGGAGAGTTTTCTCCAAGCATGACATCCCGGTGCATTTCAGACCCAGCAACACGCTCAGACAAAAACTGGTTCACCCGAAAGACAAAACGCCAAAACACAGACTTAACAATGTGGTGTATGCGGTACAGTGCAGCAAGGAATGCTCAGACCTCTACATTGGAGAGACCAAACAGCCACTTCACAAGCGCATGGCACAACACAGAAGAGCCACCTCCACAGGACAAGACTCAGCAGTCCATCTGCATCTTAAGGATAAAGGACACTCTTTCTAGGATGCCAATGTTCACATTTTGGACAGAGAGGACAGATGGTTTGAAAGAGGAGTGAAAGAAGCCATCTATGTCCACTGTGAGCGACCATCTTTGAACAGAGGCGGTGGTTTACGACACCAACTCTCTTCCATCTATAATCCAGTTTTGAGATCCCTTCCCAGACGCCTTAACGCCCACTCACATCCTGGGCCATCTGATCTCAGGAATTCGCATGATAAGGTGGGGCCAGGTTTCACAATGAACTCACCCGAAACTCCGGCTGATTGGGACCCACACCCAGTTTCACACCTTGGCTCAGGCGATTAGAGGATCATTAGGGGGTCCTATTGTCCCTCTGTGGGGGGTTACTCCCACTAGGTATATATCTGGGACTCTCCACCATTTGACCTTAGAACTGAAGAAGCTTCTCAGATGAGAGGTGAAACGTCTTCAAGTAATTTAAAGAAGTCCAGACGCCTTTCTTTGCAAGCTCCTTTGACTAAGCCTAGCAGACAGTAAATGTTTGTCTCCAACATTGGCACAACCTTTATTTTGGAGCCATGCTTGATCCAAGGCTAGATGTTGACTAGAAAAGACAGCCAGTAGGCAGTTTGGCAGTGTCAAAAGGTCAGGAGTTTGAGTTTCCCTCATAGTATTTTTTTTTTTAATTTGTTATGTTGTTGTAGTCCATAAATAAAAGGATAATATACAACAGTTCCTTATCAGAGACTTAATTTGTTAGAAAGTCCAACCAGAACATCTAGGTGATAAGGAGGTACGTCCAACAGACGACCCTTGTTCAACTGTCATTTTCAAAACCTTGTTTAAACAAAAGCGAGACCTTAAAAAAGTGGCTCAATGCATTTGCCTGACAAGAAAATGATCCCTTCTCTAGCCCTAGGGGGGAGACACAAAACCTTTCAAGGTTGCCAGGAAGAGCATCTGGTGTCAAAATATGCCAAACCAAATAGGCAGTGCTACCTGCTGTGCTTGTGAATGGAGGACTAGTTAAAATCTTTAACCAGAATTGAGAGACAACGGTTATTCAAATTTGAAATGTTTGCTTGGTGTTATCATAATGGTTGGAAGCCACATAGTCAGATTTCATTCCAAACCTCGATAAACTGTACAGACTTCGGTGGAATACAAAAAACTAGCCATTTTCCCTTTAGAATCAAGCAAACAGCAAAGTCATTGCTGTCATACTTATAATTCAACCCTTTTCAGCAAAGAGTCTTCAAAGTTTCCCTTTCTACTAATTTCATTTTGCAAAAACCCTCTATGTTCCGATAATTTGCAGCAGCAGAAATCAGAAGGAGCAATGCCCTCTTTTGGAGGTCACAAGCTGAGGAGGAGTCACCTCATGAGCCAAGATGCGGGATCCCCCCTCCTTTCTAACGCAATAAGGCAGGACACACCCAGCTACAGAGGGGAGGAGGAGGAGAAGGTGGAGATGGATGAAATGAGAAGAGAGGAAAAAGAAGCAGAACTGCTGCTGCTCCTCCTCATCCGCCCAAATAAGCCGATGACGTAAGGATGGTCCTTCCTTAATTAAAATAAAGCGCAGTCGGTAACGATTTTTCCACCCTTGTTCAATACCGGCAGCCTTGAAAACGCAGAAGTAGTATTTACAGTGCGAGTGCTAAATATGGGGGAACCACTCCAACAAGCTTAACAAGCTCATCCTGAAGGCGCCACATTCGTGTCAACAGTGTGAGGACACCACAGTGATACAGAAATATACACAATTAATATCACAACAGGGACAAACAACCGCAGCAACCAACGCTCGCTGCTCAGAGAGCTGTTTTTAACCAACTTACCACAGGTCCTGTGTTTTTTCTGATGGTAAAAGGCGCCTTTTCCGGTTACCACTGGAAATATCACTCGGAAAGCAACACACTCAAGCCAGAGACTGTTAACAAATTGTTTCCAGGCGCCCGGAGACATCCGCGGGCGGTCTGATTCCTGCCTCGCAGCCAATGCACCAGCAGATACGTGCCTCGCTGTCGCCCGGGGAGACCTGGCACCAGAGCGCCATTAAGAATCTGCTCTTTTTGATCTACATCTCCTTGTTGGGTTTGTGAAAACGCAATTTTGTAGCCATTAATAACAATTTACAGACCTTTTAGAAACAACCCTTCAATTCGGCATACCCCAATGACACGTAAAAATGTAATATTCAGAATAAAATAACAACTTTTACCAGCAGGCTCCTTACTTTGGCAGGCGGCAAACTAACTAGCAGTGCGTATCCAGTTCAAAAGTTGTTTTTTTCACCAAAAGTGAGTCATCGTCTGTAAATTTTACAGGTGTCTGATTAGAAACTATTGCACAATATCACAGTGTATGCTTTATGGGTATTTTAGTTTGTCGAAAAGCGTTTTAAGTTGGATTTTAAAGTCCGCATTATGAATGAAGACCCGACTGCGTTGACTGCAGGGAGGGAACGGCACGTATCGGGGCTGTAACCTAGCTAACAGCCGGGACGTTTGGCGAGGTGAAAGAGACAGAAACCGTAACTCGGGGTTTCTAAGAGACACTGTTGCTATTAGGGAGGAAAATACGCCAAGATGCGTATTAAAGTGCGTCGGACTGGGATAATTGTGCGTTCACACCTGTGGAAAATCCCAAAAATCTCCCTGTAGTTGCTAATAATTGGGTGTCAAGGTAAAGAAACGGCAGTTATGAACGTTACCCGGATGCTGAGCAGTGCGGACAACTTGGGGGGGGGGCACGACAGACCCCTTAAAACACAGCAAAATGTCACTTTCACGGTCTCCGACAGACTAAGCGAGCCTTTCTTGGCTTTCAGCCACAAGTGAATTGAAAGATTGTACAGACTCGTGGTGAGTTAAGTTTAATTAAGAAGCAAAAAAACACTGAGATTAGACGTTACCTCCACTCCGTGGATCTTCGTCCAAATCACGTCCTGTGGCTGAGTCGGAACGGTTGGGAAGCGTCTTTAGTTTAGAGGGGTTTGTCCATTTCCCAGCAGAGCTCCAACTTGAAAACTGCAGTGGCGAAAAAAATGACTGACAGGCCGGGTGGTGGTTGGTGGATAAAACCTTGAACCGTTCCTGACGTTTAAACCGTTTTTAAATACATCAGTAGGGGCACCAGCTCTGTTCCTGCAGTGGTGGCGGCAGCCCCGAGCAAGGAAAACAAACCAGATCCAGATTCAGTCAGAAACGAATCCTTTAAAAGGAGAAGATAAACTCACCCTCTCTCCCTCTCTTTTTCTCTCGCTCACTCACTCTCTCCCTCTCCTGGAATAAAAGCAGAGGAGGGAAAAGGCTCTGTTAACAAAGAGCAGATCCAGAAAATGAGGACTGGTGGTGTGTTTGTGTTGCTTAGCGGTGGGTGGAACTGGAGGTGGGGTCCGGCACACTCAACCAGACCAGAGGAAACACCAAAAGTCCGGATCAGATCTTTTCCTGCCAAGCTGGGAAACTGAAAGAGAAGGAGGTGAGCTTGTGGTGGCGAGCAGGGGGGAGGGACCAGACCGGGATTGCCCTGTTTTTAAGGTGGATCTATGAATTAATTAGGTAACAAGGCAGAAACAGAGCCCTGCTCTCGAGAACAGCCCCGGGCCACAGATGCAGTCTGGAAACTCAAGGGGGGGGGGGGAGAAAAAAAATCCAGATGTATGGAGTCTCTTTTCAGCCAAACAAATCGTTTAGAGATAGTACGTTTAGAAAAACTGTTGTCAGACTAATTTTGAGATAAAGCTTTTTAAAGACTAAAGCCATAGTTACTTCACGTTTTCAGAAAACCCTGCCCTGATTCAAGAAAAAGTCAAATTTTTACCAAAAAGTCTATTTTGGTAAAAAATAAATAAATATTTAAATAAAAATAAAAAAATGTTACTAAACAGTAATAATTTGAATCAAAAAATAATAAAGCCAAAATATGATTTTTTTTCCCCCTTTTTTTAGAAGAAGTATAGTTTGAGGCAAAATCCACAACAAAAGTCATATTAAATAATCACTATACTGGTGTGCATTTGAAGCCATCATATCAATTCCAAAATAATTCAAGGCTAAAGTTTCAGGATAAACTCAGAATATTTTTAAGTTTCTTCATGAATTACCCCCCTTTACCTCTTTTTTTGTATTCGCTTATTTTGTCACAAAGGTTGGGGGGAAATTAATGGAAAACACCAGTTGTAATGTAAAACTTTTTTTTCTTTTTTGAAAATTCTAGATTAAATCTGAGATCTTATTATTAATTAATAAAATTGTAATCTTTTTACTTTAAAAAGTGTTTTAAAGGTAAAGTACAATTCAAAGATGAAAATCATATTTTTTTAATATAAAATTATAAAAGTGATTGATATAATCTGATAAAATTTATCATTTACCCATTATGCCTACCAACTGACTGGCAGCCTGTCCAGAGTGTATCCAGCCTCTTCCTCAGTGACAGCTGGGAGAGGCTCCAGCCCTCCTGTGATGTTAAACTGGATGTTTTCTGTATTTTCTTTAGTTAGGCATTGAATAGTATTTGCCATTTACCATTTATGGAAATATTTAAAAACTTATTTAAGTGTTTCTTCTTCAATCACCTTTTCCACATTGCATTTAATCATTATTTATTATTAATCTCTGGCTATCTTCCACAGCTAGTCTTTATCCTGTCCATCCTGTCACTCTCAATCAGTGTTTCCCAACCTTTTGGAGCTATTTCACGTTAGAAAAATCACACGGCACACCACCAAACAAAAATGTCACAAAAAGCATATTGATAATTTTTCCCCATGCACCAGGTATAGTGAAATTGACTCGGTTTGTCCACAACAGAAATGGGCAGTAGTGCATTACAAGTAACACGTTACTGTAATCCGATTACTTTTTCAAGTAATGAGTAATGTAAGGGATTACTATTGTAAAAAAAGACATTAGATTACTTTTACTTTCCTGTAAGCACGCTGTGTTACTGCGTTACTAAACTGTCATGATTTTGTTTGTGAGAGTGTCTCATGACAATGACGTTAAAAAAAATTATAATATTAAAACTAATAAAACAATTTTTAGAAAAAGGCTTTCCATTTGATTCAATTTTATATGATGGATTATGCATAAAAAATAGAATTGGCCTGAAAGGTCTATTGCTTTTTTATGTATTCAGGTTGTGTATCATGTTTTTGAAAAGTAACTAATTACTTTTGAAAATAAGTAATCAGTAAAGTAACGGGATTAATTTTTTTCAATAAAGGAAAAACTTTAGTAACTAATTACTTTTTTCAAGTAACTTGACCAACACTGGTCCACAATATATATTTTTTGCTTTCTTCTGACCACTACTCATGCTAGGGCCTTCATCTGGGTCGGAACTTTCTGCAGGACCCAGTTCAGATTGACTACTTTTTCTTTTCAAATATTTATCTATTGCTATTTCATGCTGCGACTTCCAACAGCATGACTAGTATGTAATTTCTTCTTCGTCTTCTTCTGTTTTACAGGCGATTGGCAACCCATTTAATTAGAGCAGGTAGCTGTACTGCCCTCTAGTGGAAGAGAATGTAATTGTTCTGTGCGTTACTCACAATCGCGAGTACTAATCAGGTGGAACCAGATAATCTTCCACAGCACACCTGATCATTTCACTCACAGTGGTTGGGAAACTGCATTAGATGACTGCTCTGAGCCTTGTTCTTCTGGAGGTTTCTTCCTGTTTTTTTTTTCCTGTTAAAAGGGAGTTTTTCCTTTCCACTCTCACCAAAACACTTGCTCATAGGACATGATCTGATTGTTGAGGTTTTCTGTTTTCTCTTTATTATTATTGTAGGGTTTTAACTTGTAACTTGTAAAGGACATTCTTGAGGAAACTGTTTTTGTGATTTGGTACTATACAAATAAAACTGAAGTGAATTGAACCACAGTTATCAGATTACATCATATTGTGTCCATCTGTTGGACACACCCAAGAGTCTAAACAACTCCACCCTTGTAACCATGATCTAACCACTGTGCTGAAGACAAAGAAGATCCATGGTAAAATACTTTAAAACCTTTCTCAGGACATTTATTTTAACATCAATTAAGTTTCATAACTTTTTCACCCTGACAAGAATAAGCGGAAGAGAATGGATGGATAGAAGTGTTACATTAAGTTCCTGAGTTTTGTTACCTTGTAGTAAATACAAACAATAAGAAAGTGGATGCTGCAACACATTAGCAACCTGTCCACCTCTCAACCCATGACTGTGATAGCCCTCCTGTGACCTTGAACTGGACAGGTTGGTAGATGGATGGTACTTTTTATTATGAATATTTTTAAAGTAAAATTAAAGATTAAAACATGACAAAGGTACCTCTTTGGTGAGGTGTTTTGGGTATGACCATCTTGGAAGAGGGAGGTCTGGACATCTGTCCCTGAGACCCAGACATAGTACAAGTACAAGATGAATTGGTGAATGAAATAAAAATTTATGGAGAAAAGTTAGAAAAAGCCAATATTATTGAGTAGTAGTTATATTTTTTTTACTCAGATTTATTTGGGGACTTCCAAGAGGAGTCTTGACCCTCTGGTTGGGCACTTCTTTTGATTTATGTTCAGTTAAAAGACATTAAATTTAATCTGTCTTGAATTTAATTGAATCTCCAACAATCAACAAAGGGTCTGCTTGAAATAGCAGTCTACTGAATTGTTCTTGCGTCATCTGTTCCTTTATTATGGGGGTTTGGTTGGGTTTCATTCTCTTTGTTGTGTTTAGTTCTGGGTAAAATCTATTGAAGTTCTTCCCTGAAAATGATTTATTTAAGCCTCCAAGCTCCTGTGCACATCTGTTTAATATGGAGATATGAAAAAAAAAATCAGAGACCACATCATTATAAATCAGAGGTGGAGGTGGATGTTGATGAGATGGTGATTTATTTATTTATTTTACTCGTGCAAATGCAGAACTTGAACAAAGATTCTGAAAAGAAATTTCTCTCTGACTGCCAACTGGCCACTCAATCAGCTCTTCCTCCTACGCTATGCTAATGACAGAGAGGCAGAGAGGTGGTTAAAGCTGCCATTTAACAGCACATTACACTGCCTCACTTTAGATAAAAAACTGACTGCAGATGAAAGAGAGCTGCAGAAATGTTCAAAGTCCTCACCAGTCCCTATCTCATCCTTACTGTGTGCATTTGTGAGACGTTGGTTTTATTAGTCTCAATTTACACTTGAAACACCGTATAACCTTTGCACTACACAGTTTCCTTCCAGTTATTGTTGGAGATATCAATATACTGTATTTTAAAACTCAGCAAATAAGTTGTACATTCAAGTAAGCAATTTTCAAATAGCATATTTACAAGGAAACTGTTTTTTTTTTTTTATTTGAATTTTTGAATTTGTCTGACTTATATTTTGTATTGTTTTTTGTTCCATCTCCAAGGCAAAGGATCATTGCAAGTTGTTTGTCTCTTTGTCAGCAAGATTATACGAATGACTGCCAAGCAGATATTTCATCACACTTGGTGGAGAGGGGATTTAAGGAGCATTTTGGTGCAGATCCAGATGAGTTTCTTTTAAATATTTGAATAAAAATGGATTCCATTGGTTAACAGAACATTTGATGTTATGTGCATATTTAAACCATCCATCCATCCAGTTCTTTTAACATTAAATCTTAATAACATAAATTCACAAACGTTTAACTTAGAGGACCCACTTTGTTTTAATTCCAGTGGTTAGGGGGTCAAGGGTGGGGTTATAAAGACTTTTGGGTGGGTGGGTCTAATTGACAGGATATGATATAATGTGATTGTTAGTATAGTCAGGAAAAGCACATTGTAAAAAATGGAAAACAGCCTGGTTTTGTTTTTTCCAAGAAGTTTATGAGCATACCATTTAGTAATATTTGACTTCAATACTCTGTGGAAAAATATAGGAAGACATCTAATAATATTATGACATTATGTATTCATTCTAACATAAATAATAAGCTTATTATGTCAATTAGTAATTAGGCATTGATCTTGAATGTTGATTTGGTGGGCTGTAGAAACAAGCTGTAAACTAACACATGCCACATCTTAGTTTCAGAGATTTCTTTGTGTTTCATGTCAACAAGAATTGAAAAGGCCATTCGCAGCGTTGGTATAACAGGCGTCCAGACTGGAAGCGACTAGCAGCAACTAGTGTCATCTGGCTGACCACAGACAGATGAATGAACTGCTGGTGAGCAGTAGCTATTACAGAGTCTGTTTGAGGCTCAAAAATTCACAAGGAGTCCTCCAACCAGATTCATCACCATTATGTTAAAAATATTATAATGAATTAATAATAATACCAGTTTAATATTTCTTTTATGTTGGCTGAAGTAAAATGACAAAAAAGTAACATGGCATGTCATTTTACAAGGATTCTTTAGAGTGCAATGCATGTACAGTATAATAAAAAAGTAAAAGCAAAATTCTGAACTTAACATTATCAGCATTTGGAGGGGGTGACCTTATCCTTCTATTCTGGTGTTGATGCCAGAAACGATTTGGGGAAAAGATAGCATGATATAGTATAAGACACTCAAAACAGTTAATAGCATCAAATTACAAAGCTTTAACATGGCAGATATGGAATATACAATAAAATCCACACACCACAATGCACATATAGCACAATAATATGCACCAGTAATGGATGCCAATGTACTTAGAATGCATATCCAAATTTCTTTATATCAGAATTTTTTATCTTAGCATTAACAGTTTGACAGTTAGCTCAGTCGATCCGCTTTTATCATTTTACTTTAATAAAGTCCAAAATTACAATAAGTTCTCTTATATTATTGTTTATTGGCAGCTGTCATTATTCTTCCCCATCTGTTCATCCATTCATGTTCTTGCACTGATGCAATCCAGTCCGTGTTTGTGCTTTGCATCCATACAGTTAATAGATGCTTACTTCATTTGCTAGAATTAGCCAGCACCTTAACACTCCACCCTTTCATCTTTTCAGCATGGTCAAAATAGATAACTGGCAGGAGCAACAGTTTAGTTTATTTACAACATATGGTGTCCCTCAGATCTCTTAGGATGTTTCAGTGAACTGTCTTTGCACAACCCTGCAAATGTATAAATAAATAAACAAACAACAACAGGGTTGCTCCTGGTCACTCCCCTGAGCTGATCTGCCACCACCTGGATGGGGGCGGGGATTCTGGAGGCATCCCTGTTTTTGGCATGGTCACTCTGGACTCTTTTGCTGAAAAACACTATTTAGGTTTGGGAAGAGAACTTTAATGACCACGGCTGATTCTCAGTACTAAAGTCGAGTCAATTTGTCATAGAAGTTGCTCCATAGTGAAAGTGAAGTGGTTCCAAAGTATAGCAGCAAGGAGCTCTGGATAGGAATAGCACCTACCTCGTACCTTTAGAGTTGAGAGCTAAATACATGTGCTTATAGGACTGGAAATCCATCATTTAGTGAATTTCTTTACTGATCTCTGTTGGTATGGTCTGGATTGTTATGTCACTGCAACAAAACAATGCTATCAGATTATGCTCTACATTTATGTATCAGTGGGCCAATAAAGACCCCCTCCTCTTAAGATACTGTGGTGTTGAAGATAGATATTTTCATGTTGCCCAAACTCAGAAGTGTCTTCTTGCTGTAACTACAGTACAAGTTACTGAGCTTTGTGTCAGGACGCAGAGTTCATGGTGGATGTAGTTGATACAACAGGTCACACCTCAGTTTAGTAAACTCAAAGGGCTTGGAGCGGGTTGTCTCAAAATGTTTTTAAAACTTAAAAAAAAAAGGTGCAGATTTTTATTTAATAAATCTCAATAAGTGATATCAGTGAGTGGAGTGTTTTACTGGAAGTCAAACTGCCACTGATCGTCCTGCTGTTAGCTCTCCATAAATCAAAGCTGGACACTGTTGGTTCAGACTGTTGGAGTGTCATAAAAGGAAAACATACTTGCAAAAGGGGGTAGTATTTTTTTTATTTTATTTACTTTTTAAAATGTGGATATGAAATTGAAAGTTTTTGCAGTGAACTTCAGACTTCAGATTCTCCCCATAAATTCAAACATTGTCTGATAATACTGGTGCTCATTACACCTTGTAACATGTCAGTGTTGATGTTAGACCCGACCCCTCAACTATAACTAAAATAGAAATAATGTGCCTTGTCAAGACTTACCTGCTTGATTCATTGCAGTCCTTTACCTCCCCTCTGTACCATATTGTTGTCACAACACACCCGTGATTCTAAGGTCAATATATCCTGCAGTGGCAGGACAGGCGGAAGAAGAACTTTTAATCGGAAGTCCAGCATCTGTAAATATGATAAGTATTAGGCTCTGATTTTTTTGTGTGGTCCATCTATAACGTCAAAAAACAGGTAATCCTGACATTTACTTATCGATTGTAGATAATATTGTTGTAACCTAGCTATGGGTGGGCCACAATCCACTGTACCTCTAGTCCTGTTCCCAAACAAAACACGCGAATCATGAAGAACTCCATACTGGATCAGCGGGGGCCCAGGTTACCAGCAACCACCTCTGGTGCTGTTTGCCAACTGGATGCTGCTGAAAACTGTGCTAATGTTGGCTGAAGACAAAGAGAGAGAGAGATGACATGTAAAGTGCTGGTGTAACAAGGGATGCAGGGTACAAGAGGGTTAAGATGATGTTTTAGTGATTAGTTAATAAAAACAAAGTATTAAAACTTGTAGGACAAGTTTGTATCTGTTGGTTTTTGGTTCCCCCCCCTTCCTGGTGAACTAGGGGTCAATTTGTCCTCTCACGAACAGTCAGCTTAACTGTGGTTTTGTATCAAAGGGGAGTGAGTTGACAGACCTTTCAGAATCCACAGACCAGCTGCGACTGTCACTCTTACCTGTAGGATGCATTCTGCCACTCACAGTCCGTGGCATACAGACCCAGGTCCACATACATGCACACGGATTCTTTTTCTTTCTCCCTCATAATATTGCATGTTATGGATGTAGTCCTGGTGAGATTTTGAGGGTGTTAGCCTATTTTGAAAGGTCAGTGTTCAGAATCAGAATACTTTATTCACTCCTAAGAAAATTATGTGGTTATAGTTGCTCCAAAACAGTCAGTACCCGACTGAACAAAATCAAATAAGAAATAGCTCTAATATATACAAATAGTTCAATTATAAATATCCAGAATATTACAAAGGTGAAATATACATGATTGACATTTTACTCTAAACTGTAAAACTTGTTATTTGTTATTTTACTGTAGAGCATAAGTAAAAGGGTGTAACTATTGTACTTTGTAGTGTGCATTAGATGGAAGAGTTGTACAGGGTGTGTCGTTCAGTGGTGCATTTGGGTAATCTCAGTCTCTCACTGAACATGCTTCTGTGACTGGCCAGCACCTCATGGAGTGGGTGGGAGGCTTTATCCAGTATTGTCCATATCTTGGACAATATCCGCGTCTCCGACACCTCCTTAAGCCAGTCCAGCTCCATTCCCACAACATTACTGGTCTTGTGGATCAGTTTATTGAGTTTGTTGGCGTCTGCGACCCTCAGCCTGCTGCCCCAGCATGCAACAGCATAGAGGATGGCGCTGGCCACAACAGTAAAAAAATCCTGTGCATTGCACACATGTTAAAAGACTTCACCCGCCTCAGAAAATACAGACAACTCTGGCCCTTCAACAAGGTGCTGTGAACAATCCTCAGAGATTTTTGATCCATATTGACATGATATTGACATATTGACAAGCACAGCTTGATTGTACTGCCTCGCACTCCTCTGGGGAAAGCAAGGCATTATCATGTCAGAAAAGAGACATAATCTCTTCAGCATGTCTTGGTTCTGCTCCAGGGTCTTTTCCCAGTTAAGCATGACCAAGCTGCCTGTAGGCATCATCCTGGTCAGACACCTAAACCATGTCCAGTGGATCCTTTTGTAGCAGTGGGAGCATCCATTCATCTCTGACGTTACATTGTGTTTCTCATTCTCGATGCAGTAATTGCATTGGTGTGGACTACACCGAACACAATTAAGCTGATAAGGTTCTGGAAATTCAGTGTTCTGAAATATAGAGGGATGTTTCAATGGACTCATTGAATCTGACAGGGTCTTTATGTCCTCAGTGTCCTCTTGACTGCCTCTGGCTTTAAGCTAAATTTATAGTACAAGCCTCTTACGGTCAACATGCTGTTCATTTTGTTAAAACTTTGGGTTGATTTGTGACATGATAACCTTGTATCAGATCAACCTCTTTTTCATCAGGTTGAGTTTTAAATAGCTGGAGATGATGGTGAAGTCAGTAGTGGCAGTCTTGAAACAAAAACATTCATCAATGGCAAAAAACAAAAGACAAAAGAGAGATGCTGCTTACATTGCCGTGTCCTGTGGTTAAAAAAAACACAGCAAAAAGAAATTTGAACTTTAATAAGAGATTTGTTATCATTTGAGCTTAACAAATTCAGGTATTTAGGTTATTTAATAATTTAAAATAACCTCCTGGAACCCATCCCTATACTCAAGGTCGTCTAAGTGCTTAAGTGCTTTCTGAATTGCTCTTCCACAAACCCTGAGAGTCTTAAAAAGGAAATTAGAGGCTTTTCAAGCTGAATCTTATGCTCATAATTGTGGGCTGTTCTGACTATGGGTTACACTAACTTTGCACTTATGAAATGCACTACGGGGGTTAACCAGGCTCTCCACATTGTTTCCTTAACTATCCTTCTGAGATGAGGACCGAAACAAGCTAAAGAAAACAGATGTGTTGATGAACAGACAGCTGTTTGGCTCGTGTCCATCTGACAGAACATATCCTCCTAGTTTAATCATATATATTCTTTTCATATATTTTTGCTTTAATAATAGTGCATTTATTTGTACAGCACTTTTAAAATGTAGTTACAGACCTTTTCCAAGATATGGAAAAAACTGTGCATTCAAAATGAAAACATGCACTATAATTGTTTTTTTTTTGTTGTTGTGTTTTTTTAAAGGCATAAAATCTGAACAAACAGTGTGAATGAATCCATTTCCTGCTTTTTCATGCACTACTGCCGCAGTCAACATGTTTTTGGGCTCTTCTAAACTGTGCCTGAACGCCTCCTGTGTAGAAACAGATGAAGAAGTGAAGCTGCTGCTCTGCTTACATGCTGCTCACACTATGCCTGCTGTATGCCCTCTAATGGTGGGAACTTCTTTCTGTGTTTACTTTTGATTTGACTCAGAGACATGTGAATATATAAACTGATTCATGAAAATTTTTTAAGACTTACGGAAAGCTCTGAGGGGTGTCAGACGACTTCATTCATATCATAGTCACATCCAAAAGGATGTGCTGAGAGTGATGCGCAGTCAAAAGAATCGCAATGAGAGTACTGTACCTGCAACTGACTTACTTTGCAATTTAGCATATTTTAGTTTGCAAATGTTTTTTAAGCGGGGGCCCTGATCCATAACCTAAACCATTCAAGGCATCTATTTAGTTGCTGGAGCTTGTCCACAGCCTGGAGGGAGAGCATCCCAAGAGACTCAGTTCAGGGCAAGAAAGTCACCTCTCCATCTGCTCATGGCTGCAAAGGCAGCAGGAGCTCTCACACACACACTCACACACACAAAGTTGTGTTTATGACACTTCAGAGGACATTTCATTGACTTGTATTGATTTCCTGGAGATTTACCACAACCATATCCCCTACTTGCCTAAACCTTACCCTGACCTTAAACCAAACCTTCACCCCATAATTCAATGGCTTACTTTATAGGAACTTAACTTTTGCTTTACAATGGGAGATGTGTCCCCACAATGTGACCATATAAACAAATTTATGTCCACACAAGATGAGTAATACAAACACACGAAGAGGCAAAGCAGAAGGGATACTTGTAATTTCCCAAAATGTCCTTTTGACAGCCTCAACATAGCCTCGACATATCTGAGTATCCGTTTTATAGGATTTATGTGTTTCAGCCAGCCTCAATGGAACAGCAGCCAGGAATGCAGATTGTGTCCTGGACATTTTCTCAGTCAGAGGATTCCTGTCTGACCGGTGCAGTCTACCCAGCCGTGCTCATTCTTTATGACTCAGATTACATTAAACATATTAAATTTGCTTTTTAATCTTTTCGTCCATTACGTCAGCTTATGATTAACTGGAATTTAAAATTGTTGCTCTGACTCATTCCACAGCCACTAACAATATAACCAGAATATTGTTTACCATAAATTGATGATCTAATTAAAAATGTATTAATGGTAGAAATCACTGAAAGCTGTTGTTTAAAAAAAAAAAGAAGTGCGGCACAGACTGAAGCAGGCTTCTGACTGATCTTGTTGTCTGTAGTGTAATAGCGTCATACATCACTGTGTGGTGTGTTATTGGTGCTTCTGCCCTGCAGTTTCACAGATACAAAAGACTGATTCCACCTGCGGCTCAGAGTTACTGCAGTCCTGCAGCTGTGGTGAATTTCATGGAAATGTAACTTTATACTTTGTGTTTATTTATAACTGCAAGACTCAGTGCTTCAGAATTAAACTTGTGCATCCTGTTTGAAAATACAGTTAGTTTCAGATCTTCAGCATCCTCAGAGGATAAATCGTGTGGCATTTAATGCAGTGTTTGTGCAAATGTCTGGTTACTCCTCAGTATCTGAAATTAGTGCGTGTCCCATCGTCTTACTTTCAGGGACAGCTCAGGTTGAGCAATTTGGAGACTAAATTAGAGAAGGAAGGTAGAGAGGGTTTGGACATTTGCAGAGGAGGGATAGTGGGCAAAGGATGTTAAATATGGAGCTGCCAAGAAAAAGGAAAAGAGAAAGACCACAGAGAAGGACATGCAGAGGGTTGGTGTGACAAAGGAGGGTGCTAGGGATAGATGGAAGCAGGCGATCTGCTGTGGCAACCCCTAAAATGAGCAGCTGAAAGAAGAAGGCGGCCTATATATATAATAATTGGAGAAACATGTAGGGAGCATTACTCAAGTTTACTACCCAAACTCTGTATTTCAATTAATAATGTTCAGCTTCTTCAAATGATATCTCATTGCTGAATTAAAGTTTTAAACATGAAAATATACACAAAGTAAAAGTATTCACTAGACAAAATCTCTCGGCTGTATTACAACAAATAAAAAGCTGTTTACATTAAGCACATAGCTTTATCACTTATTCCAGATTAACTCTCCTCACCTTAGCTAAGTTGCTAAGACTTATAACAGCAGTTTTCTCTTCATAATATTTTCTGTTTAAACTTTCTGTACAGATACAGTTCCAGAAACACATTTTATTTTGCTCCTTGTAGCGTTGCTTTCCAAGGTACTCAGAAGAAGAAGAAAATCTTAGGTGCCCACATGACGGCCATGCATGATTCAGGTTTAGAAATTGATGTGAAAACCTCTGAATCATGGTGGTGTCATAGTACTCTGGTGGTCACCAGAAGTAAAAAGGATCACAGAATTGCCTGGGGGATGTATTCAGCTTAACAAGATTTGTATTTTCAAATCTGCAAAACAATAAATTCCTAAAGCTTTAAAGTAAATTCTACAGAGCATATCAAATTCTGCTTTCAAAACTCCACCACAGCCCCCTCAGGACACAACCCGGGGAAGATATACAAACTTTTTTATTTACTTATACTTTCAGTTACTTTTAAGTTTCCTTGAGCAGCTTTCTTTTCCTTTAATAAATAGAAATAAACCGGCAGCCTTAGTGGGACATTTAACTTTTGTCCCTTGAAGAAATCAACACTCATCCTCCTCGCAGGTTTCTAGATTGACTGTGCTCAATGAGTGGGAGAGAACAGCAGCACCTTTGACTAATCCACAGGCAAAAAGAAACATGAATCAGCCCTGAATGTGCCTACCTGAATGATCTAAATACCAAAATAAATAGCTATTTAATTTTGTTTATGTTTGCATTTGCACAGAATGAACAAGTTTATTCTGACATTCCTATCCTCTGTGAAAGCCTAGACATTGTTTCTTTCATTTACAGATATAATTTGAGTCATATTACTATTCCCTTTGCTTTTTTCTTTCTTTTCTTTCAGCCGCTCCCTTTAGTGGACGCCACATCTGCCTCCACCTCTAGCTTCCGCCTCTGCCACACCAACCTTCTGCACACCTCCTTCACTACATCACTGAATCTTTTCTGTGGTCTTCTACTTTTCCTCCTGCCTAACAGCTCCATTTTTAAACAGCTAACACAACTCTTTGCAAGTGCTCGTGCAGATAGCATGCTAACGCCAAGCTAGCCAAGAACCCAGAGTGATGTTAAAGCTGAGTGAGTGCTGACTCCAGGCCAGCAACCAGACCCTGAACTTCACACAGGTAACAAAGGGATGAGCAGTCAGGTTGCAGCCTTCGTTCTTACCTGTTCACGTTTCTAAAGTAGCGATCGCTTTCATCTTTGCTTTGTGTCATCAGGTTTTTGTTCATACCTAAATATGAAAGAGAAGGATCACGTGTGTCCGCATTAGGACAGGGATTTGTGTTGATGTGTGGGACTGTAGCCTTTAGGTTTATATTATTTAATGGTAATCACGAAACAATGTGTTTCAGGTCATTTTACGGAAAACATTTTTAAAGTAACATTAGTGTAACAAATTACTTTCTCGTGTGTATTTATGTAATAGATTCCTTTGTTTGCATAATGACACCAAAAGAGGGGAAATATATCTAACATTTAAAAAAATGTGACCAAGCAACATGCAATTAATTTGCACAGATGCAATGTCTTTGATATGCTGCTTAGTGATAGGTGGTGATCCTAAAGCAGAGCCAGTGGGAACACAATGAGATAAGATAATCAATAAGAGAATCGATAACGGAATTAGAAAGGGTAAATTCTTCACATCACTTCCCATCCCTAATAATCAGTGGTTTTACAGGTCTCTGAATAAAATCTTTGCTTAGTAAAAAATTAATAAACTACAATTTAATGAGTGAAATGATTCACAATTTTATCTTTCACCTTTGAGAATGAACAAAGGATCAAACAGGTTGTTTAAAAAAAATGAAAAAAGCTGAATTGTCCTTTTATATTCCACTCGAACGTGTTCGGCTTTTAAACTAACATGTTTACACTTCAGCTGGAGGGTTTTATGAGGTGTCGTATGTGGGAGTTTTCTGTGAAAACAGCAGGAACCCATCAGAAACCATTGATACCATGAAATCGCGGATCAGCAGTCCTGCTGGAATGAGACGCAGTCTTCCAGAGAAACTTTTCAGTATTAATGTTAATTATGAAATGGAAGCTGTGATTCAAATCCATCAGGCTTATGTAACGCTGTGACTTCCTAGGGTCAGGATCCACCTACACGGCAGCTATCTGACAACACACAGCATTTAGACAACTACTTGAGGTGGAAACACATAAATCTCTCCATATATGCACTGACAAGGGTGACTGGATGTTGTATCCATGGCTACCTCCTCACGTAATCTGCATTATTTTTATCACAAAAGCCGTCCTGCTTTTTCTCCTGAGCCTCCTGGTAGCATGATATACACAGATTCAGTTCTATATGTGAAGAAACTAAACCGAAGAGACTCAGAGAGACACAGGGAGGGTGTGATCAGTACGAGCAAACTGGAGTCTGTGTGCCTTTAACTGGTGAAATGATTTCCATTTCAACTGACAGGCGTAGAGCTGCGCCTACAGACCCTTTCAATGAAATATAACTTATTTTCTCCCCACTCATTTTCCTCTGGACTAAGGATGAAAAGTATTTTGTTGCTGCGTCTGTATGGGCCAGGATGACAAATTCTTCAATCAAGAGTAGCCGATGGGCTGTGTTAATGTCTCTCAGAAGACGTTTTTAAGACATACAATTTGACTACACTGGAAATCAAATATATTCACAGTCATTCAGAGTGAAAAGCCAGCTATCATAGTGAGGGGGAGGAAGGTGGAGGCATCATATTTTTCTAAAAACATGAATAATGCCTCTCATTTTCAGAAGATCTCTGTCTCTATTTTAAGGCGAGAGATCTTCTGAAGCTGCTAAACTTCCCCTGGGAAAAATAATTTTTTAATCTAATGCACACAAATTATGCATGTTGTAATACAATATAAATTCATATGCACCTCTAACAATATGGAAAGAAGCCACTTAAATATTTCATTTTACACACAAGATGATTTACTATAAAAATTTCTCCAGTCATCTGCTATACGGCTGTTTAGTATGCGCGGAAAATGATTCCTCCTGATGACAAGTCGAGATGCAAAGGCAGCAACAATTTCACTGGAGTAAAATAAAATTTTATTAGCAGCCTTCTCTCCACTATATGATGACGGTGTGCATTTGAGGTCGTTAGAGACTCGTTCGTTTCGTGCCCTGTGGTATCCATTAGCTTTTAATAGTTTCAAGTGTTATTTTCTTCACGTGACTTCTGTGCTTTCCTTTTGTTATCTGTGTTTCTGGTCTTTCTGTCCAGGAACTTCCTGGCTTATTTTGAGGAGATTTTGTAAAAAATGTAAACTATAAAGAAATACTTTTGCATCTGAGATATCTTTCATGGTTGAATTAATGCCAGTACATCCAAAGTTACCTGATTAATTACCTGAAAATGTCCCACTAAAAGTTCCATCGTCATTATCCAGTCAGCTGCAGGTTTTTTTAGTGGACTTGGCTTTCAGGCTATCAAAAGTCATTGCACACTTCAACTTTTAGATATGTTTTGCGTTTGATCAGGTGTTTCCTCAGATTAGATCTGCTCTACATTTTGTACTACAAACGCTCCATAGAGTTTTGAAAAGTATAACCACACCTTTGACCTGTGTGTACTTGTTGCTCCTCAGTGCATTGAAAGCACACGTCATATTGTCTCATTGTCTAACACTCTGCTAAACCAGATATGCTCTGGTGCCTAAATTTGGCATCGCCTTATTTCGTGTAACTTTGTTCTAATTCAGATGACACTCTAAAAAAAATTCAATACCCAACCCTACCTTCATGATCTTCTTTTCTGTTGTTTTTCCACTGTAACATGTAATTTAGCATGTCAGGATAACAATAGATTACCAAAGTTATTGTTATAACATGGAATTTGTCATGGTCCTGGGTCGCTGACCCAGTGTTTTGAGTTTATTGTTATCATTTTCTAGTTTCTTCTGTTTTTGTATTAGTTCTTAGAGTTTGGGTCTTGTGTTTAGTGTTTCTGTTATCCCTACCTGTGTCCTCTCCCGGTGTTCTGTTCGTGTCTCTGAGTCTGTGTAAAACAGTCTGTGAATTTCCTGTTTTACTTTGAAGGTCTGTGTCTTGTTATGCACATTAGTTTCAGCTGTGTCCACCCCTGCGTGTCATTTCCTCATTACCTGGTGTGTATTTATAGTGTGTGTTTGCCTCTGCTCGTCGTCATGCTGTCTGTGTTACTTGGTAATCACTGCGTCTCTCTGCTCTTCATTCCAGCTCTCCATCCCCTGCTCGTCATCCCCTGTGTCATCCCCTGTGTCATCTCCACATGTTTCCCTGTGTGTTATTCCATGAGTTATGGTTTTGGGTTTGGTTTGTTATTAGTTTCCCCAGTTTAGGTTTATGTTTAGTTCTGTCCTCGCTTTTGTTATTTTCACCGTCCACAATAAAGCTCCCGTGCATCACAGCAAGTGCCTGCACTTTGGGTTCTTCTTCACAACACCACACGACTGCTGCCCCAGCCGTGACAGAATTACAAGTTTAAAATGTCTCAAGTATGCAAATGTTAACTTGAAAATTCATGTACAGCTAAAATCAAAAACGTACACAAAAATGACCAGAATGGCATTACATTTCCATGACTGTCATCGAGGTGCATCATGAACAACTGGTGGTTAAGGGCATGCTCACATTACGTGGACATTTCATCATCATCACCACTGGAAGCTGTTTTCAAGGCGAGTAAAACTGGTTAGAACTACAAGGAAAAAAGATACAAAAGCTGAAACGCGTTTTGAGTTTGCTGAGGTATAAACTGTGGTTTTCTTGAGACTGCAAACTTTACTAAAAAGTTTGTTTCAGCTATGTTAATACTAGTCAACCGTTACATAAGATGATCCCGACACCCTTTTTTATGGCGCACGGACCAAATTAAAAGCAGATTAAGTGTTGTAATAAACCTGTCTGTTTTCCCACACGTAATCACTTCAGTTGTTATTTACTGTAGCCATCAACAGTGCACTCTACACATGGTCTATTGACTAGCCTTAAATTAGTTTTGATGACCTTGCCAGCATGAGATACACACTGAACTGCCACTAACCAGGTAATGTTAAGTAGTAATTTCCCTCATAACCTGTTCACACAAAATCACACTCAGTTTCCTTTTGTGTATGTTTGACAAATACATCAGGTAATGTGTCATGCATGGTTGCAGGTTATACATGCGTCTTCTAAAAAGTAGAAATATATTTCTCTCTGAAATACTTGACAGTTAAGAAAAATAGCTTTATTTTTAATATGTGTTTGAATTCTTGCAGTCAATATGATCAAACTGTGTAAGTTTCCATAATAAAAGAGCTAACGTGATAGAAGAAACTGATTTTGGCATGGTATACTGCAATATCCCCAGAGTTGTTTCACTGATTTGTTGCATAATTTGGCAAACTTCATCCCTTGTGCTGCAATAAAAATAACATTGTTTATATTTTCTTTCTTGTTTTATGTTTGTGTGACAAAACTTGGTGCTGGATCTTTTGTATTTTTATGTTTTCATAGAAATGAAATGGTAAATTAGGTTTTGTGTATTTTTCATATTACTCGATTATAGCTTAGTTCAATTGCTCTGTAGAATAAATGATATGAAGGTTATAGTGTCAAGGCACGTCTTAAGTAGTAGTATAGGGCTATTGATGATCACATGGAGGTGACATAAAATAAATAGATATACTACCAGCAAGTTATTCATCAACAGTAGCAGTGCAGTATGTTTACATCATCATGGTTATAATAGCATTTATAGCTGAAGGTTTTTCATTCAGTTATTTTCCCAGGTCTATATGACCACACTTGTTTGTGTTTTTTGAATGAGGAGGACTTGGAAACTTTGAACTGTTTTTGTGGGAATCGTTAAACATTATAAAAACAGTCACAGACATTACTGAAAAAACTGTCCACCACCCTGCACACACACCAGACTGTCTGCAGCATTCAAATCTAAGGAAAGCTCTCTGTGTCCATTTAAGAGATCACCGTGTCATAGATGAAGAACTAAAATGCCCATTGAGCGACTTTATCGAGCCGGTTGGATTAAATTACTAAACTGTTTTGTCCATCAAGGTAAATATCTGAGGAATAGGGAAACTGTTACTTGCTGTTCTAATCTGTGTCCTTTTAAATCACACATTTACCCCAGTTTTATGTCACAGAAAAGTTGTTTTCGTCCGTATTGTACTTTAAAAGATTTCAAGAAAAAGAAACTGAAGAATTGGTAGAATGTGAAATAGCTGTTCATTTGCAGGGAAAAAATACTGACAGTGATGTTAAATAATTCTGACATGGAGCACCATGCACCATGAAACCAATGACAAAATTCAGGAAAGGCTTGCATCTTTATTTCTGAATTGATAAACCAGGAAATAATCAGTGATGTTTTTGAAACTGGCATTTTGATTGATGATCTAAACAGGTATAGAGTATTACTTTCACAATCCTGTGTCTGACTGGTGTTGGGCTCCAGTTTATGTTGTAGCTTTTGATAGACACCTTATTTCTGGGATATTAAGAGCAGAATACAATAATGTCAGTCTTATTTGAATTCAGAAGCGGGAAATTAGACATTTCTGCAGCTTAACAAATTGCTATTTCATCTGGCTTCTTGAGTAGATAAAGCTGAGTATCATCTGCATAGCAATAAAAATGTTTGCTATGCCCTTAAATGATACTACTGAAGGGAAGCATGTATAATGTAAACAAAATTGGTCCTAGCAGAGAACCCTGTGGAACTCCATAATTAACTTTAGTATGTGAAGAAGATTCCCCATTTACATGAACAAATTTTGATCTATTAGATAGATTTAATTCACTCAGCCCAGTACATTTAATATCTGCTCTAAACTTTGTAAGAAAGTATTTTGGTCAACAATGTTAAACACTGCACTGAGGTCTGGCAGGACAGCTAGCACAGAGATGGACCTACTGTCAGGCCATAAGTAGGTCATTTGTGACCCTCACTAACACTACTTCTGTACTGTGATGATTTATGAAATTTGAAGGCACTGATGAGCTGTGTGGCTTGTTTCTGGTCAGTGACGCTGGCAAGACCTGGCTCATTAAAGTGCTCCATAAAAACCCTCAGAGCTGTGCTGTGGTTTTCCTCCCTGACACATCTTTTTGGATTCTGGTTGTGCTTTGGTTTGGGTTTTTCAACTAAACAACATCGCATGTATCATTTCTTCACCCATACACTGATTTATACCACTGATTGTACAAACCGTGGTTAGATTCTTTCAAGTCTGGTTTGTGACAATCTGTGAAAAGAGCATTGGTCTGTTAAGACCATGTGAACTGAACACTGCTGAGATTGCCACCACTGCTAATTGATGGTGTTGTGGTGATATTGCACTTGAAAATCATGTAATTCTGTACCCAAAATATATTGTGGAACTCAGAACTGCAGAGCATTTTCTACTTTTACAGAGGAAAGCTTGTGTTACCTTGATGCCAAAATGAGTAAGACAGGATTGCGTTTCCACGCCAGAAATTCAAAACTAAACACTGAAACACTAATCTCATTTCATTTCAAAACGCAGAATGCAAGACAATGAAAGGCAACTTGTAAAATAGTAAAGTATTTACTGAATGCTAGGTGGGGACTGGTAACTGAGGGACCCAGGGGAGCTGTGAGGGACAATAGGGTTTTTTTTTTTTTGCATCTTCAGGGGTGGGTGGGGTTCATCCACCGGTTTTCTCCCTGGGAAGGAGGCTGATGGATAGTGAGCAGGCAAGCAGGGAAGCGATGTGAATGTTTCAAAGCAGGCTTTATGAGGAAGCTGACCAGCTCAGTAGACACAGGTTGGTTTGGAATATAAGAAAATCACTTTTTAACCAGCAGGGAGGCACTGAGAACAAGGGAAAAGGACATTGAGGTAAGTTCATAAAGGTGTTACAAAAAGACCCTGATTACCACACTTAAGAGGCTGAGAGCATTTCTTGTGCATGAAGGTATTTTTTTGTGATGTATTTAAAGTTTGTTTTCCTCTAAAATTAAGATGGAAGTAAAAATAATGTGTGGGAGGTTTCAGATTTGCCAACTGTGCCTACATTTTACCAGCTTTTTTGGAGCGTTGTATAAAATGTTTCATCTGGACACGTCTCCTCTGTATACACTCATTTGACTCACCAATTAAGTTACGCAATTGCTTAACTTTTATTTGAATATGTTACGACAGAGTTTGTTGGTGTGTTTGGAAACAGGACCCAGAAGCAGACGCTGAGAGAGGAACTGCAGGTTTTCAACAAAAAAAGAGCCTTTAATTGTGACTGATTAACAAAATTACAAAACTGGAAAACACGAACTATTAGCTATGAATTGTTAACTGTGAACTAGAAGAGAACTATGAATGTGAGAAAACTAAGGCCTGACAATGAACAAAGCTAGACAGAGGACTTAAATACACACAGGAAGTGATCAGGGGAAGTGGGAACACATGGGGAAACAGCTGACTGAAATAAACATAATGACACCACGGGGGAAGTGAAACTAATGAACAAAGAACACAAGACTCTTTCAAAATAAAACAGGAAACAGGGAGACGTAGACATGACAACATAAGAACTAAATATCACAACCTAGCATGAGAAGCTCACAATATTAACTCAAAAATGCTGGATCAGAGACCCAGCCCGTGACAGAATATCGAGAAACCAGATCTTACCTGGCCCTGTCATCATGGGGCTTCTGTAGACTGGAGAAGAGATTTAAGGGCATTGGCTCGGAGTCAGTGGAATATTGGATGAAGATCAACGTAGATGTTTTCATTCAGTGCCAGATATGCATCCTGTCCGACCATGTCTAGATGCTATTTTTTCATACTATTGTGAATGTGTGGAAAAAACAATGAACTGTTTCCATTAAGGAAGCACATTCTGATTCTGTCCAAATATGGATCTTTGGGGCTAAGATCAATATTTAAGTTTAATGTAACTAGCACTGTTCTAACATTTAGCACATAAAAAAAAATAACCTTCAAATTCTTCTTTAGACAAAAATACAAAATTATGGAATCACTTATGTAAATTGTTGTTCACATTGTGCAATTAGAGAAATGCTCTGTGACTTATCATTTTAAATTTTTAAATATGATCACTGTAAGAAATGGAGTTGCAGCTTGGGTGGATGCTTTATTCTGAAAAAACTTCAACTAATAATGGTGACACCCAAAGCCAATCAATGCTTCTATTTTAAATGGTAAATGGCCTGTATTTATACAGCGCTTTACTAGTCCCTAAGGACCCCAAAGCGCTTTACATATCCAGTCATCCACCGGTGATGGCAAGCTACATTGTAGCCACAGCCACCCTGGGGCGCACTGACAGAGGCGAGGCTGCCGGACACTGGCGCCACCGGGCCCTCTGACCACCACCAGTAGGCAACGGGTGAAGTGTCTTGCCCAAGGACACAACGACCGAGACTGTCCAAGCCGGGGCTCGAACCGGCAACCTTCCGATTACAAGGCGACCTCCCAACTCTTGAGCCACGACCGCCCCGGTAAAGTAAGGATGTTACATGATATTTTTTCTTTATTTGAATTCTTTTATATTCCTAAGATAATGAAGGCATGTTCATCAAGGGGATTAAAGTTGCGTTGGCATTGTAATGTTGAAAGAAATAGAAAACATCATCACTGTGTTGGTAGTCCTTGAGGAGGCAGTAATCCTGTCTGATGTCCCAAGTGCTATTGCCATGATGATGGGTCTTTTTTGCCCATTCCATCTAAAGAAACTTAAGTACACCTTTGAAGTCATTCATAGGGGCTTTATAACCATTGGTGGAAGGCAGGGTTCCTTTCTTGTGCATAGTTTAAGAAACAGACTCTTCAGGTGTGAATCTCAATCAATCAATCAATCAATCAATCAATCAATCAATCAATCAATCAAATAAAACAGATTATTATGGATTTCAAAGTATTTGGTGACAGTATAATAAAACTGAATATTCTGTTTTTGGTGTGACACCCCAATATTTTTAGTGGCCCCCATATGGCCAATGTAAATGTAAGATCTAAGAGTAACCTAACCTTTGCTGAAACAGATAGCAGAAAATTCAAAGAAGCTCAAATATATTATATTTACTTATATTTACTTTACCTCCTATTTTTATGTGTGGTTTCTACGTGACCTGTCTGTCTACATAGTGTTTTGCATTAGTCTTGAGAATTTTTGCTAAACCATATCCTGATTCTGTAGAAAATTTCCTTCTCAAGATAAATAGCTTGAGCACACAAGATAATTCATTTGTTCTCACAAGACTGAAATATCACTTATTTGAGCAAAAAAAATTACTTGATCCCACATGCCAAATAACATTACTTTATAGAACTTAGTGGGCTTTGTAAAAAACAAAAATATGGGGCTAAATCAGTACAGTGCCAACCGATCTCTGCAGAAAGAAAGTGTGAATATTGCCTGTCAGCTTCTTGCCAGCTACAGATAATGTGCAAGACAGATAGTTGCTGACATCTAAAAGGTGTGGGTGAGACAGGTTTTACAAAGCTGTCTGACATGCCATCCAAACAGATGAGATTTCAGTCAATGTTTTGTTTCTGTTCAGGTATTTAAGAGCTGCGGCATTAAACCAACAGTGCAGTTCCTTGAATGAATGTTTCTGTCAGTCAGAGCTTTGGTGAGAATCTTGAAATATGGGGACTGTATTCACCTTCATCAAACTGATGCAACTGCCAGTAGCATTAAGGCTTTTCACTTTAATTTACAAAGACAACTCAAAAACCAAAACCAACTTTGACAAGTTTTGCCTGGCTTTGTTTTTGCTTTTTAGTAAATTTTTAAAGGATTTGTCTAACAAATAATTTGGCTTGCTGAGTGGTTAATATCATATCCAAAAACAATTGGTGTAGTCTTTCAGGGTGAAATTGTATTTGCATTTTATCTAGCAGTAAGTGAGACAGGCAAAATAAACAAAAAACCTTACTGGTGTCACAGTTTGTGCGAAGGTTTCAAGGGCAAAACGTGCTGGAAAAAGTGCTTTGTGCCCACGTGTTGCTGGTTCAGGTAAGTAACTACTGCATTTTAAGGAAAGGTCTCAGGTGGGTTTCCTTTGGTTTACAGCAGCACAGACGTAGATAAGCGTTCCTTCACATACTTGAGTGCAGGCAAGTGTTAGCACGGTCTACGGATTTGAGTTCAGGCAAGTATTTCTTTGTGGGCGAGAGTGGGGCAGGCAAATTTTTATAGAAAGCCAGCAGGTGGGCGGGCACATCAGGACAAGATCATACTTGTGTAGTATAGATACACCCATGCACACATTCACACATCAGAGAGGAAGAGACTGAAGACAGCAGGTCTGAACCCGAGAGCACATGGGGACCATGGCAGTTGGCTTACTTAAACCCAAAAGACCAGGGGAGCAGCAAGAATATATAGACTGTCTACACACAGAGGCGACTGAACGCAAGTGGCTGCTGCTCAACATGTGGAGCAGGTCATCTACTGACTGAAATGTTGATAGTTTTCCTTTGAGTATTCCTTTGAAAGTATCCTTTGAGCAAGATCCTAAACCCTGAGTTGCTCTGAAAAAACTTTGAGTGCAAGAACAATAAGAATAAGAACAAGTCCATTTACTATTTAGGTGAAAGCAATGTGGACAGGCCAGATAATCGTAAAAAAAGGGAAATCAGACACAAGTGGAGGTTAAAAGGGAGGGAAGACACAAACTGGAAGTTCAGGTGACACAAACAGGATGTGGAAAGTAGAAAAACAAGGACTACATTACAAGGACCCAGAACTGTGACAGCTTTGCTTTAATCTCATACAATATATACAGTACCATCTCTAATGAGAGGAAATTAGGTAAAAGTGACCCAGGCATATCGAACTGTTTAAATCATTGCATCATCCACAGTCTGGATCAACCAATAACAGCTTCCAAACACAGTTCTGCACATTAATGTGCCAAATTTAGCTAACAAGACTTTAATAATCGCACAAGATAAAAAGCTGAGGAGCCATCAAAATGATTGCTGTCTATTCCGATGAAGACACAAATTTGTGTGCCAAGCTTCATGCAAACAACCCAATCTTGTTGAGAGCATTTGGTGACAGCAGAGATAAAGTCAGGGGAAAATCTAAGTTATGAGCGCTGATCTTCTTTTCGCCATTAAATCTGGATAAAATGTCACTGCAATCCATGTAATAGCTGTGATATTTCAGCAAAGTGGCGGAATAAATGACCGTCAGACATTTTAGAGGGTACTAGAATCAGAACAGCAAAAATTATTTTTTTAAAAATAAAGGAGAAGTACAGAAGTCAGAGCAATTTAAAATGACTACTAGTTCAAAACTAGTACTAGTGTAGTGGCGAATTTCTGTCCCAAGCTTCGAAAAAATAATTCTTCCACTTCTTAATGTGAGCTGTTCAGATTTATTTCTGACTCGTACATACAAACAAAAGATGTCACGGTCAAAAAACTATTTGCTGCTACAGCGCACACTTCCATTGCCGTCCTGGCTCACTCTAACCTGCTACAACACATGCGCTGTAATGTTTTCTTACCCGACACAAATTAAACACGCAGCATTTATTCTCTAACAACATATCATACAAAATTAAACATGTAACAATAACTGAAACAGTATCAAAAATATTTCTCTATAGATTGGCTCTAACATTTCCAGCCCCCTAATTGGAGGGCGTGAAGACTGACAATTAGCGAACACTTACAAAAGAGCCAAATAACATTAACACTTCCTGTATCACACATGGTCATTCAAATTATCTTTCACAAAACCTGTAACCGATCAGAACATATACTGTATTTTCTCATTCCAAGTTACATGACATTCTCACAGATCAAGCATAGCTTGTCAATGGGTCTTTCTAAGGTGTTAGTCTTTGTCTTGATGATCACACGCCGCACCAGACCCTTAGCATCTGGAATGACACGAAGAACTCTCCCCAACATCCACGAGCTTCTTGGCGCTGACTCGTCGACCACCATTACAATGTCCCCCACAGTTACATTTCTTCTGACCTGAGTCCACTTTTGACGCTCTTGAAGCATAGGCAAATACTCGCGCACCCACCTCTTCCAAAACAAGTCAGCAAGATATTGCACTTGCTTCCAACGGCGGCGGGAGTATGAGTCTTCCTTTCTGAAAAGTCCAGGAGGCAAACCCGGCTTTTTCTTCATTAGTAGCAAGTGGTTAGGCGTCAGTGGTTCCAGGTCTGTTGGATCATCTGTTACTGTAGTCAGCGGTCTGTCATTTAGTACTGACTCCACTTCACACATTAGTGTCAGTAAACCTTCATCATTGACCAACTGTTCCTTCAGTATAGACCTCAGGACCTTCCTCACGGTTCTGATCTGCCTTTCCCATATCCCTCCAAAGTGAGAACCAGCGGGTGGGTTAAATACCCACTGGATTCCCTTTTGCATGAGACAATCTAGAATCTTTGACTGATTCCACTCTTGAATGGCTTCGCGTAACTCCCGTTCAGCAGCAACTAGGTTGGTGCCATTATCTGAACGCATGACAGATACCTGACCTCTTCTACACACAAAGCGTCTGATGGCGTTCAGACATGAATCAGTGTCCAAAGTGTGCGCGATTTCAATGTGCACTGCTCTTGTTGTAAGGCAGGTAAACACCACACCATACCTTTTTACTGTGCTGCGGCCATGCTTCACATTAAACGGTCCAAAGTAATCCACCCCAACATTAGAAAAGGGGGGTTCATCAGGTAGAAGCCTATCCTCTGGCAAATCTGCCATCTTCTGTTCCAGTGGTTTGCCTCTAGTTTTCCTGCAGATTACGCACCTTGACAGAAACTTCCTCACTTCTGAGATAGCGGATGGAATCCAATACTTCTGTCGCAGCCGTGAAAGCATATACAGTCTTCCACAGTGCCCAATCTTCTCATGTATATCCTGCAAGATCAGTGTGGTGATATGTGAGCCCTTTGGGATAATGACTGGGTGCTTCACATGTTCTGGCATCCCAGCAGCTGCGAGGCGACCACCAACTCTCAAAACTCCGTCCTGCATCACGGGATCAAGTTTCCTCAAGTGACTAGTCTTTGTCACACACTTGCCTTTCTTTAACATGGTGATCTCTTCTTGGAATTGTTGACTTTGACAGAACTTGATGATCTCTGTCTCAGCTTGCACCAGATCTTTCAGGGTAAGTGTTGTCTGCATTGATTCGTTGTCTTGTTCTTTCTGTTTAACGTACGTCTCTTTCCTTTTTTCACATCGTCGTAGCAGTAAGTCTTTGAGTTTGATTATCCATGCCACAGCTCTCTTCACTCGATGCCAGCTGGAATAGTGATTGATCAGCTTGTTCAACGTGTGAACATTCTCAGCTGCATTTGTGAGATGTACCATGGTTGCATGCCTCACTTCGCTGTCATCTTTATCAATCCTTTCCTTGTCAGGTCTTTCTGGCCACTGTCTTTCTGGGGTTTTCAGGAAAGCTGGGCCGTGGAACCAGCTTAGATTCTTCATGAGCTTAGATGGTGCAAGCCCTCTGGATGCACAATCAGCTGGATTGATTGCTGTACCAACGTACCTCCACTGCTGGGGATTTGTTAGCTCTCTAATGACCGCAACGCGATTGGCCACGAATGTCTTGAAGCGAAGGTTTTCATTTTCAATATACTTCAACACAGTTGTGCTGTCAGTCCAGAATGTAGATTCAAGAAGATTCATCTGAAGCTCCGTTCTTAACATTTTGTCTGTCTTTGCAGCAACCATAGCTGCAGTCAACTCTATTCGTGGAATAGTGGTTTGCTTCAGGGGCGCCACACGGGATTTTCCCATCATTAACGTACAGTGAACCCGTCCGTCATTGCTGGTCATCCTCAAGTATGATGCTGTTCCATATCCACTTTCGCTCCCATCAGAAAAATGGTGGAGCTGTGCTGTTGCGACAGGACCGAAGTCCAATGGTCTCACACACCTGGGTACGGTTACCTCTGACAGCTGGCACAGCTCTTGTAACCACTTGTTCCACTTATGACTGAGCTGTTCTGGGATCTCATCATCCCAAGCAAGACCCTCCCTGCATAACTGCTGCAAGATCACTTTTGCGGGGAGAGTTCCTGGGGAAAGGAATCCCAGTGGGTCGTAGATGGAGCTGGTGACGGAAAGTATTCCACGTCTCGTCACAGGTCTTTCTTTGATGTTAATCCTGAACTTGAATGCGTCAGACTCAGGGCACCATAGAACTCCTAAAGCACGTTCCATAGGCAGCAGGTCATGGTTCAAGTTCAGGTCTCTGACATCTTTGGCTCTCTCATGCTCAGGGATGAATGAGAGCAAGGCACGACTGTTGCTTGTCCATTTCGTTAGGTGAAATCCTCCACCAGAACACAATTCAGTGAGGTCTGTGTATAACTCCATACCTTGAGTTTCCGTGGCAACAGACTTCAAGCAGTCGTCAACATAAAAATTTTCCAGAACTGTGCTTACAGCTTCAGGTGATGATTTGCTGCGGTTCTCCTCTGCTGTTCTTCGCAGTGCATAGTTGGCACAACTGGGAGAAGTCGCCGCACCGAAGATATGCACCATCATCCTGTACTCAGCAATGTCTCGATTGAGGTCCCCTGCTGGCCACCACAGAAAGCGCTGCAGGTTAGCATCGTCATCCGGGACACACACCTGATGGTACATTGCTTCAATATCTGCTGTAAAGGCTATAGACGCTTGCCTGAACCGTGTCAGCACTCCGATCAATGAGTTTGTTAAATCTGGCCCTTGTAGAAGTTCACTATTCAGTGAAACTCCTTGGTAGCTGGCAGCGCAGTCAAAGACCACCCTCAGCTTCTTTTTTTGTGGATGGTATACCCCATGGTGGGGAATATACCACTGTTTTCCATCCTTGCGGTTTAACTGTGTTGTTGGAACCTCAACGGCACATCCCTTGCTCAACATGTCACTCATGAAGGCAGTGTATTCTTCATGGAGTGCAGGATTCCTCTTCAGCTTGCGCTGAAGGCTCAGTGCACGCTGTAACACTGCACTTCGATTGTTCGGCATCTGAACGCACGACTTCTTCGTAGGAAGACTTATGGAATAGTGTCCATCAGTGAGACGAGTAGAGCTTGACACAGACTCCATAAAGTGGTGGTCCTCTTGAGACATTCCTGCTTTATCATCACAGTGACGCTCTGGAAAGTCGTGGTTATACTGTCGTACAAGCAGTTGTTCCACGTTGTCGATGGCTATTCTGTTCACAATAGCACATGGTTGTACATCATTGGCTGCAGTATCCGTTTCTCTGAGTGGTCCATTCAGAATCCATCCAAGTGCTGTCTTTACGGCATATGGACCATTGTCCTCACTTGGGATCACCTTCCATGGCTCCAATATGGTGTATTCTTTAGTTCCAATGAGAAGCTCCACTTCAGCCTCAATATGAGGCAACCTCACTTCGCGTAGGTACGGCCACTTGTCAACCTCTTTCTGGAGTGGGATGTTCTCTCTGGAAACAGGAATACTTTTCTGTGTGAAGACCTTTGACAGTGCGATAAAGTTGTTGTCTGCCAGACTGCTGACTTCCAATTCTGTGAGCACATAACTCTCCTCTCGACTTTTGGAATTAATGGTCCTCAACGTTAGCTCGGTTCGTCTGCCTTGCACCTTCAGCTGCCTTGCCAAGGCTTTGGTGCAGAACGATGCAGAGCTACCTGGGTCAATGAAAGCGTAAACCTCCACAGCCTTGTCACTCTTGCAGGACTTCACCCTTACAGGTACAATGGCAAGCACGCAGCTGCCTCCAGCCCCAGTACAGGCACTTGTCTCCTTTTCTTCAGACAACCCTGCTGGGCCTTTAGCAGTGCTACCCATATTGACCTCATCGGGAGGCTTCTCTTCCTCATAACTTGAGAAGTGCAACAAACTTGGATGCTTGAGTGAACAAACCTCGCACACCATCTTCTTTTTGCAATCTCTGCTCATGTGACCCTTTAGCAGGCATCCAAAGCAAAGTCCGTTTTTCTTCAAGTAGTCCACTCTATCCTTATGAGTCTCCTCTCTAATCTTGTAACACTCTTGCAGTGTATGAAGTTTCCCACAGAACATGCAAGGTCTTGTGAAGGCGCAGTTGAGTGAAAGGTCACTCTGGTTCTTACTCACTCTGCTTCTTTTGTCCATTTCTGAACCTTGGTTAACCTTGATAGCAAAGCTGCTCCCATGTCTAATGTCTTTCTTCAACTTATTTCCTTGCTGTGGCTTTTTTATAACCTTGTCTGACACTGCTGTTTCAAGATCGCCAAAGAGTGGGTCGGACATGATCTTTGCTTGGCGTTCAACGAAGGCCACCAGCTCTGTGAATCTTGCTCTGTTGCAGCGCCGCTCCTGGATATCATATGCATGGACTCTCCAGCGCTCTCTTATTTTAAATGGCAACTTGGAAATGATGACCCTCATAGTTGCAGGGTTGTCCATCTCTTCCATATAGTCCACATCCTCCATAGCATTACGACAGCTCACCAGGAATACAGAGAATGCGCTCAACGCCTTTCCATCTTCAGCCTTAATTTGTGGCCACTTCGATGCCTTCTCAATTAGCGTGCCAGCAATCTGTAACTCATTTCCATATTTATCTTGAAGCAGCTGCAAAGCCCTTTCATACCCCCGATGTTCAGGCATATGCTGACAACTCCTCACAAGATCACGAGGCTCGCCTCGAGTATACTGCTCCAGAAAATATAGCTTGTCTGAATTGCTATCAGCTCTGGTGTCAATAGCGTGCATGAATGCCCTCATAAACGACCTGTATTCCAAAGGATCTCCGTGGAACACTGGCACATCCCTTTGTGGTAACCGAGCCAGCTGTTGGTTCTTTACAAGCATCTCTGTGATATCTGCCTGTTTCTGCATAACTTGATAAAGCTCACTTGGTCTGGTCTCCTGAAGTGAGACACCATCTTGGCGTTGGCTCGGCCCCTGCAGTGGAGTTCTATGTGTCTTAGGCATGGCCCCTGCTGCAGTACTTGGATCACCAGGATTCCTCCAAGAGGCAGACCTCTCTATCTCTGTTGGCTTCCCTGGTGTGTGTTTTACGTTGCCATGACCATTTTCGTTATTCATCTTCAGGAGGTCACGACGTGGCATTACCGTAAGTCTGGTTTCACTCACTTGAGACTTAACCCCTTCACATTCCTCATACACTTTCACTTTGGCAGTAGACACTGCAATGGCTGTTTCAATTTCCAGTCTTTCCTTTGCAGCTTTAATTTCTGCTTCTTTTAACTCTAGAGCCTGTTTTTCTTTCAGAGACGCTGCTCGTGCCATCAGAGCTGCTCTGTTAGCTTCTTCCTTGACGCGCTCCAACGATGCTGTCGACACCCTTGACGTGTTGGATACTTTAGACTTGTTTGACACTCTAGATGTTTTTGACACTCTGGATGCACTGTCCATGGGAGTTATCTCTTGATCACATGTTTGTATTTCAATCCATGTATTAACTCTATTAATGAACTGCAAACATCGTTCTGACATTGGCTGAAACCAAAGTTGTTGGTCAGCCTCCTTTTCCTCCTCATCTTTAATACACAGCAACACTGCATAATTGCATTCTTGAAACTCTTCATACAACTTCTTGTAAACTTTCAGTGCCTCTCTCACATCATTTACTGCCGGCAGAATTTCATGGCTCAAAAGTCGCTCAGTTTCATCTTCTTGTGCTGTCACTTGTCCTAATTTGCCTCTTCTCACCTTTGTGAGCTGATGCAGTTTGAACTCCAGACCTTTGTCTGTCATCGCCCTCTGGCTGCCATCACGCGTAACTACACCCACACTGTCATTAATGTCGTCCGCCATTGTAATCATATAACACTGCTAAGCCGTAATGATTTTCTTCGGCACAGCTGTCGGGTGGTGTACTGCACAAACTCCTTTATGCTACTTCCACAGGTAAGATGCATCTGACAAAACACTTTTTACTTAGCTGTTCGCCGTGTTGTTGTATGTAGGCGTCCTTATGCCGACGATCCGGTGACTTTTCTATGTCTCAGTCGGTGGCTCCACCGCGGAAAACATTCCTCCGTTACTCGCTAGTTTTTTGACTTTTATGTAGTGGCGAATTTCTGTCCCAAGCTTCGAAAAAATAATTCTTCCACTTCTTAATGTGAGCTGTTCAGATTTATTTCTGACTCGTACATACAAACAAAAGATGTCACGGTCAAAAAACTATTTGCTGCTACAGCGCACACTTCCATTGCCGTCCTGGCTCACTCTAACCTGCTGTAATGTTTTCTTACCCGACACAAATTAAACACGCAGCATTTATTCTCTAACAACATATCATACAAAATTAAATATGTAACAATAACTGAAACAGTATCAAAAATATTTCTCTATAGATTGGCTCTAACAACTAGTATTACAGTTTAAATATGCGTGTGCGTGGAATTAACACATTTTTGCCTGTAAGGTGTTGTCTTAAATGATAAATATTTGATATCCTGAAGATTTGTGCCTCTAAGGCTGTTTCATTGTTCATTCATTGTTTATATAAAGAGATCTACCGTCTCACATCGAAAACGTTCCTGGTTCAAAATTCCCTGTTATCTGGAGACCTCCTGATTTTCTGCATCATTTCCTTTCTGTTCCTGAGTTGTCCTTGTTTTCTTTCTCCGGGCTCCCTCCCCTCTTGGTTAATTCCTGTAGCCTTTTCAATTTTATTTGTTTATTGAGTTTCGTGTCACACCGTACAATGCCCTTTGTTATCACTAAGTTTTAGATTAAAGTTTTTTGTTTATCCACCCACTTGCAAGTCCCTGTTATGTCTGCATATTAGGTCCTCTGGGGTCTTCAAACATAAAAAATAAAAAGAACAAATGTCAAAATGACTCTTTTATCTGTGTTTTTGGAGTTATTTAGCTTTGTTTGTATTCACTGATAAATTGTCAGTTATTCATAATTTAATATTTTTTAAAAAAAGTTCTGTGTGGTGGGCTGTTTAATATTTTATGATTGACTTCAGTAGAACCAAGCCTACACTTTACATTTATTTTAATGACAAATTTTAAATGCATGCAGTGTTGCGTCTTTAGTTGTTTCCACAGTTGATCAAGAAGAAATATTGCCTTGACAGCTGGGGTGAAAGGTCGGGAGGGGATCCATACGAGGCAACATTAAACATTGATCTCTGTAACCTACTCAGGGAGTCTAGCAGCATGGCTCCTGCAGCTGGTTATGAGGAGATGGATAACAAGGCAGAGGAGTCCCCACAGCAGCGTGAGGTTTCCCTCGTGGCTTGGAGCTCTCCTGGTGGTCCCTGACCTGAAGTCCAACCTTGTCATTATTGCTGTCCAGGTGGGAGGGGTTGCTCGCTGACACCATTAACATCATTCTGGCTTTCAACTCAGGGAAGCTTCCCTCTCTTTCTCAGATGTACCGTGTATACATCTAGAAGAAATATACCACACACTCTACGGTCTTTCTGCAGCTTCATCCATCATTTGAATGACATGAACAATATAAACCTTTACAGTTTTTACATATTTAAGTCATTAAATCTTTTGGGGGTTATTTTAGCAGTTAATTATGCCATCCCACAAAGACTAATTACCACCATCCAGCCTTTTTAACCTGCGGTTTTTCACATCCCAGAATAAGCACCGCCTCAGATATGTCCCTTAGTGAAGGCCTCTGCACACTATAATGAGGCATATTAAACCATAAAGCTAAGAGTTCAACACAGAATATCGCTAATACTATTTTGGATTCATCTAGAAGGTTTCTGGCAAGAAGTCACGGTTTTTAGTTGCACAACTGAAGATGAATCCTCTGTCAAAATTACCCAGACAGGCTGTGTTATGTTAAATAGATAAGTTGGAAATGAAATGTGGGAGAATGTTCAGAGTTTATAAATTACCCACCTTTATTTCTAAAGCTATTTTTTCTTGTATTATGTATTATTTTTACAGTACTTGTAAATTGTGATTCTACTCTGGCTGCCTCTGTGCATATTGTTTTATGCATGACAAAAAATGAAATAAAATGTATGAATAAAATCAGTCAAATCAAAAACTACTCTTTAGAACAAAGTAGGTGTTTGTTTCTCTCTTTTCTGCAACTGTACATTCATAAACAAGTCGTGCAACATTACAGTGTCTATCCAGAGAACACATGGCATATTGCACACCTGTTCTCTTCTTCTGATTCTCTTTGGAGGTGGCGGTCTTTGATCTTGACGGAAAAAATATGTATATAACATATATGTAGTGATCAGTAGATGAAGGACTCCTTTATTTCAGAAGCCATCAGATGCATGAGCAGCTGATTAAAGGTGGATAACTTTGTTATGTATCATAATGAGTGGGCTGAGAAGTCAGAGCCATAACTGTGCACAGACATTTTGTGCTAAGTGGCCTGATCCAGGACAGAAGAGAAGAGAGCTGCTTTTTTTCTTTTAATTTTTAGATTCATTCATGCATTCAGAAGGAAGAAAGCATGTATTCAGCTTTGCCTGGAACATCTCTCCAGCAGTCATAAGTCTGATTAGATCTTATAGTTTTCTATCTATTCTTTCTTTGAGTTATTTGTCTGTTAGACTGAGGGTTGGAATATCTACAAGGAAGAAAAAACTGGACTGAGGCCACGAACAGTGTTAAATTATTTATTCATAATGAATCTTTTGTGAATAATTTTTATTCTTGCACATATACCACACACATTCGCTTGGTATTTATTTAATTTAATTTAATTCTGTTTAATAATCAATAATTTTATTCTTTTATTTTGCAGTCCTGTTTTATGTGTTCACATAACTACTGAATATCACTAGTTATGTCTTGCTGCTCAGTCACAGAATTTTTTATAAGCTATCAAAGTGGTACTGTCATGATCCTGGTGTTGGTGATGTGGTGGTGCTGACTTCTGGAGTTCATGAGCTACTTGGCTGCCTCTCTCCACCTGTAGCTTGTCACCAGTATTCAGCGTGGTAGCTTTCAGGACTGGTGCAGACCATCACTCTCCACCAGATCGTCAGCTAACACGTTTCGTTCATTCAAGTGTTTCCTTTTCCGTAATCTCGTGGGCCTTCTCCAGCTGCCTTCTCCTCGGGTTCATTCCTCACCTACCTCTGTACCTACCTGAATTTCTCTGAAACTGGCGTTTTGCTCCCGCTGCTGCCAAACTAAATTCACCTCCCAGTCACGACTGCACCTCCTGTGGAATAAATGGAAAACTTACCTGCCTGCTGTCCTGCTCTCCGTAATCATCCACAGCTCACCGAAATCGTGAGTGGACATCCCACCTCACCTGCCGCTCACCTTACCGTCTTCCCCAGAGAATCTCCCGTCCCTCGATAATCTTTCTCGCCTGCCTGCCAAGTGGGTCATCTCCTTTCACTCTGTTGTTGCAAGACCCACTTAAAGCAATCATTTCTGGTAATAATACCTCTCTCTTCCCATTGCAGTGGAGCCTGTCCCTGTGAAACTCCTTCAGTGCCTCACTTTATCTGCAACAATTCTTTTTTTTAAATAAAATCAGTTTAAATTTGAACCCTTCCTGCACTGAGTATACTTTTGGGTTCATTCTCGCACTGGCCTCTCAGCCCTTTCTGACAGTATGATCTGGCCATACATGGACCCAGCACACCCAATTTGCTCTGCAATTAAGAAACAGGGCGCAGTGATTGGTGTACATGAGCAAGTGCTACAATACCTAGATCAACACTGTCAAGCCATTAGCGACACTCGGGACAAGATGTTTTCTGTTCTCCAAGAAATTCATGCCATCTTTATCTCCCACTTCAGCTCAGACAGCCCAGGCCTCCACAGCTTTCCCAGAAACCGTCTTCAATCTGCACTCCCCTCAGGCCCCACTAACTCGGATCCTGCACCTCCTGCTACGGCAGACCTCTAATCTGTGTCAGAGGAGTATCAAGATTATAGGAGATAGTAAAAACATGGCGCTGTCCTCTCTGGACAGGCTGCCGACCTTCTTCTTCCCTCCAGCCATTTATACAATCTGTCACAGCAGGAAAGGGAGGCAATGGAAAGTACATCCATGAGTCACTGCCTGCAGGAGTCACCTGCCCGTCCTCCTCCCCAGTAGGAGCTAAGGGGTTTTTTGTGGCAAAAAAAGATACAATCAGACCGTGTATAGAATATTGCAGGCTTAATGAAGTCAGAGTCAAAAATAAATAACCACTGCCTTTCATTAACTCTGCCTTTGAACCTCTCCACTGAGCTTCACAAAGCTTAAGCTTCTCAATGCCAACCATCTCGTCCGCATCCGATAGGTCGACGAATAATAAACAGCTATTAATACCCCTCTCACACACTTTAACTACCTGCTCTCTTTGGACTCACCAATGCCCCAGCCGTCTTCCAGGCCTTAGTTAATGACATGTTAAGATGCTTCCTAAATGTGTTTATCTACCTTGACAACATTTTGATGTATACACGGTTTTGATTTTTTCTGTTCCTGTTAGAACACCGTGTTTATGTCCGCAGTGTGTTGCAGCAGCTTTTGGAGAATCATCTCTACATGAAGGCTAAGAAGTGGGAGTTTCACTCCCTAGCTGTTTCGTTTCTGGGCTACACGGACCCAGTCAAAATTGTGCCGTCATTGATTGGCCCACCCCAACCTTACGGAAAAACTGACAACGCTTCCTCAGATTCGGCAGTGTCGCTGCTTCGTCTGTAACTAAACAAGGTAGCCACACCGCTCACTGAACTCACCTCACCTAAAGTTCCATTTGACTGGTCTGCAGAATCCAAAGTATCCTTTTCCAAACTAAACTGTTCACCTCAGTGCCACTAGCTACAGGGAACCGAGCAACCTTTGATCATTTGGACAGACCATAAAAATCATTATATTCAGCTAAAAGATTAAATGCTTGCCAGGCTTGTTGGTCTTTGTTTTTTGGACACTTTAACTTTAATGGATCCTGTCGCCCTAGTTCTAGAATCGTCAAACCCGATGCTCTTTCCCGCCTGTTCTCTGATGACACCTGCAAGTTGGAGTCTGAATGGATCTTGCCCGCCTCGTGCACCATTGGCAGCCTAACTTGACAACCAGCGCTGGTTGACAAGATGGATCCGGGGGCTGTCCGCGCCTCAGGCAGCAGCCCCGGAGCTGGTCCGGGGGCCACCCATGTGGCAAGCAGCGGTGGCACAGCAGGCGTGGAAGTGAGCCGGAGCAACATACCACCCTCTGTTGGAAGAGAGGCCAGACCGGACAGTACGCCGCCCTCGGGCGTGTAAGGACCCTCGCGCACCTCGACCTCTGTCTCCAGCTTGGCAGGTCCCGCTGGCACGCCAGCCTCCAACTCACCCCCAGCCAGTCCGTCCTGCGCGCTGTCCACCTTACAATAATCACACGGTTGCTGTAACAGTACATTCAACGGCTGCAGCTCTCCCGCTGCCAGCCATACATATCACCACCAAAAACAACAACAACACAAGCAGTGCACAGGCCGGCAAGGCGTGATTGTGGATGATGTGCAGGTGAGTCCACGTCCGCCACAATAATAAAGTATTTTCTATTTAATTATAGACTTTGTCCTAATTATGTCCTGAGTTTTTACTATTTAATAATAAAAAAGGAAACATTACAAAAAACACTTAAGGTCATGAAAATTAATTGCGATTTAGCAATTCAATGACGCATCCACCTTATTTATTGAAAAGGATCGGTATCGGCGATACTGTCCCATATTTACATATTTAAATATGCAGTATCACACATCACTAATGATAGACTGATCTCAGCTTTTCAGCAGAACTTCAGTAAATTACAGTTCCACCACCTTTATACGAATGGTATACATCACTTAGTTTGCCTTAACTGGCAAAATAACTACCACAGAAGACTCCCATGAGGCACTCAGCCCACAATACTGGAAATGTGACAAGTGGAATCACACACTCGTTCACACTGGCACCACATACAGCAGGGGTGTCAAACAAACGGTCCACAGGCCAGAGCCAACCCACTAAAGGTTTCACTCAGGTCCACTGGATGACTTGAGAACATGAATCCCCTTTATTTTGCATGCGAAAGCATTGTGCTGCAAATTGTTAACCTGTTGACATCCACTAGATCACCAGCAGCCAATCTAGATGGGATCATCATAGGACAGAGTATTTTTCCCCTGCTTTGGAAAGACAGAAACTGTAATGTCAAAATGAACGTGTGAGGCTTAATTTAAACTGCAACATTTTCTTGTTTCTTAAAATTGACTTCTTTAGAATTTTTTTTTCTTCAAAACAACACTCAACCCAAGCCCTAAATGTGATTTTACAAACTGCACAAATTTAAAGACTGACTGCTATATGACACACACATGCAGATAGAGATAAACAGATAGAAACAAAGGATCCAGCGAGCAGGAGGCAAGGAACAAAACATGAAAACAACATACATGACATTGTGTGTCTGAGTTATTCAGCATAAGTTGGAGTTATTATTCAGACCCAAGGAGGAAAAGTCTTTCTTAGACATATTCCAATAACCAGTTCCAATATAAAGCATGTGTTTTCAATGTCATGTAGCATTTTATAGGTCAGCAATATCATCTTATCATGTGTTCCTGTCCGAAACCTCGGACAGGGGGATTTGCATAGTCTGAATATTTTGCTATCCTCTCTGTCTCCCTTGAGCAATGGCCTGAACAAAGCAATATTGCATCCTGTGTGAAGACCCCAAAACCCTGACAAGTTGCAGGTGACCAACTTTCATGATGTTAGATTAAATCATTCAATGTTCTGAATCATCTTACATATTTAAATGTTCTTACTGACATTAAGACATTACCTATGGCCTGCCATACCACACCAAGGAATCATGTTGTCACCAGTATTTGTGTTTCAGACTCTGGAATTATATTCTTTGATTATTGTTGTTCATGGTTTTGGTTTTTAGTTCTCAGCGATCTTCGTTCTCCCTCCTTTTGTGTTTACCTCAGCCTGTGTTTAGTCTCTGTGTGTTCTCTGGGCTGTTCTTGTGTTCCTTGTTTTTTGTTGAGTTACATGTGTCTCTGTGTTCATTCATCTCCTGTGTCTCCCCAGCCAGCCGTGTCTCCTTGTTAAGTCTGCATCTCTGTGTATATTCATGTATTTCCTGTTTTACTTTGAGAGTTCCTTTTCCCGTGTTCAGTGTATTCAGTTTTGCTTCCTCCCGGTCTTGTTGTGTCATATTAGTCCCAGCTGTGTTTCCCCCCTGTTTCCCATTCCCTCATTACTCCCTTCTGTATTTAAGCCGCGTTTTCCTCTGCTTTAAACTAGTTGAGTAATGGCTTTTTCTTAAAGTGTGCAGATAATGCCAATGTGAGTGTCCAGGTGAACTCCAGGACTCAGTGTCATCCTTTTTTTTTTTTTTTCTCATCATTGTTTTTATTGCAGATTTTCCTTTAACACGACAGTGTCTCGACAGTAGACACAGAACAACAAAACAGTACAAACACAAAACGTACACAACAGCTCTTAAATAAGGCATAATACAAGATACAAAATACAAAATATAACATACAAGAGGTGGTGAGTCAGTCTTACAGCGCCCGGGTGGTGATCACGTGTGTAGTAGTCCTTTGAATAAGATAGCGGAAAGGTCCGGTCCAATATAGTCCAAAAAGGGGTGCCACATCCCATAGAACTGACCCACACTGTGTATAACGTGTGTGAGGTATTCCAGAGGAATCAGTTCAAAAACTATTTTGCGCCAGCCACAGACAGTGGGAGTCCTATCGTTGATCCATTGTAAGAGGATATTTTTCCTGGCTGCAAATGTTAGAGTGTTATACAATCTTTTGTTGGCCGCCGCTTTTAGGTGGTCACTTGGAAGACCTAGAATCAGGGACAAAGGGTCCATCTCTATATCAACGTGGAAGATTTTCCCCAGTTCACCTGTAATGTCAGCCCAGTATTCTTGAAGCTTATAACAGGACCAAAAACAGTGAGTTAAAGTCCCTACATCAGTTTTGCACTTAAGACACAGAAAGAGAGCGGCTGAAGAGGTGTCTGCGGTGAGGGGATACGTGTAATCTGTGTAAAATCTTAAATTGGATTGCTCTTGTCCGAGTACAAATTGAAATCCTTTTTGCGAGAGACCAAACGGTATCCCACTTATCTTCATCTATGGTTACCGACAGTTCCCTCTCCCACACACCTCTAATCCCCTGCGCATCAGTGGTAGTCAAAGCATTAAGCACATGGTAAAATGAACTCAGAGACACCGTCAGCTGTTGCCCAAACAAAACCCTCTCAACATCAGATACTTCAGGGTGCTCAGCAAGGGTTGTATTGTGAGTGATATAGTGTCGTATTTGCAAAAAACGAAAGAAATCCTGTCTAGGCAAGCCGTAACTGTTGGTAAGCTGTTCAAACGACATGAGTTCACCACCCGAGAAAAGGTCACCAAGAGACTTAATATTCTTATCAGACCATCGTTGAAAGCCGGGGTCCAAAGAACCCGGAGGGAAAGCAGGGTTATTCATTATAGGGGTAAAGGTTGGTGTTATTCTCGATCTTCCCTCAAGACGGCGGACAATTCGCCACGCTTTTAGGGTGTTGATTGTTACAGGATTTGTACAAAGGGCCTTAATTCCGTTAAAATCATTACAAAATAATAGATCGCTCAGTTTGCATTGTGACAGAGCTGTCTCAATATCCGACCAGATTGAGGTTTTACCCCTAACCCAGTCGCTCACAAATCTTAAATGGGCAGAAAGCTGATACAATCTAATATTAGGTAGATCCAAGCCGCCCCTGGAGCTTGGCAGATGCAACACTGCCATCTTGAGTCTGGGTCTGCGCTTGTTCCAGATGAAAGAGGTGAGCCAACCATTTATGTCCTTCAGTACTCTCTTAGAGAACAAGACGGGGATCATTTGGATAGGATACAATAGCCTGGGCAGCACATTCATTTTGATCAGGGTAATGCGTCCTAGCCAGGAGACAGGAAGTGACGCCCACCGCTCTAGGTCCTGTTTGAGTTTGCCAAATAAGGGTGTGAAGTTGGCTTTGTACAATTGGTCGAGAGACGGGGTAATAAAGATCCCCAAATACACAAATCCATTAGGAGACCATTTAAAAGGAAAGGAAGGAACAGTAGCCGGCATTGTGAAAAGAGTACCGAGAGGCATGGCCTCTGACTTAGCCAAATTGATTCTATAGCCAGAGAAATGGCTAAACCTGTCAATCACCTCAATGAGACTGGGTACGGATGTTACAGGGTTAGTCAAAAGAATCAAGATGTCGTCCGCGTATAAGGTTATTTTATGACACAGCTGTCCAATCTCTAAACTACGTATTGTGGGCGTCGCCCTTATGGCCTCAGCAAGAGGCTCTATGGCCAGAGCGAATAGAAGGGGCGATAAGGGGCAGCCCTGCATAACTCCCCTATGAGTGTTGAAGTAATCAGACCTAAGTCCATTAGTCAGGACTGCTGCCTGTGGATTATTGTAGATAACTTTGACCCATTTTATAAAATTCTCCCCTAAGCCGAATTTGCCCAGAGTATACAACAAATAAGACCACTCAATTCTGTCAAATGCTTTCTCCGCATCGAGAGAAAGCACCAGGCCGTCAATAGATTTTTGCTTGAAAGCTACAATAGCGTTCAGTAAGCGTCTAACATTGGTGGCTGAGTTTCGACCCTTTATAAAGCCTGTCTGGTCCTCCCTTATCAGCACAGGTAAAAAATTTTCTAAGCGGGTGGCCAGAATTTTAGAAAGCAGTTTCCTATCTACATTCAAGAGGGCTATAGGTCTATAGGATCCGCACAAATCAGGACACTTCCCTTTCTTTAAAATTAGGGAAATGTTGGCTTCCTTCAGTGTCTGCGGGAATTCACCCGTAATGAAGGAGTGGTTGAACATATCAAGAAGCGGTTCCACAATAATATCCCGAAACTGTTTATAAAATTCACAACAGAAGCCATCAGGCCCTGGCGACTTTCCACTTCGCAGTGATTTAATAGCCTTAAACACTTCGGTCTTAGTTATAGGGCTGTTAAGGGCAGTCTTCTGTTCCTCTGACAAATTTGGTAAGTCGAATTGGGTGAAGAAATTATGCATCAGCTGCACCCCCTCCGGGACTTGTTGAGAAGAGTACAAGGCTTCGTAGAACTTCTTAACACAGTCATTTATCAGTTTGTTTTCATATATCTTGTGGCCACCTTCATCAGATATCGCTGCAATGGTATTCGATTCTGCGCGCTTCTTAACATAGTACGCCAGACATTTACCGGCCTTATCTCCATGCTCGTAGAACCTCTGTCTGGTGTATTTAAGTTTCTTCTCTGCATCTCTGGTAAGAAGGCAATTCAGCGCTGACCTGAGTGCGGTTATTTCTTGCCATAATGGTGGTGATGGGGAGGCAATATATGTTTTCTCCTTATCCATCAATTCGCTCTCTAAAGATTTTTGTTCCTCCATCCGTTGTCGCTTCTTTGTCGCAGAATACGAAATAATTAGGCCCCTCGCATAAGCTTTGCATGTTTCCCACAAAACAGAGGCAGTAATAGCTGAGGGGGTGTTGATATCCAAAAACGCTTTAAATTCTGCAGAGAAGTGAGAGGTAAATTCCTCATCCTTAAGAATAATGGTATTAAGCCTCCAGTGGCGGGACCTATGAAGCGCAGCTTTAAGATCGAGATCCATGATTACCCTAGCGTGATCTGAGATGATTATACTTGTTATGTCGCACGATACTACTGAACCTAAGTCAGTTTTCGGGAGAAAAAAGTAATCAATTCTAGTTTGGGACCTATGCGGAGCCGAAAAAAATGTGTATTGCTTATCGGAGGGGTGAGTATATCTCCAAGCATCCACAAGTCCAAACTCGTCGCATAGAGCATGAAGCGCTTTGGCCTGAGGAGAAGGAGTTGCAATGCTGTGTGGAAATCTGTCCATAAGCGGATTTAACATTAAGTTGAAATCACCACCAATAATAACGGTAGAGTTAGGAAGAAATGGGGCTAATTCCAGAAACATTTTGGTAAGAAAGGTAGTTGGGTGGGCAGGTGGAAAATAAACATTCAGTAATAAGATATTTTGGCCTTGCAAAATCCCTTTGACTATCACGTAGCGGCCCTTCAGATCCTTAACGCAATCAGTTACTACAAAAGGTACATTTTTCCTAATCAACACTGCCACTCCTCTACTTCTTGTAGTGAAGGATGAAAAAAACACTTGTCCATATAATCCTTGTTGCAACTTCAAGTGTTCATTATTATCAAGATGTGTCTCTTGTAACATAGCAACATCTACACCGTCCTTTCTTAGACAAGTAAATATCTTCCTCCTCTTAATAGGGCTGTGAACCCCTCGTACATTCCAGGTGCATATTCGCAGCCTACTCATTATTAGACTTATTCATGTATCACACAAAGCATATTGAGCCAAAGGGTTCACCACACCCTGGTTGAAAAAATAAATAAATAAAATAAAAATAAAAAAGGCATGAAAGAGCTGTGTGACGGAACATTCAAAGAACAGTGATTTGGCAACAGCCCTACTAAACATGTAGGGAAAAACCAATCTCCTCCTGCCCGTCGGGAAAGCCGAAGGGCATTGCACGCGCGTAACTCACGCCTACCCATAGACAAAAACACAGTCCGTCCGGTGCCCGATGGGGTGGAAGATTTCACCTGGTCGCTTATAAGCAGCGAGGACGAAAAAAAAGAGTCATATACGCCTAGATTCGGCAAGTACTCACACCGGTTAATTAAGGCATAGTGTGAAGAAAAGGAGTACTCCGGTGGTTACGGGGATTCAGGGCAGCGAGTCTGCGTAGGACGCAGCTGCCTCCGGTGTGTTAAATCTCTTCTCCTTGCCGTTGGCAAACAGCCTCAGTGTGGCGGGGTAGAGAAGCGCATAATCCACATTCTTCTTCCTCAGGCAGCTTTTCACCTCGTCGAAAGCCTTGCGTTTCTTGGCTACCGCCGCTGAATAATCATTAAAGAAGGAGACTTTGATCCGACTTGTTGGTTGGTTCGGCTGCGTAGCCAGGCGCCGAGCTGCGGCCATCACACGTTGTTTATCAGCAAAGTTGTGAAGCTTCATAATGATGGGTCTGGCGCGCTGGCTGGGGCCCGGCCTCGGTGCTAGAGAGCGGTGAGCGCGGTCTAGTTTGATCTTCCCATTTTTAGTTGTGAGCTCGAGATAGGAGGGGAGCCATGACTCCATGAAGGCGACAACATCATTTCCCTCCGTGCCCTCGGGAAGCCCGACCAGGCGAAGGTTACATCTGCGGCTGCGGTTCTCTAAATCGTCCATGTGGTCTGCCATGTCAGTTACTTGTTTTTCGAGTCGAGCCACTTTCGCCTGCAATACACCTGCCGTGTCTTCCACGCCTGAAATCCGTATCTCGGCGTCTCCCACCCGTGTCGCCAGAGCCTGGATCTGAGACGTCTGTTCACGGATTGCGGCCAGCACAGTATCAACTTTAACATCCAATAAAGTTGTAATGCTGTCAGTTATCTTACTCAGAGCCGCAAGGATATTCAGGTCGATATCACTCCCAGTTTCCTCAGCGTCAGCGGAGATTTCTGTGTCGCTGGCGTTAGCTTCTTCAGGCTCAGCCGCCATAGGACCCACAATGTCGCTAGCTTGCACAACCGGAGCTGTCTTTTTCTTAGACCTGACGTTAGGCATTTTAGAAAAATAGTCGTCCAGACTCATTATAGAGTTACTCCCACGCACATTTGTAACGTTTCACCAGGTGAACACGTATTTTAGACGGATAATCGGGGGACCTCACCGGAGCACAGCGAGACGGGTGTTCGCGCTACGACGCCATCTTGCCAACCGCCTCAGTGTCATCCTTAATAGTGTTGTTAAAGTGAAACCCACAGTATGGAAAAAATTCCAGTCCAGCCCTCACTTTTCTTGAGCATTCTCATGGAGGTTCTGCCACTTTAGGTGCCACTTCAAAGCAACTACTTGTCACTGGCACTATATTATAAAGCCCTCCAGCACAGGCTCTGCACCAATGCAAGTTTATTAACCACACTCTGTGATGGTGAAGCACCATCTGACATGGAGGAAAGTCCATACACTTAAAATATGAGTTCCATTTGATTATTTCACAGTCTTTCCAGTAATAAATTAAATTAAATCGAGAAGTGTCTCAACCTTTTTTATTATATTGTTGATATATGTCATCTCATAAGTTATTGAGTTACAATGAACAAGAAAGAACAGAGGAATTAAGATGGGAACATTTCAGAAATGTTGTTAATAAATACATTAAACAGAAATATAATAGTTTGACATCTAATAAAAATTTAGATGATTTTACTCTATCCTTTAGAGAAGTATAGATAGCAATAGAGGCTTATTGGTAAGTGTCTGTTTCCCAAGAAAGGACAGAAGTATTTGTATCCATCCATTCATCCACCCATCCGTCTTCTGCTGCTTATCTGGATCTGGATCATGGGCCAGCGTTCAAACCAGAGATGTTCCCCTGCCACCTCATGCAGCTCTTCTCTCATTCCCAAGCCATCTAAGAAATTTCATCTCTGCAACATCTCTGGGGCCTGCTCCATGTTCCAGTTGGTCATGCTCACCTTTCCAGCTCACAGTCCCAAGTCAGACCATGCATCCAGCAGCGGCCGATAACTATAACAAAAAGAGTTCAGGTGGCTTACCTCGGCTGCAGTGGCTGCGACGGTGTCGCGGCTCTGGCGGCCTGCCACGGGTCCAGTGGTGGCGGCGCTGCAGCTCCGTCGGGTGGCCATGGGTCCGGCAGCAGCGGTGAAACAGTTCCGGGGGCGTGCCACGGGTTCGGTGGCGGCAGTGTTGCAGACCTCTTCTGCGGGCAGTGCGGGCTCCTCCGAGTCGCTGAGCTCTTCCATGGGCAGCGCTGGCTCCTCCAGCTCACTAAACTCCTCCGCGGGGAGCGCTGGCTCCTCTGGCTCGTTGAGCTCCTCCGCAGGCAGCGCTGCTCCTCTGGCTCATTGAGCTCCTCCGCAGGCAGCGCTGGCTCCTCCGGCCCGCTGAGCTCCTCCATGGGCAGCGCTGGCTCCTCCAGCTCGCTAAACTCCTCTGCGGGGAGCGTGCACTCCTCTGGCTCGCTGAGCTCCTCCAGCTCAGGCTGAACACTTCTGGGTGGCTCTATAGCAGTAGGTGGTGGAGAAGATGGCAGAGTGGTGGCTGCAGGCAGACGAGACGATGGTGGCACATCCGCTGCAGATGGTGAAGCAGGGAGTGGTGTGGAGACCTCTGACTGAGGTAATGCTACCTGCACTAACGGCTGGCTTACAGCAGCGTCACCATCCACTGCAAACACAAAAACAGATGGTGTGGGAAATGAAAAATTATCCTTAACAGCCGGCTGTAGAGATGTCCGGGAATCCGGCTCCTCACCGCAGCCGGATTCCCGGAACATCGTTTCCGTGTAGACGATGGGGCTGGCATGTCAGGCTGTGAATCTACCGGCTGTCCAGGCTGGTGAGTAGCCTGAGTTGGAGAGTGGAGGTGGAGGGTGGAGAGCAGGAAGTCCGTGGCGACTGGGTTGAGAGAGTCCACCAGCCAGGGAAAATTAAGAAGTGTTTCCTGCAGCTGCCTCTCCACGGCGCTACGCAACACTTCCTCAGACTTCTCCCACCACAAGTCACACAGTTTATAAACTTTATTAGTCACCTCCCTCTCCTTAGCCTCTCCATTGAGTCTGCTGGATCCATGCCCTGGCAGAGTACAACACCCACCAAGAACAAGTCTAACATATTGCCGGGAATGCAAACCAAACTCTCACTGCAGTTGTGTAGGAACTGTCAACGTGACTGATCCCCAACTTGTGGAGCGCCCACAACAGGACACCCTGGTTTCCCTTGCACCCTTGAATATCCTCAAGAGGATACAGTCCTCTTTTCTATTCTTCTATTCTCATTTAATAAAGAAACCCTTCTGCAGCTGCAAGTGTGACGCCACACAAAGCTACACTCATTTGTCACACTCATTGTAGAGAATGGACTGGAATTGGGCTAGTGTCTGCATGATGAAGAGAAGGATGAAGGTGAGCCACTTCAGTGGGTTTGTCACCGTCCACATTTTATTTAGTGAATGATCTCATTCATTAGCACAAGCTGAAGTCAGAAAAAGCTGAATGCACTGTACATACGCAAAGATTTTGTTCTTATAAATAAATGCTTCAAACACACTGCCTCAAACTTGAGCTACGTTGAGAATTAAAATATCTCTATTTCTCTGAGTTCTCAGCGTTCAGCTTTATATTCTACATAATGCATTTCAGATAGTTTGATCGGCTTATGCCTCTGTGCTCAGACTCAGGCCATTACTGCTGACATTTCTCTCTTGGACTTGTGTTTCTTTTATGGGAGCAGAAACTGGTAATGAGGATTTCCTCACACTGAGGCTTCATGTCTGCCATTAAGCCTCACTGTAGAAATCAGGAACATTATGATTCGCATTTGAACGCTTTTTATTCTCATCTTGTTTAATATTCAGCTCTGTTGCAATTATGTGTTATATACAAATATCAGACAGAGCTTAAACCTCCTTGAGGTAAATTTTTGATTTGTTTTCTGATTTTTTTTGCAAATAATTGAAATGACCGAGTCTTCCCTCTCTGTCGAAGATGCCCAGGAAGAAAGTCTGCAGTGTGCTACCTCCCAAACGACTCCGACATGCTGCAAAAACACAATTTTCTAATCTGCAGGAGACCTGTAACACCAGTCCAACGATGGCTGACAGAGCTTTTGATTAGTCTGTGTTTGTGGGTTTGATCCTCCTGATTCTCTGCAGCGAGGCAGCAACACATCAACACATCCAGCCTGTTCTGATTCTCCACCAGGAAAGGTGTGAAATGGCAGGTTGTGATTGTGCGTGTATGTGTGTTTGTGGGGGCGTGCTCTGGCCTTTTCCCCTCCTCTCCCACGTCCTCCAGCTCTGCCGCAGCATTAGCATGCAAACAGCAGCTGCAGCGCTGCACCCCATCGCTCACTTCAAACAGCAGCCCAACCTCAGCTCCCACACGCACACACAAACACACACGCTTAGACACACACACGCACACTCTGACCATGTAGTACAGTTCATATATCACAACAGCAGACGAAATAGCACTTTGTACATGTCAATGAGATGTATTCATTTGACATTCAACCCACGCAGTCAGTGACACACGCACACAGTTACCAACCCACACAGAGGAAGCACTGCACACGCACACAGTCTGCTTCTCTGCAGAACCAGTTCAGCTGTTCAGGATGTTTTCTTGATTTTTCACTTTCTTCCCAAAGTACAAATTCAAACAGTCTGAGTGCAGAGCTAGATTTATACTTGTGCATTAGGAGGTAACAGCACAGAGGCAGATCCCAGGAGCCTCTGGAGCTACACCACAACTGCCACCGCAGCTGACATATACCTCTGCAAAAATGTAACTCATGCAGAAGCTATAGAAACTAGACTAAAAATGAACTTAACTACTTATCTGAGTCTACACACTGGGTCTACATTGATCGATCATGTAGAGTCTCAAAGCACAGTTATCTGCATGCTGAGAACAACGAGAAGGAACATATATGTAACATAGCAAGTTTAGCTCTCCTTCAGACTCTTGTATGAATCCAGACAGCAAACCTGCTCCCAAACCAACACCCACAAAGCTCACAATTATCCCTAAGCTCACTGTGCACCCAACCCACTAATAAAAGACTGGACTAATAATGGCTCAGAGCAGCTGATGAACAGTATAGGTAAAGGTTTAGTGTTGCAGGGTTTAGTATATTCACAGAAGCACCAAAAGAAGTCACATAATTACAAAAGATTTATATGTGCTCACTGCAGATGTCTTCTGTGTGCTTTATTTACAAGGGTGCCTGTTTGAGCACAACAGTAGTTTTCATGCCTTCCTATCACCTGTATCTACTTGGGGTAACCCTTTATTCTCTTTCCTGAACTGAAGAGTTTCTATGACACTTCAGGTCTGCTTCAAGAACAAAATGACTGTGTGGATTGGAAGTTAATGAGGGTGATCTCTGCCTATACAGCTTGGTAGAAATTATCTTGGAAAAACCCCTTAACCAAAATAATAAAAAACAAAACACTTTCCTGTTGAGCTTATAAGCTCAGTCACATCGACTAGTCATAAAACCTCGACTCCATTTTGTAAATTTTGGTGATTCTCAGCTTCAAAACGGACGATTATCAAGGATATCCTCATTGGTCAGTGTCTGCTGGCTAAAGTCAATCACAAGTGATCAGCCAGTCAGCATTAACTGTTAGTCACATGCACACTTCACTCGTCACATCCAGTTTTAAAGCACCAAGATGGCGAAAATGCTCATCTTGATGCTTTATAACAGGACTTCTTGAACCAATGGCTGTTTTCATGTTAACTACCTCCTATCTTTCATAGTGTCTATGGTTTCCTGCAGGCTAAGCATGGTAGTCTAGCTGTCCCTCTCCCCGGCAACATTTTCCATTTCCTCTTGTAAGATCCCAAAAATCTCATAGTATTCATACTACGAGGAAATGCCTGCAATAACTCTAATGAAAGGCATCCTGATTCGAGCCATCTCCTCCTTTTCATGTTAAGGGGCAGTGGCTGTACTCTGTGCTCTCCTCATCCTGTCTGTCATGGAATATTCCGGCCAAGCACAGTGGAGTTTTATCCCACATTGGAAAAATCATAAATAATTACAAAAGCCAGTGGGAGGAGGGAGAGGGTTGTAAGTGATAGCTAAAACAAAGTTACAGGAACATATTTTCAGAACATACCAGGAGTCTTATTATGACAGTGAAGTTGAATGATGACCACACACAACAATAAGCCTTTCCTCTATTTCTGGTTGTCAGCAGCATCAGGACAGTCTTTGAGAGAATATCAGCTGATTGGCTTTCTCAACCCGACATTTTTGTAGACATTTTTAACTCTCACAGATGCGGCTTTGCCTCTGCTTGTTTCTCCTAGCATCAGCAATCTAGTTCTTTCAGCTGAGTTCTAATCACAAGTAAAGCAATCCATTATTTCCACCTGAGCACCTCACCCTCAGACTTGGAGGTGCGTAATCAGCAATTACACTAGAATCTAATGAGAAGAGCAAGAACATTATGACCCCACGCAGATTAAATAAACAACTCCAATAATGTCAATGCCACATTCAAAGGTCTAGCATGTATTTAGGGGAATTCTGCTGCTTAGGTTACACGATGCTGCTTTAAATGTCTCAAAATTTGGAACTGGCTCAAAAAGAACAATTGAAACAAAAGTCAAACATGTAATGAGGCTAATGCTATTGCTATTGTAGCTGCCGTCATAGGCAACTCTCGCATTTAAGTTCATTTTATTAGATATGTAAGGTTGAAACAATTAGTAGTTGAAATATTAAGAAATAAATCAATAGTAATTCATGTTTTGTTCATTGGATTTATATGTTTAAATGTGTTATTTTTACTAATTGTGCAATTAGATAGGAACCTTTTCTATAGTTCCGTCTGTTGTTGCTAAGAGGGTATTTTTGGCTGGCACACTCAGCAAGCTAATTGAGACGAGCCACGAGGTTTGCACGTCCACAGTAAGATAGTAAATAGTAAGATAAATAAAAGAGTGCCTTTTTTGGACCTCCCCACGATGTAAGGATTAAAGTTTTATTCCCTTTGAGTGAGGCCAATGAGGTAAATGTTTTCTTTTGTTTATTTTCGTTGTATGTAAATATGCTAGTGTTGCGTGATATTCTAGTGCAATTACCGCAGTGTGAGGTGTAATGTGTATTTTATTGATTGTTTTGTTGGAATGTTTCGCCATATATAATGCTTAGGGGCTTTATTAAGAATATTCATTTAAGTTTGTATTTCTTTTTAGTTCTGACGGCATTGTATCGGCTGTGGTTGGACATCATTACATGTTAAGGCATGTCGAAGAATCCTCCTGTCCGAAATAAATGTCAGTTAAAACACAAGGAACAAGTTGAGCTTTATTACGACTCGAGGGGAGTAACAGTCAGAACTCAGCCTGCTTCGTGCTGGAGGAGAGAGAAGGAGAAAGAGGTCTGCCGCAGCGGAGCCGAGCGGGAGCGGAGCTGAGCCGAGTGGGAGCGGAGCTGAGCCGAGCCGAGCCGACAGCGCGCCGGGTCACGTGATTAAGCTCGCGTCTCTCTCAAGCATCAAAGACGCTCAAACACACACACAGACATCTCATAAAGCAACCAGAGTCCAGCGGTGCAGCTTGGTTAAGCTACAAAGAAGTAACACGTTTATACAAGTTAAATGTGGAGAGTAGATTTCTTTAGCTCATCTTAAAGGGACTCCGTCAAGCAATGAAAGTGGAAGTGTGGTGGTTTGGAGTAAAAGTTTAAGCTCATGTTATTGTTGTTTATGCTAAGTAACTGTAATTAAGGTACGTTTAAGTTGATTATAAGGGTTTGCTTATTTTTAAGACTGCATTAGATATTTAAAGGTCACATTATAGTATTTTGTTTGACATTGAAGGTTATTTTCTGTTTTACTACAAGTGAAGAGCAATTTACTATTTTGGTTTAAGAGTTTGTGACATATGTTTAAGTTGACTCTTTAAAGTAAAGCAATTTAAGGTCCTAGGTGCTTCATAAGGTGACTATTCACGTATTTAAGTTGACCTAGGTGACTTGAGTGTAGTACAATACCTTTGACTGTCTGTGACATGGAGCAAGAAGGCTGTGACACTGAAGCTGTGGAGCAGCAAGAAGCTTTTGAAGAGCAAGAAATAGAGCTGGGCGATAGAACGATAACGATATGTATCGCGATATAACTTTTACTCGATAGAGAAATTAAGCTATCGCGATAGACCTCGCCGCTCTTGTCCTCTTTTTTTTTTTTTTTTTAAAGGTCAGCCAATCCAAATTAAGTAGCGCAGAGCCGAACCAATCACAGCCGCAGCGTCACGTCGCGTGACTTGTTACGTACAGCACAAGTGCCAAGCCGCACGTGTGTTTGTTTGGGAAGCAGCCAGCGGGTAATGGAGGAAATGAGTGTGCCGACTAGAAAAATCAACCGAGCGTGACCGAAGAGAAAACAGATGATGGTTCCAATGCCGGAGAGATTGTCGAACGGAAGAGCCATAGAAGTTCCGTAGTGTGAAGGTATTTCGGCTATTTCAAGTCTGACAAAAAACAGAGTAGCGTGCACTGTAAATTGTGCCGAAAGCAAGTCTGGAAATACAATAAACTGGTGCATGCGTCACACTGTGCGCCACGTTATTGTTTCGGTGAAATGAATTTCTACAATACTGTTACTGTTAATTGTACTCTCTGCAGTGTTTAAATGCTTACATATACACACAGTTACTGTCCCTCCACACATACGACTCGGTTCTGCTTCTATGCCCCAGCTTTGTTTACTTTTTCCCACCGAGGCTTCTAGACTTCTGATTGGCCAACATTTCTGCACGGTTAGGAATCTAGCTCCACCTGCTGCTTTGGCATGTTCATAGCAGCGTTTTCCTTCATTTCTGCCTTTATGTGTGGACGGGATTATTTTTTAAAACGAAAACGGAAAATCTCCGTTTTCAAAAATACCCGTGTACGTGTGGACGTAGCCTCAGTCTCTGACTGGAAGCGCTAATTCGTCATTCGGCTTTTGTCAGACTAAAGTAACTGTTAAAACTGTTTGAAAAGCTAAGCTATACAACAAGGAGAGATTGAGAATTTCCTTTTAGTTCTCAGTTTATTTGATATTGACAAAAGTTAGTCAGTTTTGTCTGTTCTTCTGTAAAACAAACTAAGATTTATTTTTAGAATTAATATTTTGTTTCTAAGTGGAATTGACAATTTAGTCTGTTTCGTTTGTTCTATTTTGAAACTTAAACGCTTTAGCGGCTGCCTTTTGTGTAGTTTGCAATATTTGCCTTTATTTATCTGAAAAAGTCTCATGTTCCTTAAGTACATCTACCCTGTTGAACTTATTATGGGAAATAAATATTTAAATAAAAACAAGCTGCTGATTATTTCACATTTTACTTGTGAGCAACGGCACATTTAAATCTTACAAATATAGTTATTTGGCTTATATCGTGATATATATCGTTATCGCCTGAAATGAAAAAACATATCGTGATATGAAAAAATCTCATATCGCCCAGCTCTAGCAAGAAAGTTTGCCAGAACCATGCACAAGTAAAGCTACTAAAGAAGGAAGTTTGAGGAAAAGTCAAAGAGTTAAGAAGTTCACTGAAAGGGGCCAAGCACTACATGATGAAAAGGTGAACAAGCTTCAAGCTCGCTTCAAAGTCAGTTATGAAATGTGGAAAGTTGTTGCAAAACAAGGCAAAAGGGCACTTGAAGAACCTGTTAGTGCAAAACTTAAAGAGCTTATCGGCCGAGTTGAACATACCTCGGCAGAAGTGAAACAAGTTTATGATGAACTGCGCAATCATGAAACTCCTGATGCAGACACTCGCCGCAGAGTGGACACCTGTGATGCGGTTTCTCAAAAGATGATAAAGCTAGCTCAAGAAAAATTAGCAGCAGAAGAAGACGAAGAACTTTCTGAGAGATTGGTTCACTGGAGTGATATAGGATCAGCATTCAATTCTGCCGCCTCTCAAAGATCCAAAGGTTCGAATAGCAGGCAATCAAGAAGCTCAAGTAAGTTGTCTGTAAAGAGGCAAGAAGCAGCTGCAGAGCTTGCGGCTACTGAAGCAACTCTGAAGATTATGGAGGAACTGGAAAGTGAAAGAAAGGCACTTGAAATCCTTGAAGCAGAGAATGCTGAGAAACAGAAGGCCTTAGAGCAAAAGCGAAGAGAGCTTGAAAGGCTAGAAACAGTAAAGAGAATGAATGCTGCTAAAGCACGTTTGAAAGTGTACAATGACGAAGGAAGCTCAGATGAAGAAATATCAGACCTTCTGCACGAAAGGAGCAAACGGAGAAATGTCACAGCTAAACCGATGAATCAGTTTGCACATTCGCAACTTAATGCAAATGCAGAGCCGTTTGATATGCCACAAGCCAACTTAAGGTCACAACCAAGAGAAAGCAAACAGGAAGATAGTACCACAACATTGGCCCAAGCTCTAGCTGAGTCCATTCACATAAGTCGCCTACCAGTACCAGAACCTACAGTCTTCAACGGAGATCCTCTCAAGTACAAGGATTGGAAAATGTCATTTCAAATGCTGATAGACAGAAAGAACATCCCAGTGAATGAAAAGATTTACTATCTTCACAAGTATGTTGGAGGACCGGCGAGAAAGGCTGTTGAGAGTTATTTTCTGTTGGGAACAGAGCGTGCTTATTACTCAGCATGGAACATTTTGGAGGAAAGATATGGAAGTTCATTTGTAATCACCAAAGCTTTCAGAGATAAGTTGACATCATGGCCAAGGATTGGGAACAAGGATAGCGTTGAACTTCGAGAATTTTCAGATTTTCTCAGAGGATGTGAAGCGGCCATGCTTCAGGTTAAAGGTCTTGAAGTTTTGAATGACTGCAATGAGAATCAGAGAATGCTAAGCAAGCTACCTGATTGGTTGTCAGCAAGATGGAATCGAAAGGTCATTGAAATTGAAGAACAAGATGGTTCTTTTCCAACATTTAGCCACTTTGTTGACTTCATTGCGAGAGAAGCCAAGATTGCGTGCAATCCAGTAACATCGCTTCATGCACTCAAAGCAGGTGACTCAGAGAAAATGAAATCTTTCAAGACAAGAAGTGTTGGAGCAAAGGTGCTAGTGAGTGCTGCAGAAGAGACGTCCAACACAAAAAAATGTGTGTTTTGTGAAAACCCAAATCATAGCATTCACACATGTAGGAAGTTTATGGACAAGGTCTTGAGTGAAAGAGTCAAGTTTGTGCAAACTAAGGGACTGTGCTTTGGATGTCTAGGCTTTGGACACCAATCAAAGAAATGTGAAAAGAGAAAGATGTGTGACACATGTAAAGGGAAACACCCGACATGTTTGCATGAGGAACGAGACAAGACCTCAAAGAAAAGGAAAGAAAAGGAAAGTGACAAGGAACCACAAATGAAAGAGATGGAAGGCAATAAAGAGAGTAGAGAAACCAAACCCAAGGAAGCACCAAGTGAAGCAATATCAAACCGTGTGATTCAAAGTGACAGAAGTAATCTCACATCTACAATCATTCCAGTTTGGTTATCCACAACAAGCAATCCTGAACATGAGATTCTTCTCTATGCTCTTCTTGATAGCCAAAGTGACACGACATTCGTCTTGAAGGAAAAGGCAGATGCTCTGGATGCAGAGAAGGAATGTGTGCAGTTAAAGCTCTCGACAATGTCTTCTAAAGACACTTTAGTACCAAGTCAAAGGCTGTCTGGGTTACAGGTCAGAGGTTTCTCTTCTTCAAGGAGAATTCCTCTTCCTGTGACATACACAAGAGAGTTTATTCCTGCGAATTTGAGTCATATTCCCACACAAAGGACAGCAAGAGCGTGGCCACACTTAGAGCACCTGGCTGAAGAAATCGCTCCACTGATTGAATGTGACGTAGGCCTGCTCATTGGTTACAATTGTTCACAAGTGTTGGTACCCAGAGAAGTTGTGGCGGGAAAAGATAATGAACCTTTTGCCCAAAGAACAGACCTTGGCTGGACAATAGTTGGAGGAGCTAATCCATGTGTTGACTATGGGGATGCCATAGGATGTAGCCACAAGATCATTGTCAAGGAAGTGACACCCAATCAGTCAGCTGAGCAGTTGGTCAAAGAAGTGCAATACGTCTGTCGCACACAAGTCAAAGAGGTGGTCACATCTGCAGATGTAATTAAAGTGCTCGAGTCCGACTTCAATGAAAGAAAGGTGGAAGATTCACACTTCTCACAAGAAGATTTAAGGTTCATCTCCATAATGGAAGAAGGAGTGAAGATGAAAGCAGATGGACACTGTGAGTTACCTTTGCCATTTAAGGAAGACAGACCAAGTCTGGCAAACAACCGGAGCTGTGCAGAACACAGACTCAAAAATTTGAAGAGAAGATTTGAGAAGGACAAGCAATACCACAAAGACTACACAGAGTTCATGAGAGAGACTATAGAGCGTGGTGATGCAGAAAGAGTTCCCTCTGTAGACCTGGACAAAGGCCCTGCCTGGTACATTCCACACCATGGAGTGTATCATCCTCAAAAGCCTGGCAAAATAAGAGTGGTGTTTGATTGTTCAGCAAAGTACGGAGGGGTGTCCTTGAACGACTACCTGCTTACAGGGCCAGAGTTAACCAACTCTCTAGTGGGGGTCCTGTGCCGATTTCGGAAAGGTCCGGTTGCAGTGATGTGCGACATTGAGCGCATGTTTCATCAATTCAGAGTCAGAGAAGAAGATCAAAATTACTTTCGCTTCTTGTGGTGGGACAATGGAGACTTCAACTCTACTCCATCTGTCTATCGCATGCGCGTACACTTGTTTGGAGCTGCTTCTTCCCCTGCCTGTGCGAACTTTGGTCTCAAGTATATTGCTGCACAAGGTCAAGGCAAGTTCAGTGAAGCTACCATAAGATTCATTGAGCGAAATTTTTATGTGGACGATGGTCTTATCAGTTTCCACTCAGAAGAAGAGGCAATTCGTTTGGTGAAGGAAGCAAAGGAACTTTGCAGCACAGGAGGCTTGCGACTTCACAAGTTTGTTTCAAACAGTAAGCAAGTGCTTAATTCGCTACCGGAAGAAGATTGTGCAGAAACAGTAAGAAAGGACTTGTCACTGGGCGAGCAACAAATTGAAAGAGCCCTAGGTGTCAAATGGTGCATCGACTCGGATCATTTCCAGTTTCGAGTAGTTGTGAACGAGCAGCCACTTTCCAGAAGAGGAGTGTTGTCCACAGTAGCCTCTATTTACGATCCACTTGGCTTTGTGGCACCTTTTGTTCTACTTGGGAAGCAGATACTACAGCAAATGTGTCGTGAGAAAGCAGATTGGGACGAACCACTCACAAGCGATCTGAAGTCACGGTGGGAGTCCTGGTTGTTGGATCTAAAAAATCTAGCAGATGTCAAAATTGACAGATGTTACGTGCCAAAAGATTTTCAAACAGTTCAGAAGTACGAGCTTCACCATTTCTCAGACGCAAGTGTTTCAGGGTATGGTGTTTGTACGTACCTGAGAGCTGTCAGTGAAGCAGGACAAGTCCACTGCGCTCTTGTCTTTGCCAAGTCCAGAGTAGCACCCACGAAGGTTACTACGGTGCCAAGATTGGAGCTGTCTGCAGCAGGTGTAGCAGTGCGGATTAGTGACATGCTCAAAGCAGAGTTGGAGCTAGAAGATGCTCAATGACCCGGGAGGTCAGGCAGCTGCTGAAGGAGAGGAACATTGCGTTCAGGTCTGGCAACAGGGATTACTACACCACAGCCCGATCCAACCTGAAGAGAGGCATCAGAGAGGCAAAGGGGGACTATAGGAGGAGGATCGAGGACCATTTGAAGAGTAATACCAGCCGGCAGGTGTGGCAAGGCATCCAGCACCTAACCAACTATAAGATCAATCTCGGAGCTGCGGACGGTGACCTGGAGCTGGCAGAGGAGCTGAATATCTTCTTTGCCCGCTTTGAGACCAGGGTACCGGAGGTATTGAAGCCACAGCAGCAACACGCCACCCATAGCAGCACCACCCTCACCCTGGAAGAGCACGAGGTGAGGCGCATGCTGCAGGCTGTTAACCCGAGGAAGGCGGCGGGTCCTGATGGTGTGCCAGGTCGAATATTGAGGGATTGTGCAGGACAGCTGGCTGGGATCTTCACCAGGATTTTCAACAAATCCCTCGCACAGGCGACTGTCCCACTCTGCCTGAAGTCCTCCACCATAGTCCCCTTGCCTAAGAAGCCCCACATCACCGGCCTGAATGACTACAGACCGGTGGCACTCACCCCAGTGGTAATGAAATGCTTTGAGAAGCTGGTCCGCAGACACATCACAGCAGCCCTGCCCCGCAGCCTGGATCCACACCAGTTTGCCTACAGAGCAAACCGATCCACGGAAGACGCTGTAGCCACAGCACTCCATGCTGCATTAACTCACCTGGAAGAGCATGGTAGCTATGTGCGGATGCTCTTCGTGGATTACTGCTCAGCTTTTAACACCATCCTTCCACACAAACTGGTGGCCAAGCTACAAGACCTGGGGCTTCCATACAGCACCTGCATGTGGATCAATAGCTTCCTCTCGGGCCGTAGACAGAGAGTCAGAGTTGGCCATCACACATCCTCAGCCCTGAGTCTCAGCACTGGCTCACCCCAGGGCTGTGTGCTCAGTCCACTGCTCTACTCTCTCTACACACACGACTGCACTCCTCGCCACCACAGCAACATCTTTGTGAAATTTGCAGATGACACCACAGTGGTGGGGCTCATTTCCAAGGGAGACGAGTCTACGTACAGAGACGAGATGGAGCAGCTGACGTCATGGTGTAAGGCCAATAATCTCCTCCTCAACACTTCAAAAACCAAAGAACTCATAATAGACTTCAGAAGGAAAAAGGCAGAGATCCAACCACTATTCATAAATGGGGACTGTGTAGAAAGGGTGGCAAGCTTCCGCTTCCTGGGAGTCAATATAGAGGAGAACCTTTCCTGGAGTGTGAACACCTCCGAGCTGCTGAAAAAGGCCCAACAGAGACTGTACTTCCTGAGAATTCTCAGGAGGAATAACATCACACAGAGACTGCTGGTGTCCTTCTACAGAGCCACCATTGAGAGTGTTCTAACTTACTGCATATGCATCTGGTACACTAGCTGCACAGGGGCTCAGAGGAAAGCACTCCAAGGGATCATTAACACCGCCCAAAAGATCACTGGCTGCCCTCTCCCCACACTGGAAGTTCTACACAACGCCCACTGTTTTAAAAAGGCCCAAAACATCATAAAAGACACCTCACATCCTGGCCACTCCCTGTTCGAACTGTTGCCCTCAGGCAGACGGTACAGGGCAATCAGAGCAAGGACTAATAGACTCAAACACAGCTGTTATCCAACTGCAATAACACATCTGAATACTACAAAAAAATGTCCATCACGCCACTCTTGTGTTAATCTATGCACGGTCTGAAGCATGTGTGTGGGAATGTATGTGAATGTTTTACTGTTATATCTTATTAGTATTTTAAGTATTCTATCTATTTTATTTATTGAATTTTATTGTTTTATTTATATTTTGATATTGCTAGGGATGATGCAATGATCGGGGACCATTCTTAATTTCGTTGTTCTCATGACAATGACAATAAAGTTTCTGATTCTGATCTGATTCTGATTCAAGAATTCTTCTGGACAGATTCTCAAGTTGTCTTGGGATATATCAACAACGATGCGAGACGTTTCCATGTTTTCGTTGCAAATCGCATTCAGCGTATTAAGGAAAGCACTCAACCGATGCAATGGAAGTTTGTGGTATCAGATCTCAATCCAGCAGACCATGCCTCACGCGGACTGAAGGCCAAAGACCTCATTACCTCCAACTGGTTTAGTGGTCCAAGTTTTCTTTGGCAAGAGAAATTTCCCCACGAAGAAGTCACGGTGGGGAAACTTGATGCAGAGGATCCAGAAGTACGCAAAGTTGTTGTACTCCATACAACTACAGAAACAAATTCTTTGGCAGAACGTTTTCTGAAATTCTCCAGTTGGTCAAGGTTGGTCAAAGCTATGGCAAGACTTCTCAGATTTGTGAAAGAGTTTAAGGGCTTGGAAAGGAGAAGCAATAAAGCCACTAACCTTGAAGAAAGGAAAGAAGCCGAGCTTAAAGTCATATCCATTGTACAAAGATCAATCTTCTGCAAGGAAATCAAGGCACTTCAAACGCGAAAGGATCTACCCAAGGACAGAACAAATAGACTCTATCGACTCGATCCCTTCCTGGATGAGAAGGGTGTTCTTAGAGTGGGAGGTAGATTAGAGCGTTCTACATTGCAGCCACACGTCAAGCACCCGGTCATCTTACCAAAGACTTGCCATATCGCAAAGTTACTGATTGATCACTATCATCAGCGGGTGAAACATCAAGGACGGGGCATGACGATAAATGAGCTGAGATCGAACGGAATATGGATACTAGGATGCAGTCAAGCAGTATCATCCTTTATCTACAACTGTATTAAGTGCAGGAAATTCAGACGTCGAGGAGAAGAGCAAAAGATGGCAAACCTACCAAGTGAGAGAATGGAGACCACCCCTCCCTTCACGTATTGTGGGATGGATTGTTTCAGCCCATTCTACATTAAAGAAGGAAGAAAAGAACTGAAGCGTTACGGGCTTCTGTTTACCTGTCTATGCTCTCGTGCGGTGCACATAGAGCTACTTGATGATATGTCAACCGACGCTTTTCTAAACTCACTGCGTTCTTTCATCGCTTTGCGTGGGAATGTACGTCAGTTGCAATCAGATCAAGGCACCAATTTTGTTGGAGCCAGACGTGAGTTTCTGGAAGCAGTAAAGGAAATGGATCAGGAAAGTTTGAAACAGCTAGGCTGTGAGTTTGTGATGAATCCTCCCTCTGCCAGTCATATGGGTGGAGCCTGGGAAAGGCAAATTCGTACGATCCGAAGTGTATTGACAACCATTCTGGATCAGTCATCCAGATCATTGGACAGTTCATCTCTAAGAACCTATCTTTATGAAGTGATGGCGATAGTTAACAGCAGACCTATCACCCCACATTTACTCAACGATCCTACTGGACCTCAGCCACTTACACCTAATCTTCTGTTGACCATGAAGTCGTCAGTAATACTGCCACCACCAGGAGACTTTGTAAAGGAAGATTTGTATCTTCGCAAAAGATGGCGTAGAGTCCAGTACTTGGCCAATGAATTTTGGCACAGATGGAAGAAAGAGTACTTATTGAGCCTACAACAAAGACAAAAGTGGCACAAAACAAACAGAAATGCAAAGATCAATGACATAGTGATCGTACAAGATGACCAAGCATCAAGAAACGACTGGAAGTTGGCCAAAGTTGTTGCCATACACCCGAGTGAAGATGGATGTATACGCAAAGTACAACTGTTAATGAGTGACTCATTGTTAGATGACCATGGAAAGAGACTGAGTAAACCAGTTCTACTTGACAGACCTATACACAAGACTGTGACACTATTAGAAGCAGATTAGTTTACATTTCATAAGTTCATAGGTGGAAATCACAAGTGATTTGGTGGGAGTGTAGCTGCCGTCATAGGCAACTCTCGCATTTAAGTTCATTTTATTAGATATGTAAGGTTGAAACAATTAGTAGTTGAAATATTAAGAAATAAATCAATAGTAATTCATGTTTTGTTCATTGGATTTATATGTTTAAATGTGTTATTTTTACTAATTGTGCAATTAGATAGGAACCTTTTCTATAGTTCCGTCTGTTGTTGCTAAGAGGGTATTTTTGGCTGGCACACTCAGCAAGCTAATTGAGACGAGCCACGAGGTTTGCACGTCCACAGTAAGATAGTAAATAGTAAGATAAATAAAAGAGTGCCTTTTTTGGACCTCCCCACGATGTAAGGATTAAAGTTTTATTCCCTTTGAGTGAGGCCAATGAGGTAAATGTTTTCTTTTGTTTATTTTCGTTGTATGTAAATATGCTAGTGTTGCGTGATATTCTAGTGCAATTACCGCAGTGTGAGGTGTAATGTGTATTTTATTGATTGTTTTGTTGGAATGTTTCGCTATATATAATGCTTAGGGGCTTTATTAAGAATATTCATTTAAGTTTGTATTTCTTTTTAGTTCTGACGGCATTGTATCGGCTGTGGTTGGACATCATTACATGTTAAGGCATGTCGAAGAATCCTCCTGTCCGAAATAAATGTCAGTTAAAACACAAGGAACAAGTTGAGCTTTATTACGACTCGAGGGGAGTAACAGCTATAGTTCCCGGGGTTTACAGGCTTCTTTTGGAAAATCTACATAAAATGCAAGATGTTAATGACATGTGAGGTCTAGCAGTGATTTCAGTCTCTCTGCTCAAAGCAGTCCTCCTGTCAGCAGCAGAGAGGGCAGCAGGAGGACAAACTGTCTTCATCAGCCTGAGTTAAACATTGCAAACCTCACTTGAACCTGCCAGCAAGGATCTAAGCCTCAAACCTGAACAGTCTCTTAAATAAAACTCTTTCTGTGGGTAGACGTGCAGATTAGCTAGCTCATTTTGCACGTCACAGCCGTCCCTGGAGAGCCTCCCAAGCTAGCAGGATAAGCCCTGTAATAACGCAACCAAAGCAAGTCTTCATAATGTAAAATCAATGGATTCATGTGTGGGTGACCTCAGAACTGATCTGAGCTTCAACACAGATGGTAATTTCTAATTACACATTCCCAACACTTGGGAGGTTGGTGGGAATGAGAGCAGAGTGCATTAATTAGCAAACTGGATGCTGCTCTTCAATGAAAACAGGTCCTGAGCTGCAGAAGAGACAGAGTTCACTGAACCTGAGTGTTGCTGATTGGTTTAACTGTATGTTTGTGCATCTTTGTATTACAGCTTCTGTGAGTACATCTCCATATATTGCTAATGACCACACCAGTGTAATTACTAAGTAATTGAAGCTGACTTCACTCACTGACGTCAAAGAAAGCAAAAAAAATGGTTCTTCACTCGGTTTCCCGGTTTGTCTGCAGACAACAAGGATCCAGCCTAGATGTTTTATTTATTTCCTGCGGAAGCTGGAATTATGTCGGTGACACAGTGATGAGGAAGTCTGACTTCATACCTGCAGTAGCAATGCAGCAGATTTAGAAACAGGGCTGTCAAATGGGATTTTTTAAAAGCTTTTTAAACTATAGAACCACTAAAGAACAAAACAGGTTAAAAAAATCAGCTCCAGAAACAGAAAATGCTTCTTTATAGGTTTTACAGAAAAATAAAAACGCCGTGTGGATAAAACATTTCCCAATTACACAAGTGAAAATCATGCCTCAAAATGCAAAACATCAGTGATGTCACCCACTGGTTTATGGACTAATGTTCAGAGGAATTTTTGGTCTATTGAAACCAGACACTATATGCAAAGAGTGAATCTGAAACTCAAAAATCAAGGAAAATTCAAGTTTACATAAAAACTTGTAAATAAAAAGGTACCTGAGCTTTAAATCACATGCTTAGTTATCCTTGTGAGTTATCCCAGGCTTCTCTAATCCAAATATTGAAGTGTGCTAAGATACTGAAACACGTTGCACCTATCCCATTGAGGCGTTTTCAGCGTTTAGTCTATTAAATTGTAACTGGTGCTAATCATTTGTAACTGAATGTGGGCCAAAACAATTGCACCAAGACCTTTCAGAGGTGGTTTCAGCCTGGTTGAACTCTAGAGCAGCAGAGCAGAACATTATCAGACCAGAGTAAATGAAGTATAGGTGTAAAAATGTCCTAAGTGACCACTTTGAGTGCTCAGTTCATGTAGAAAAGTGCTATATAAATATAGTATAAATACAAATGCATATATTACCAATTCTAATTAACCATGGAGTTAGGCCATGAAGTCAAACTCAGCCCACTTACATTTGAATACATTTTTAAAAATCAGCAGATGTATCTCTTTTGAGAAACCATGTCCTGGTTTCTAGTGTCTGTATCCACTAGTGTTCCCAGACGAATCTGACAGTGACATATTCTCATGACAGAGAGACTGTTTCACAAGATTTGTTTCCTGAAAGGTGAAGTAACTTTGCTGATAAGCTGTAACACTCTGATTAGCCTAGCAGGCAGCACAACAGAACAACAGCCAGCTAAATATAATAATATTTAAGTAGGATTCCTTCATTTATCAGTCATAAAAGCAGGTATGACCCAGTCTTAACTACATGCAACATCCGGAGCAAACTAAGCTGCTATGACACACACAAAGCAAAAGATTTTGTAAAAACTCAGATGACAAAATAAAAGTTTTCCCATAACCCTCTAACAAAACAACCTCAGCATCAGTTCTGTTATGGCAGATGTTAATCATCTGGAGGATCATCACCAGCAAAAGATATGAGCAGATGCCACTAATGGCGACCTACATGGTTTAAGATTCGCATCATAAAGCCTGAACTAACTCACTAATGTTTTTTACATAGTCTCAGCGGAAACTTCAGAGCTTAGGATAGTTGGCTTTCTGTTTCATAAACCTAAAAAAACAAAATGAAAAACTGCATTCGTTTGCTTTTCTTAAAAAAACTATTATTTTTAACACAGAAAATCCAATATGCAGCAAAAATGCAGGGCTCTTTATGTGGTGAATTATCTGCAGGCTTCATCCGAATCATTTCTTGCAGTAACTCCCCTCAAAGCCATGACACAAATTTGTGCTCAGCAATTTCGTGATGCTGTGTTTGTATCAGCTTTTTGTTATGGCACTATAGACTGTATATAAAACACTAAGCTAGGCTGTAATCAGCATTTAAGCATCCTGGCTGCAGCCATTTTGGCTTTGGAACCACAAGTTATCATATTTGGGCAAGCTTGGTTACCAAACTGCCTTCATACATTTTATGATTACAACACAGAGACACAGGTATCACCAATCCAGTTAATCCAATACTAGAATTTCACTCTCAAACATAAATTTATTTATCCAGATTTATCCAATAAACACGCTACACATGAACTACTTTTAGAGCCTGCTTCAAGTGGACATTAGAGGAACTGCATATTTTTCACAGTTTGAATGCTGCCTGTCTTTTTGTGACTAAAATGCATGGATGCAGTTCTAGACCGGGCTTCAGAGCATGAGTTACTATCGATTTTAGATGGAATAGTTGCAGAAGAGCATGCACAGACTGCTCTTATATATACTTCTATGTCTTCTAAAGAAATACATGAAGCATAAACTGTATGTATGCACATATACAGCATGTATACATCTCTTTGGATGAACACAGTGTATAGATACGTCTAAAAGAAGATACAGTCAGCTCACAGAGGCAGATACTAAATACTGTTTTCTTTCTTCTCCCACTGTAATGAAGTGTGTGCGCTCGTTTGTGTGTGCCTGTGTGCGTTTGATTCAGATGTGACTGTGCCACCTAAATCATGTAGGCGCTGCAGCAGAGTGTTAGATATCGACACCATGGCAACAACACAAAGCTGTGTGGTTACATAAGGACGATCAGAGTTTCAGAGTGAAAGGACAAACTGATCAAAAACAGCCGTAGACTCACCTGGGGAACTGAAGCACTCAGCGGATCTAAACTGATGCGATGGCTACAGGTCTGATTGCACACTCGGTTTAGATCCTGTCAGTCAGAGTATCAGGAAGGCAAAATGACAGTGCACTAAGGGAGCCTTACTGACATCCATCTCTAACTGTCATGGTGCCCTGTGTTAGGCAGGCAGGATAGGACCCCAAAATACATTTTTGGATACCTTATTTTACAGCTTGTTATTAACAGTCCACTTTTATACTTTCACAAACCTGTGACCAGAGGTTCCAGATTGAGGCATATAAATGTGTATAAATAATAAGGATGTTACTGGTGACTAATTTACTGGTTATCTAAACAGGATATGAGTGGAATCTAAAAGTAATAAAACACAATTTAACTCATTCACTGCCAGCCATTGGCAGTGAATGAGTTAAACCCATTGACTCATTCACTGCAATTGACGGCTATAGACGTCAATGGCAGTGAATGAGTTAAGAGCCATTTGATTCCTTTAATCTCATTATTTGATCATCAAGTCAAACTGTAAACGCTGCTGAAATAATCATGACTTTGCAGTAGCATTGCACAATTACTGTCTACACACAAGATTATTGTTAACTTGCTTGTTACCACTTGGCTGTGCAGACTCAATACTATGTACATATTGTATTGAAAAACTGGTTCACAGAGCTGTTATCTGTCTTAGTTCCACCTTGATAGTTTTTGAGTTGTGCAGCCGTCTATCAGGGCTACAGCCACAGGCAATGCTGGGCGATGTCCTAACATCTTAATGGATTAATAATAACGGACCATAGTCGACTGGTGTTGTACCAGCTGGTGTTAATAAAACATGAATGTTTGTGTGGTGTCGACTAGTAAGGCCCCACTGTCTAATCAGCAAATCAGCAAGTCAAGCACAACCCTGCAAAAAGTAGCCCCTGCCAACGGTGCAAACCCCAATGACAAGCCACTGTAATCCTGAATGTACTTTGTTTGCTCTGCCTGTGCTGATAATTTATTGATAATCTAAAGAGATCACTTCCAGTTTTACATTAAAAGCTTTGAGTCTTTACTATTAAACAACAGAAAACTCTGTATTCGTCAGCAAAACTAGAATAACCAGGTCATTAATAATCCTTTGATGTAATTACACCAAATCTGTTTTGCCTCACGCGTCTCATACTACATCGTGAGGACCTCGAAACCTACTGACTTTGTGTAGGAGCTGAAGTGGGCAGTTTCTTTATGTGGAGATGTTTCTCATTTACCATTGTCAGAATAAACAGGGATCAATTCCATGGAGACCGCAGCGTGTCACGGCATCTTCTCTTCATAACCGACACAATAGAGAGGTTTCTGGTTACACTTATCGATTTTAATCATCATGACATCACTCATTAATTCGTGGACTCCACGTGGTGAACCCAGTGAGCACCATGGCCGATTTTAATGGTGCAGCTTAACTCTCATAGCATGGAATATCTCCAGCTAAATATAAACCACTTTTATCCCCAGCAGTTTAATTTTTCATTCCATAATTTATATAATCACATAAACAACACTATGGTGGGAGGGACTGAGATGTAAGGAGAGAACTGAGGATGTAAGAAATGGAAAGGAGGACCATCCTCATGAAACAGATGATGAAAGACAACACACTCTTACTGGTCAGTGAGCGGCATGTCTGTCATGTGTCACAGCAACCAATTATCACAACTGTGATCTCAGCATTAGACTCATTTTGAAAGGTGTTTTTTTTTTTTTTTATACTGAACCTCCACTTACACTTTATATAAAATTCTCAGATAAAATGCTTTCAGTGACATGCACCTAGGTAACTACCTTGCATGCTGTCACATTTCTTCAAAAGACCAGAACATTAAGGTATTGCCTGGAAATACCTTTTGCCTTTTACAACCGTTAAATTCAGCCCAACAGTGACTGATGGTGCTGTGACACTTGGCTGGTTTTTGTTTTCTGGTCCAGGTGTCCCTCAATCACCCAAATTCCTCTCTATGTTTAGAACGGGACTGTTTGCCGGCCTCTCCTACCCAGATTAAAAGTGCCCCCTCAGTGTAACGAGCTGTACTCATAACTAGTGATGGGACTTAATCACTGCTGAAAATTTAATTAAATGTTAGGAAACAGCTAAAATATGTGACCCAGCATGATTCATTGTGTTGTACGGTTTCTGGGCTGTGACCCAAGAAAAAAACACCACAAGCCCTGCTTTTCACTGCAGATATGCACACACTCCCTCTTCAGTTGATTAGTTATTTATTAAACGACACCAAGTGTCAAGAAAATAAAAAATCCAAGCTGCAATTAATATTTGTATAACAATGCCTCAAATGACAGTGTGTTAACAACAAGATGACACAAAAGGAGACTCTGAGAGCGGTGGTTGTGCTTCTCTCTGCAGAGAATTATTGTCACGGTCTGGCTGGGGCAGACCGTATGTGTTGCAGAGGAGGACTCAAACGCAGACCAAAACGTGGTGTGGATTAACAAAACAAGCCGTTTATTGAGGTTAGCAACGAGGGTACAAAATAATAGGGCATCGGTGAAAACTAAACAATAACCTAAACTGGGTGAACTAATAACAAAACATGAAAAACCTTAACCATAGTGAACTGACATGGGTACCTGGAGATGAGACATGGATGAGCAGACGACCTGACAATGGCATGCAGAAAACAAAGGGCTTAAATACATACATGAGGTGATCAGGGGAGGTGGAGACACATGGGGGAAACAGCTGACAGACATAAACCTAATGACAGGACCAGGAGAGGAAAGCTAAATACAATAAACAAAGAACACATGACATTGTCAGAATAAAACAGGAAATACTAAAACTAAAACATGACAACACAACTTAACAGACCTAATATGTGATGAATAAATACAAAACCCCAAAACATAGAAAACCCAGGAACAATAACTGCCTAAACTAAAGGCAGATAGGAAATAACACAAACTAAATCACATAACAAAATGAGACAAATACAAACATGAACTCAGAGTGCTGGGTCAGAGACCCAGCCTGTGACAGAGCCCCCCCCCTCAAGGGCGGATTCCAGACGCCCAAAACCTTGAAAAACAAAACCAAAAACAACCCACCAAGGGCGGGCGGTGGGGGTCCAGGACGGAGGGCCAGAAACAAGGCCAAAAAAACCAAAATGTCCATCAAAATCACAGGAGCACAGGGAACAGTTCATGACTCCTCAGGGGGCCGACCCGGAGGGTGACGGTCCAGAAAATCATAGTTCATGTGATCAGGGGGCTGGCCCGGAGGCCGACGGCACAGAAGTCCATGGTCGAACAGTTCCGGGGGCCGTCCGTGCGGACGGCAATGGTGGCGACATGGAAACCGTTCAGGGGGCCGACCGTGCGGACGGCAACGGCGTAGAAACAGTTCAGGTGGCCGACCGTGTGGACGGCAACGGCGTAGAAACAGTTCAGGTGGCCGACCTCGACGGCGGTGACGTCCAGCAGGTGGCCGAAGATTCCCAGGTGCAGAGCGAGGCTTGGGCGGCGGCATAACAGCCGTAGGACCAGGCGACGCTGAAGCAGAGGCTGGACCAGGCGTAGCAGAGGCCGAACCAGGCGAGGCAGAAGCTGAGGCCGAAGCCGGACCAGGCGTAGACGAATGCTCTGACGAAGCCGGACCAGGCGAAGACGAAGGCTCTGACGAAGCCGCAGCAGGCGAAGCACAGGCTGGAGCTGCAGCAGGCGAAACAGAAGCAGAATCTGAAGGTGGCTGGACGGGCTCCTCGGGCCCCCCAGCTGACGTGGCTTGAGGCTGGTGCGGTTCTCCTGAACCCCCAGCTGACGTGGCATGAGGCTGGTGCGGTTCTCCTGAACCCCCAGCTGACGAGGCATGAGGCTGGACGGGCTCCTCGGGCCCTCCAGCTGACGAGGCATGAGGCTGGACGGGCTCCTCGGGCCCTCCAGCTGACGAGGCATGAGGCTGGACGGGCTCCTCGGGCCCTCCAGCTGACGAGGCATGAGGCTGGACGGGCTCCTCGGGCCCTCCAGCAGACGAAACTTGAAGCCGGCTGGGTTCACCCGAACCCCCAGCAGACGAAACTTGAAGCTGGCTGGGTTCTCCTGAACCTCCAGCAGACAAAACATGAAGCTGGCCGGGTTCTCCTGAACCTCCAGCAGACAAAACATGAAGCTGGCCGGGTTCTCCTGAACCTCCAGCAGACGAAGCATGAAGCTGGCTGGGTTCTCCTGAACCTCCAGCAAACGAAGCATGAAGCTGGCTGGATTCTCCTGAACCCCCAGCAGACGAAGCATGAAGCTGGCTGGGTTCTCCTGAACCTCCAGCAAACGAAGCATGAAGCTGGCTGGGTTCACCTGAACCTCCAGCAAACGAGGCATGAAGCTGGGTGGATTCTCCTGAACCTCCAGCAGACGAAGCATGACCAGCAGGTGTAGAGACCACCGGCTGGACAGAAGGCTGAGCAGGTGATGGAGCGAATGACTGAGCTGAACAATGGGGAGCTGGCTGAGCTGCACAGTGGGCTAAGGGCTGAGCTAACGGAAACACAGGAAAATGAACTATTGACTGGGCTGCTAACAAAGCTAATGACTGAGCTATAGACTGAAAAGCATGCAGTAGTGATGGTGGTGTTGGTTGCGGACTGAATTCTCCTGAGCCTTCAGTAGAAACAGGAACGGGTGCAGGCACCTGCTGGACACTAGCCACTCCCACCCGAGGAGTAGGTACGGGTGCGGAGACGGGCTGTATCCTGGCTGACCTCACCCTGGGGACCGGCATGGGTGCAGGGGTGGACTGGTTCACAGCCCCCCTCACCCCGGAAGCCGGGACAGGCACCGGCAACGGCTGGGCAACTGCCCTTCCCACCCGAGGAGCTGGTACGGGTGCAGAAACGGACAGAGCCTCAGCTGGCCTGGAAACCAGAGCAGGGACCAGCTGGGCCTCAGACTCCCTCACCCGAGGAACTGGTACGGGTGCAGGGGTACGCTGGGCCCGAGCTGCCCTGGCAGCAGAAACACGAACAGGCAAAGGAGCAGGCTCAGAAAAAACAGTCTTAGAAACGGCAGGCTTAGGGTTAATATGTATTGGGTCGACAAAAACAGACCTAGCAAAAATGAATCCGCCGTCCACTTCATGTTTAGCAGTCTTAGTATTAGCAGTCCTTGGGTTAACGGTCTTAGAGTGAGCTGACTTGGGGATGATTGAACCAGACTTAACAAAACCTGAACTGAGTGTTGTAGACCTGGTAGTGTCAGGGTCCCTGTGCCTACCCGGTCGGCTCAGTACGGCTACATATGTTTTGTATTCCTTTTTTATTTTTTCCCTGCTCTCTCCTCTCCCCTCTTTCCCTCCTCCCTCTGCCTGGGCGGAGCTTACCTGCGGGCTCCTGCCCTTGGCCCACGCACCTGTGGCTCATTACGAGTGATCCAGCTCCTTCATAAGACGGCAGCCCTGTGTTTCTCGTCGCTGGACCGTTGCCGACTCTCGTTAGTGTTAACCCCAGCTCAGTTCGTTCTCGTGTTTCCCTAGCGATCTTCTTACAGTAACCTTTTGCTTCTCTGTGAATAGATTTCCCTGGACCTACCCCTGTGTTACCTGAGCGATCAAGTGTGTGAGGATTGGAGCGAGCTTTTGTGTTTCTTGTGGAGTGTGAAGAGGAGCGTGGAGCGTGGATGGAGTGAGGACTTTGGAGCGTGTGTGGACTGCAAGTGTCTTTCCCCCCCCCCCTGTTCGTGTGTGGATTCCTGGAACCCGTCTTTTCCCCACTGTGTAAATAGATCACCTGGTGCTTCTGTAAATAAAAACCTTTATTGTTCCCTACTCAGAGCCTGCGCGTGAGTCCGTTCAGTCCCGTTGTGACAGAACGGTCCAGCCACGATGGACTCAGCAGGCTCGGCGTCACCCGCCCCAGCCCCGGTCTCGTTGGATGAGCTGTTGCAGCGACACGAGCATATGTTGATGCGGCTCAGTGAAGACGTTGCCGCTTTGTCCCTGGCTCTCGCCCAGCGGACCCCGTTGACTGACTCTCCGCCCCCGCCAGCCCCTCCGGCAGACGAACCCATCCCGGGCGCGAGCGCGTCTCAGCCCGCGAGCGCGTCTCAGCCCGCAAGCGCGGCCCAAACTACACCTGTGGTCGTCGGGCAGCAGCCTCCCTCTCCTGAACTGTTTCATGGTGAGTTGGATAAGTGTGCAGGATTTCTCACACAACTCACTTATTTTTTTCGTCAGCAAATTCACTGGTACCCTGGCGATGGAGATAAGATTTCCTTCTTTGTGCAACTGTTACGTGATCGCGCTCTACAGTGGGCCCAGGCAGTGCTACGATCCCACCCCGACATCTCCTACCCCGAGTTTTTGTCTAAGTTTAAGTGCGTTTTTGACAAAGGATCCGAGGCTGCCGCCGCCGCTCAACGCCTGTTAAATCTTAAACAAGGTAGACGCAGGATGTCGGATTATTCTGTCGATTTCTGGGTTTTGGCTGAGCAAACGGGGTGGGGGCAGGAGGCGCTAAAGAGTGCCTTGCTTAATAACATCTGTGATGAATTAAAAGGCGAACTAATAATGCATGACCTGCCTGCCTCTCTTGACTCTCTAATGACTCTGTGCATTAAGTTAGATGATCGCCTTCAGGCTCGCAGAAACCTCCGGGGGCGGGCCTTTCAGGAGCCACGGGCGCTCTTGGGCCCACCAGCGGGGGAATGGAGGGCCCAACCCAGTGCTGCCCACAGTGGCGAGCTAAGCGAGGAAGGCGAGCAGCCCATGCAGCTGGGTCGCTCACGGCTAACACCCGCGGAACGTCAGCAACGCATGGTCTCTGGTGAGTGCCTGTACTGCGGCCGTAAGGGCCACTTCATTGCCACCTGTCCATCTCGACCAAAAGGGGGCGCCCGCCCGTAGTTAAGGGAGTACTGGTGGGCGACCTATCTAGTAAAAGCTCCCTTCCACGCTTAACGTTACCGGCCAAGTTAACAGTTCACACAAAAACCCATTCTGTGATGGCGTTAATTGACTCTGGCGCGGAACAGAGCTTTATCGATTCAGCCCTCGCGGAAAAATTAGGGGTTGGGTCTGACCTTCTACCTCATCGTTTACATGTCACCGCCTTATCTGGGCAGCGGCTGCCTGATATAACCCATGTCTCAGAGCCCGTGTCACTCACACTCTCCGGCAACCACACCGAGGTTCTAAGCCTATTCGTGTTTAAAGCTCCTCAAACACCGCTTGTCTTAGGTCACCCCTGGTTGCGACAGCATAACCCTCATATCGATTGGAAATCTGAATGCGTGGTAGGCTGGGGAGTGGATTGTCATATGAACTGCCTCCGGGCTGCAACTCCGCCCTCCGCGTCTCCTCCAAATAACCTGTCTGAGCCTCCGGATCTCACCTCTGTTCCACCTGTGTATCACGACTTGGCTGAAGTTTTTCGTAAAGACCTTGCACAATCGTTACCACCTCATCGGCCGTATGACTGCGCCATTGATCTTCTCCCAGGCACCACACTCCCCACCTGTCGCCTTTATAGTCTCTCCCAACCTGAGAGAGCGTCTATGGAGAAATACATCACGGACTCACTGGCAGCAGGCATAATCCGGCCGTCCTCTTCCCCTGTGGCAGCCGGCTTCTTCTTTGTAGAAAAGAAGGACAAGTCCCTCCGGCCTTGCATTGATTACCGCGGCCTTAATAACATTACGGTTAAGAACAAATACCCCCTACCGCTCCTTTCCTCGGCTTTTGAACTTCTGCACGAGACAACGATCTTCAGTAAATTAGACCTCCGCAATGCCTACCATCTAGTTCGGATCAGGGAGGGCGACGAATGGAAAACAGCTTTTAACACCCATCTGGGGCATTTTGAGTACCTGGTGATGCCCTTTGGGCTGACTAACGCCCCAGCAGTTTTCCAGGCCCTCGTGAATGACGTCCTCCGGGACTTTATCAATCGGTGCGCATTTGTCTACTTGGATGATATCCTTATCTTCTCTAAAACAGTGGCGGAGCACGAGACACACGTCAGACAGATTCTGCAGCGTTTGCTGGAAAACAGACTGTTTGTGAAAAGCGAAAAGTGTGACTTTCACGTGGACTCCGTGGCCTTTCTCGGATACATAATAGAGCGGGGTGATCTGAAACCCGACCCGGCGAAGGTCCAAACAGTGCTTACCTGGCCCGAACCCCCAAACCGTCGACAGCTCCAGCGCTTTTTAGGCTTTGCCAACTTCTACCGCCGCTTCATCCGAGATTTCAGTAAACTCGCTCTGCCTTTAACCAGACTCACTTCTCCTAAAGTGTCTTTTCAGTGGGACCAGTCCGCGCAGGAGGCCTTCCTACGTCTCAAAGAACGGTTCGCTACAGCACCTATCCTCTGCCAACCCGACCTCCAGCAACAGTTCGTCGTTGAAGTGGACGCATCGGATTCCGGGGTCGGGGCGGTGTTGTCCCAACGGAGGGAGGGTAAGCTCCACCCATGTGCCTTTTTCTCTCACCGTCTCTCCCCAGCAGAGCGCAATTATGACGTTGGAGACCGGGAACTTCTGGCTATCAAGTTAGCACTGGAGGAATGGAGACATTGGCTAGAGGGAGCCACTCAACCATTCATCGTGTGGACAGACCACAGAAACCTTGAGTATCTCCGAGCCGCAAAGCGACTCAATCCCCGGCAAGCGAGGTGGGCTCTCTTTTTCACGAGATTCAACTTTTCAATTACGTACAGGCCCGGGAGCCGCAATGTGAAGCCAGACGCCCTCTCCCGACTGTATGACTCCTCTGAAGCGGAACCCGAGCCAGGTCCGATTCTTCCTGCCTCCTGCTCCATCGGCACGGTGACCTGGGAAATCGAATCTCAGATTAAAGAAGCTCAGAAAACAGAACCAGATCCCGGGACCGGGCCCCCAGGTCAGTTGTTTGTGCCCTCCTCTGTTCGTTCTCAGGTACTGCAATGGGCACACGCCGCCCGGCTCACCTGTCACCCGGGAGTACACCGCACCATACGATTCCTCCAGCGTTACTTCTGGTGGCCCACTTTGGCTCGGGATGCACGGGAATACGTCGCCGCCTGCACGACCTGCGCCCGTAACAAGTCGTCCAACCAACCTCCCTCCGGTTTGCTACAACCGCTGCCCACTCCGGGATGGCCTTGGTCCCACATAGCCTTGGATTTCGTCACCGGATTACCGGCCTCAAAAGGTAACACAGTCATTCTAACCGTTGTGGACAGGTTTTCTAAAGCTGTCCATTTTGTTGCCTTGCCCAAGCTGCCTACGGCCCTGGAAACCGCTGACCTCCTCACCACACATGTATTCCGCCTCCATGGAATTCCGGAGGACATTGTGTCAGACCGTGGCCCCCAGTTCACTTCACGGGTCTGGAGGGAGTTTTGCTCCGCCCTCGGCGCTAAGGTTAGTCTGTCCTCTGGCTTCCACCCTCAGACCAACGGACAGGCTGAGCGGGCGAACCAAGACCTGGAGGCTGCTCTGCGGTGTGTGGTGTCCACAAATCAAACGACTTGGAGTGACCAGCTGCCATGGATTGAGTACGCCCACAATTGCCTGACTTCCTCAGCCACTGGAGTTTCACCTTTTGAGGCGTCATTAGGATTTCAGCCTCCGCTCTTTCCGGCCGTTGAGGGTGACCTCTCTGTGCCATCCGTCCAACACCACCTGCGTAGATGTCGCCGGGTGTGGAGAGCCACCCGAGCTGCCCTCCTCCGGACGACGGCACGTAACAAACAGCTCGCGGACCGCCATCGGACACCGGCTCCTGAGTATGCGGTCGGACAAAAGGTATGGCTGTCCACCCGCTATGTGCCCCTCCGGGCGGAGTCCAAGAAACTGTCTCCAACTTTTATTGGGCCATTCGAAATCGGTGCGCTTGTGAACCCTGTGTCTGTTCGGTTGAACCTTCCGCGCAACATGCGTGTCCACGACGTTTTCCATGTCTCCCAGATTAAGCCCGTGCTCTCCAGTCCTTTGTGCCCTCCTTCCAGGCCCCCGCCTCCCGCCCGGATCGTTGATGGGCTGCCGGCGTATGGGGTCTCCCGCATTATGGACTCCCGGCGCCGGGGGCGGGGGGTCCAGTATTTGGTCGATTGGGAGGGCTACGGGCCGGAGGAGCGCTCCTGGGTGCCTCGCTCGGCTGTTTTGTGTCAGCGCCTGCTCCGTGACTTCCATCGCCGGCACCCTGGTAAGCCCGGTGGGTCGCCGGGTGGCTCCCGTTGAGGGGGGGGTACTGTCAGGGTCCCTGTGCCTACCCGGTCGGCTCAGTACGGCTACATATGTTTTGTATTCCTTTTTTATTTTTTCCCTGCTCTCTCCTCTCCCCTCTTTCCCTCCTCCCTCTGCCTGGGCGGAGCTTACCTGCGGGCTCCTGCCCTTGGCCCACGCACCTGTGGCTCATTACGAGTGATCCAGCTCCTTCATAAGACGGCAGCCCTGTGTTTCTCGTCGCTGGACCGTTGCCGACTCTCGTTAGTGTTAACCCCAGCTCAGTTCGTTCTCGTGTTTCCCTAGCGATCTTCTTACAGTAACCTTTTGCTTCTCTGTGAATAGATTTCCCTGGACCTACCCCTGTGTTACCTGAGCGATCAAGTGTGTGAGGATTGGAGCGAGCTTTTGTGTTTCTTGTGGAGTGTGAAGAGGAGCGTGGAGCGTGGATGGAGTGAGGACTTTGGAGCGTGTGTGGACTGCAAGTGTCTTTCCCCCCCCCCCTGTTCGTGTGTGGATTCCTGGAACCCGTCTTTTCCCCACTGTGTAAATAGATCACCTGGTGCTTCTGTAAATAAAAACCTTTATTGTTCCCTACTCAGAGCCTGCGCGTGAGTCCGTTCAGTCCCGTTGTGACAGGTAGAAGTGTTAACAGTTTTTCCTTTAACCGCATGTGCAGACTTAAGCGAGCGGGAATTGTCTTTCATCCCTCCCTGCGTAGAGGGAGTAAAACAAAACGGATCCTCCCAGTCCACGTCGTCATCCATAAGGGAAATTCCCCATGGATCGGAAGTGAGCCGATTGTTGTTAATGTCAGACGGGACGTGAGAATAAAAGTCATTTTCACTCACCACCGTGAGCTGCTCAGCGATGTACGGTTTATGGCGGCGTGCGCGCCGCTTCCTGCGAGTGGAGGAAGCCGGCGGAGCGAGCGACTGAGCCCCTGGTGCACAGAATGGTGACACCGAGGCTGGAGCGTGAGCGCCTGAAGCCACACGGAGGACTCCCACCTGAAGCGAGCGAGGCTTAGATGCAGGCAGCGCAACAGGCGGGGACTTTCGGCAGCTCTTGGGACCTCCGAGAGCTAGCCGAGTCCCGTGGAAAATGCGCTCGTAGTCGGGGGTACGCCACGGCTTCCAGCGGAGCTCCTCCTCCAGCTGGGCGAAGGCTGCCTCCCGACGCTCGTAAAGCTCGCGGTCTGCTGAGTCCATAGTGGTCAGGTCGTACTGTCACGGTCTGGCTGGGGCAGACCGTATGTGTTGCAGAGGAGGACTCAAACGCAGACCAAAACGTGGTGTGGATTAACAAAACAAGCCGTTTATTGAGGTTAGCAACGAGGGTACAAAATAATAGGGCATCGGTGAAAACTAAACAATAACCTAAACTGGGTGAACTAATAACAAAACATGAAAAACCTTAACCATAGTGAACTGACATGGGTACCTGGAGATGAGACATGGATGAGCAGACGACCTGACAATGGCATGCAGAAAACAAAGGGCTTAAATACATACATGAGGTGATCAGGGGAGGTGGAGACACATGGGGGAAACAGCTGACAGACATAAACCTAATGACAGGACCAGGAGAGGAAAGCTAAATACAATAAACAAAGAACACATGACATTGTCAGAATAAAACAGGAAATACTAAAACTAAAACATGACAACACAACTTAACAGACCTAATATGTGATGAATAAATACAAAACCCCAAAACATAGAAAACCCAGGAACAATAACTGCCTAAACTAAAGGCAGATAGGAAATAACACAAACTAAATCACATAACAAAATGAGACAAATACAAACATGAACTCAGAGCGCTGGGTCAGAGACCCAGCCTGTGACAATTATCTCCTGAATCTACAGCTTCCCACAGCATTATGGATCTTTATAGTCAGTATTAATGAAATGTTTAGCTTTCATACTTTTATGGTTTGGTTCAGCTTGCTTTGCTAACCTCAGCATCGGCAGTCAGGTCAAGATGCTCAGTGACTCAGTAAACAAACTCAGGGTTTATCAGTCTGAATGCAAATGAGTCCACATGAAAAGGATGGCCCTGGCGATGTCTGACCAATCACATACAGGTTTGCTGACAGCAAAGTGGCGGATTTTACAAAGAAGAAAAAATTACACTGCCCCCAAAAAACATTAAAGGAATGCCATGAAAACACACCAGATCTAGGTAAGAACAAAAAAGTAATGCTGGATATCTATACTGATATGGACTGGGTAATGTGTTTGGAACAAAAGGACATTGTTTTATTAAAATGAAAATTATCAACCTACGCGGGACTGAATTTGGGATCTTCTCTCAGATCTACACCAAGGCATCGCTGAGCTCCAGGAGAGTCTCAGGTGCAACCCTGCGGCGTTAGATGGACCAAAACAAAATGTCCTAAAGGTGTTCTGTTGGATTTCATTCAGACGAACATGCAGACCAGTCAGTAGAACCCACAACTCAGTGCACCAGTGTAGGGTCTGACAATGAGTCCAAGGATTTCCTCCTGATACCTAATGGCAGTCAGGGTGTCGTTGGGTAGCCGGCAGGGATCTGTCTGCCTCCCCAGACCATCACTGACCCATTGAAATGGCCATGCTAAACAATGTTGCAGGCAGCATAACGTTCTTCACGGCTTCTCCAGATCCTTTCATGTCACAGGGTGAACCTGCTCTCATCTGGGAAAACCACAAGGTGCCAGTGATGGACCTTCCAATTCTGTTATTTTATGGCAAACTAGAGGACGTTGGGTCCTCAGACTACCCTCATGAAGTCTGTTTCTGATTGTTTGGTCAGAAACATTCACACCAGTGACCTGCTGGAAATTATGTTGTAGCAGTGCTCATCCTGTTCCTCCTTGCATAAAGGAGCAAATACAAATCCTGCTGATGGGTTGAGGACCTTCTGTCCAGCTTCCCTAGAGTAACTCCTGGAATCTCCATGATCAAACCTCCTTGCAATGGCACGCTCTTTCATTAACAAACGGGAACATCTGATGGATTATAATTATAATTCCATGAAATTAATATTTAGATATAACACAACATAAGTTAGTTTTAGTTTTTATTCTTTCAGCTCCAAGCGAGTGGTGTTTTGAGGATTTGAGAGTAGAATGAAGGTTAAATATAAAAACAGAATGGAAACATGCAAATTTTGATGATGCTTTTCTGTGGATTTATTTCATCAAAATTTATAACAATTCACAATAATAACAAGTGGAGAAGGATAGATATCTGTATACATCTGTATACAATTCTGCTGGAGGGCAAATACAAAGATGATCTCTAGTAGGCATGAACTGTTGTTACAAGTTTGCATTTCAGTTAACTATCATTTAACCAGAGCAACGTCTGTGTAGCTAGGTTTTACAGCATTTTATTACATCATTTCTCATTAGCAGACTGGCACACGTCCATGGGATCGGTTATTTGCATGTTTCCATTCGTTGTCAGTGGTTTTCAAACTTTTTCTGCTGAAGACACGTCAGAGGGCATGCCAACATTTTAACGCACACCTGCATTTACAGTGGGGCAAAAAAGTATTTAGTCAGCCACCGATTGTGCAAGTTCCCCCACCTAAAATGATGACAGAGGTCAGTAATTTGCACCAGAGGTACACTTCAACTGTGAGAGACAGAATGTGAAAAAAAAATCCATGAATCCACATGGTAGGATTTGTAAAGAATTTATTCGTAAATCAGGGTGGAAAATAAGTATTTGGTCAATAACAAAAATACAACTCAATACTTTGTAACATAACCTTTGTTGGCAATAACAGTGGTCAAACGTTTACTATAGGTCTTTACCAGGTTTGCACACACAGTAGCTGGTATTTTGGCCCATTCCTCCATGCAGATCTTCTCGAGAGCAGTGATGTTTTGGGGCTGTTGCTGAGCAACACGGACTTTCAACTCCCGCCACAGATTTTCTATGGGGTTGAGGTCTGGAGACTGGCTAGGCCACTCCAGGACTTTCAAATGCTTCTTACAGAGCCACTCCTTTGTTGCCCGGGCGGTGTGTTTTGGATCATTGTCATGTTGGAAGACCCAGCCTCGTTTCATCTTCAAAGTTCTCACTGATGGAAGGAGGTTTTGGCTCAAAATCTCACGATACATGGCCCCATTCATTCTGTCCTTAACACGGATCAGTCGTCCTGTCCCCTTGGCAGAAAAACAGCCCCATAGCATGATGTTTCCACCCCCATGCTTCACAGTAGGTATGGTGTTCTTGGGATGCAACTCAGTATTCTTCTTCCTCCAAACACGACGAGTTGAGTTTATACCAAAAAGTTCTACTTTGGTTTCATCTGACCACATGGCATTCTCCCAATCCTCTGCTGCATCATCCATGTGCTCTCTGGCAAACTTCAGACGGGCCTGGACATGCACTGGCTTCAGCAGCGGAACACGTCTGGCACTGCGGGATTTGATTCCTTGCCGTTGTAGTGTGTTACTGATGGTGACCTTTGTTACTTTGGTCCCAGCTCTCTGCAGGTCATTCACCAGGTCCCCCCGTGTGGTTCTGGGATCTTTGCTCACCGTTCTCATGATCATTTTGACCCCACGGGATGAGATCTTGCGTGGAGCCCCAGATCGAGGGAGATTATCAGTGGTCTTGTATGTCTTCCATTTTCTGATGATTGCTCCCACAGTTGGTTTTTCACACCAAGCTGCTTGCCTATTGTAGATTCACTCTTCCCAGTCTGGTGCAGGTCTACAATACTTTTCCTGGTGTCCTTCGAAAGTTCTTTGGTCTTGGCCATGGCGGAGTTTGGAGTCTGACTGTTTGAGGCTGTGGACAGGTGTCTTTTATACAGATGATGAGTTCAAACAGGTGCCATTCATACAGGTAACGAGTGGGGGACAGAAAAGCTTCTTACAGAAGACGTTACAGGTCTGTGAGAGCCAGAGATTTTCCTTGTTTGAGGTGATCAAATACTTATTTTCCACCCTAATTTACGAATAAATTCTTTACAAATCCTACCATGTGAATTCATGGATTTTTTTTTTCACATTCTGTCTCTCACAGTTGAAGTGTACCTCTGGTGCAAATTACTGACCTCTGTCATCATTTTAAGTGGGGGAACTTGTACAATCGGTGGCTGACTAAATACTTTTTTGCCCCACTGTATATCTGTGCAAAATAGTCTCCATATCTTCGGACATGTAGTTGCTTTCTCTTTTGTTTGTCAGTTGAAGTTGCTTTTGATACACTGTTTGTAGCATGTGGACCTAATGTGAAGGATGCCATCTGCAGTTTATTTTGAGCAGCATTTACGTTCTCTCCATCACCTTATTGGACACTTTTCCACAATCCAGCAAATGCACATGTTGCCATTGGTGCAGTTTCTGTGCTCTTTTCTTTTCTCTCTATGTGCTCTGGCACAATGGTGGTTAATTTTGGGTTGTTCTGCAAAAGAAAGTGATCAGTTCTTCCCGTAATTATTAACCCCCTCAGTGTCAGTCAAGCCTTTTGATGTGTCACAGTCTCATAATTTCCCATATCTTGCAGCTACATAATCAGACTGGGTTCCCTTCAACTGCAGTTTTTTTTAAGGACTTTTATAGTAGTGATGCAGTAAATTCACAAGTCAATGATAACTTTTTCTCTAGTTGTATATATTTCTGATGTTACCATGGTTCCTGTATTGCCTCACAGCACACCATTTGGATACCACTGGTCTATGTAACCTTTTCTGTGATGCACTGTGGTTGTGCTGCATTGTGTTATGTTGTGCTTTGGCAGCTTCTCATTTCCATTAACTTAAAGTCCAGGGTACTTCATGCAAATCCAGTACGACAGCAACCCTGGAAACTTTAGTGGTTCAGACTGTTGGTCTAAACTAAAGTTTGAATAAAAAACCATGTGGCTTATTCTTGCCTCAAACATATAACATTTGAGGAAGTTTGCAAACAAGCAGCCGTGTTGGTTTTGCTTGGAACTATGGGAACAGAAAAACCCACAAGAGACTTAGCATGTGTGCAGGATGTTTGGAGAGCTGAAGGACAGGAACAGCTCTTGTCAGTCATCTACTGTAACATGCTACTGCCAACACTGACTCGAACCAACACTTAAAACTGACTGAGCATAAAAGTGAGTGGTGAGGTCACAGGTATGGCTTCAATCATCACATCTGGATATACAGGGTGGGCCATTTATATGGATACACCGTAATAACATGGGAATGGTTATACAAGTTATACAAGGAACCAAGTTATTTGGTTCCTCGTATAATGTCAGAATCAGTGTGTTTTAACTTAAAATATCTGTATTAGACAATATTTGTGTGATGTGTATTTACATCATACAAATATTGCAAATAAACAGTAGCAGTCAAAATTTTGGACACACTCAACCATTCACATAGGTAGTGATTATAATGTATAATATATAATGATTATAATGATTATATGGACAGAACTAGAGAACCTAAACAAAGTACATATGTATAGCATATGTTTTTATTTACTGACCCACAGATGAGGATAAACTTAAGGTTTGTTATGAGGCTAAAGTTGACATGCTGTTTTATTCTGCCTGAGACAAATAATAATACTTCCCTCATTTAGGAAAAAAACCTCTTTGTGTAGTTTCATCTTTAAAAGTCTATCAAAGGTCTTGGTACTTAATATGTATTAACTGTTGGGAAGGTTGTCTTCTGGGCTGATACACAGTTTTTATTGTCATTTTAAAAGTTAGTGTGCTGCATCTCCTCTTATGGGATGATAAATATTTCACCAGGCGTCAGAGCGTTTGACTCCGTTGCTTCTGCTGGAACAATTGAATGTGAATTCTGTTTTTCTGAGCATCCATCCAAATACACTCACCTGCTTCCAGGGAAGCACTCATGAATAATTATTTTACACTTTCCACCACTTAAGCGCTTTGGCTGTGTACCGACCCAGGGAGCTGGCCTGATTATGCTGTTTGCTTGTTTATGAACAACATTTTTGCCTGGAAGTCTCTACAGCCGTTTGCTTTTTTTTCTTTCTTTCCTGTCTCAGGAGTCTGAAGTCGTCCGGATGATGATGCTGCTACTTCATCCCCTCGAGCTGAAACAGCCGTCTCCTATTCTGCAACAGAGTTCAGTGCTACTGCGGGTGAATTTATCAAAGCTCTGCTCCAGAATAAAAATATACATTCACTGTTTTGCCTCTGGGATTTAGCATTGCTGTGTTATACCACATGCATATGAATTAGTTAGTCCTCCAATCTAAACACATGTTTTTGCTTTCTAGCTTGTCCTTAAGAATACTGAATACAGCAGTTCAGCATCACTACATCTGCAGTTACAGGATAAGTGAAAGTCAAACAGTTTGACTTGGTTACACCAAAAAAAATCCACAAAACAAAAAGTAAAAAACACTTATCAATAGCAATTTGAAGGGGACTGTTTCTCTTTATTACTGTAGTTTTGTAGGGTCTTTACCTTATTAGATACAGTGCCTTGAGGCACCTGCTGTTGTGATTTAGCATAATTTGAATTGAGTTGTTTGCTCTGTGTGCTGTCTTTACAACGGTACAGGTGGCAATCTGAATGTGTACCAGCGGGTGGAAACGGTGAGAGCAGAGAGTTGAAGTCAATAAAATGTGAAAGTATTCAGGGTTGACAGCTGACTCTGTGACCTTTCACTGACCTTTGGTGAACATGTTGTTCAGTGTGGGTGATGATGCTGCCCAGATCAATAATGCCCAAAGGATCTATCACCAGCCTGGGGAGCTGACAGCAGGGTGAAGCTGAGAGGACAGCTAGCTGCACTCTGCAGCGAAGAAGAAGTTTGTCAAGAGTCCGAGAGCAGTATGACACTGTGTGTGTGTGTGTGTGTGTGTGTGTGTGTGTGTGTGTGTGTGTGTGTGTGTGTGTGTGTGTGTGTGAGCGTTTTGGGATGAACAGCATTCATTTTTCCAATTTACAGGATCTAATTCACACACACACTCCAGGCTGGGAGTTGGGTGTAGTGACAGCACCATAGTCCTGCTAGCGTCCCCTACAGGCAGCAGTGTTCATTGCAGGTCCATTATTGCAGAAAGTGACACAACAACAATATGTACATTTCAAAGAAAAGCATTCTAATTATAAAGCTTCATGCTGATCATTAAAACTACCCACAGGTGACGCAAGTAACATGAACCATGCCATTACAATGCAATTTTCTGCTGGTAAATTTTGGGCCCTGACATTTATGCGTTAGCACAGAACTTCCAGTATAATTGAGAACTCCCACTCTCTGGACTTCCAGTTTCAGACGGGGCGCTTGCGAGACAGAATGAATGGGGCCCTGAGGAGCTGTAGAACATAAATATAAATTTGGTGAGGAAATTGTTTTTCTTCTTGCAGTTTTCACCATGTTTTTGATAAAGGAGTTTGAGACAATAAATTCATTCATTGGCTTGCCAGAAGATGTGCATGCATATATCTGCCCTGGTGCAAAGGCACAGTTTTTTATCATCCTGGCATGCTTGGGGGTTCGTTTCCTTTTTTTCCCTCTTCTCCTTTGAAAACCTCTTTCTAAGTCTCAGGAGGAGTTGTGGGCTGACGCTCCTGCTGGCACACACATGGGTGGGGTTCCTCCTTGCATCAGTATGGTGTTAATCAGGCCCTCTTTGAATCCTGCAAGTTCTTGTGTTTTTAACCTGTAGCTCTCTTTCTCCGTCTGTCTCATGGTTGCCCATCTGAAAAGCCTGTTTTTCAAGTCATTCTCCAGGATTCTGGTTCTTTTAAGGAAATTAATGGACACTACCAGCCACTCCCAGGCATTCTCCATGCCTGCAAAGGAAAGTTACCAATCTGTAACATACCTGCCTCCTTGCTCTCCATTGTTGCCCTTTCTGGCCACTTTGGAAGTTTGACTGCCTGTCAATAGCATCTCCAGACCTTCTATCCAAGAAACAAGTAAAGTCACATACGAAAGGGAAGCAATTCGCATCACTTTCGAGCCCCATGTGACCAGCAGTTATTTGACAAAATATCTTTCACTCTCTATGGTTTCTGGTCACCATGTTGCCACAAATCGCTTCCAGTGAGTACGGTCAAAATCCAGAATCAAGTCTCAAATCCTGCAAACCAAATCAAATCCTCACCTTGGGCACAACATTTCCTTTCTCCTCTGGCAGAACTCTTTGGATTGTGTTGAATACTTCATGATGGTCAACAAGTTTCATGTGCAGAGAAGGTTGTAAACAACCTGCCAGACCACCAAGTGGGCAAGAATGATTTTATCCAGAGTCTTTCTCTCTGAGCTGAAAAGCTAGAATAAATAAAGCTTTACTTTTTGTGTGATTTGTTGATTTAAGAACATATATTGAAGGTGGAACTGAAACAAGGGTTTGTATGGATGTGCTTTCACAATGGAAAGCGACAAAAAATATCACAAAACAGGTGCTAAGCTGATGGCCTGCTCCAGGCAGGTGGGCGACAGAAATGGAAAAAATAGTCTCAGTGCATCCTGGGGAAATGCCAGTTCGCCCGCTGTGTGCTGCATCAAAACAAAGCCCTTAGTAACAAAAACTGCCAGCAATCAAAAGTTTTAATTTAATCCTTTGTTAGGTCTTTAAAGCTGTTTTGCTAGTGTGCCAGGGCAGGGTTTTTACTGCATAGAGAAACTTTGTCACCACTCAAAGAGGTTTTTGTTAGAGGCAAAGAAAATCACCAGCGCTTTAATGAAATTACTTTTTTTCTTTTGAAAATCAGTTAATTGGGGTTTTATTTATTGAAGTGTAACAGACATTGTGATGATCAGAAATGACTAGAAAGTGTTCAGACTTCTGTCAGATTTTCAGCCTGGCAGAATCAAATAAGATTTAATCAAGGTTATATTATAGAAATTGATGTACTGTATAACACCAGTGTGGGTATTTTGAACAACATATGCCTTATGTTTACACTATTACACCATTTCCAGATATGTGCATTTAAAAGTGACTAAATGTGGTTTATTTTTGGATAAAGATTACCACAGACATGAATGTATGGAGGCAAAACAACTAAATTAAGTGATCTAGACTGACGTTCTGGGCTCAGCGTGCCTCGGTCAATACTACAAACATTTATGGTTTATTTCTTGCTCATTGCACGCTCATTAAAGTTTCCAGAGTGTACATATGGGTTTGTTCACTTATTGTTGATATAGCCAATGATCTGTAACCTGTAAGAGTTTTTCCACAGTGGATTTTTACCCGGAGCAACAGGTTGCACTAACCTGTACAAACCTCTGTGAAACCACACTGGATATTACCTAACTCCCTCAGCTGCATGGCAAGCAGAAATATTATACACTCAAGGCTTTCTTCAAGGTCTGTGTAACAACTAGAATATCAATTTGTTTTGTTTTCTTGGAGGTAAAAAGTTGCACAAAAGAAGAAATCCTACAGTCATCTTATTGGCTGCTCTTTGTCCTTTTTGACTTTATGCTTTCAGACATTCTGAGGTGCACCGTCAGCTATGTGAAGGAGCTGTGAGCCGGCTCATCACACTTAACAAAATATGACGAAGGTGTTGACATGTCATACATTAGACAGCCTTCGACCTCTATCAGGCCTGAGGAGCACACTAAAACACTAACGGGGGGCTGACTCAGCATCTTCTTACATTCAGCAACTTTAAAACAGCAACACGTCATGTAGACAACTTAGACACAGTGAAGGATGACCTTAAGTCCTGCTCAGGTCTCACAAGGGGCAGCTGATCCACATCCAACCACATCTGCCCGGTAACATGCCTGTTAAGTCCCAGTGCCACGATCAATCACAATCATGTTGTCACTGCCTTTAACACGGCACTGTGTCTTCCCTCTTTATCAGCCTCTGCACTGTTTCTATTCAGGTTTGGGTTCATTTTATATTCAACAAAACCTGACAGACCTGACATGCTGTTGTTAACAGGAGTATTTACATACAGAAGCACATTTTAATTTCATCTAAATATTCAGCAGAGGCCTGTATGATAAAGCAATAGTAGGCAGCTAGTTACATAAGTTCAAGTTTAATTCTGGGTTTTCAATATTTTGATGGTCATCACAGGAAGCTGTTGTACGGCGGCTCTGAAAGGTCAAACGGACTTCAACTTAAGATAACACCAACAAATAGAAAAAAGCTGCAAATGCATGCAAGACACAACAGAAGTTGAATAAAACAATATCTCACAAAAACGTAATGGAAGTGTTTTTGGGGACACAATAACACAATGGAACAGCTGCAAACAGGTGACAGAAAGTGAACAGGTGACAGACTGCACTGAGACACGCTTAAAAAAGTTGTGAGTGGAAAAAAAACGCAAGGTAATGTTTAATTTTCACTCTGATTTTTCAATTTGATTTATGTAGCGCCAAATCACAACAGTGGTTGCCTCAAGGTGTTTTATATTGTAATGTAAAGACCCTACAATAATACAGAGAAAACCCCAACAATTATATGACCCCCTATGAGAAAGCACTTTGGCAACAGTGGGAAGGACAAACTCCTTCTTAACAGGAAGAAACCTCCAGCAGAGCCAGGCTCAGGGAGCGGCGGCCATCAGAGTGAAGAGAGAAAGGCAGGACAAAGACACGTTGTAGGTGTTGTAATTGCATGATTCAAATAATACTGTTGATGCATGTTTGCTATTAGATTGTCTGTCAAGTTATTGTTTATTAGTGGGTTGTTTCTTTTTGGTTTATTTGTTTTTTGTGTGCTTTTGTAGCATTTGTGTATTTTCTGGTATTTTCGTAAGTTGCATTCTGTTGATTTCTCAAGGCTACCATATCATTGAGATTGGAGATTAACACGTGCACAGCCACCAACTCCTTACGATTCTTTGATGATCCTTTGAGGCTCAGTGCACAGGTAGTTAGAGGGTCTTAGGTTTTTCAGGTGTGCCTTAAAGTATCTGCATTATGCCAAAAAGTTGGAATAGAAGCAACTTTATTCCTTGCTTATTTTCCTGTTGGATGAAAGCAATTTTAAAGCAGTTTTATATTCATCTATAAGCCTCCATAGTGAGAGAAAAGTAAAACAGAAGGCCTATGCCTTGCACTATCTGAACATTGTGTGAAATTTGCAACTTACCAGTCTGATTCTTGGTGTTATATTTGTTCACCCCTCCTCTTAGTTTAACAGCACCAGGGTTGCAGATGAAAAAATAAGAGCAGAAGTAGCTCATGCACATCTAAACAACACATTGAATTAATGGAATTTGTGATATTATACAGTTGGCATGTAAAGAGCACTGAAAGCACACATGCAGTCTAACACTAAACCTCTGCTGCTTTGTCCGCAGCAGCTGTGTTGCTTTCAGCCTTTATTATGTGTTTAAACTGCTCATATTTTTCTAATATCCATGTTTGTGACTGGTCAGATGCTGCCAACACTGCCCCTTTCATGTGAATGCTCTTGCAGCTAGACTGACCCTGTGTTGATTTATTGAGTTGATTATCCTGATTCTCAGTGTTAGGGTAAGCTATGCCAGATATAATGGTATCGTTCGCTTATTTGGTTTCAGTTACCCTAGCATCAATCGTGTAGCACAGGCCCCAGTCAAATAAAACATTACAGTTCACATGTAATCGTAGAGGTATCATAAAAGGAGGCAGGAGGCACGATGCTTATCCTTTACAGATGCACTGAAAAAATAAAACTACCAATTAAACCTCATATTTCTGTCACCAAACGTCAGCTTCTCGCTGTTATCTGCAGGCAGAAGCACAGTGAACCTATGACTGAATTAATAAATAAAAGGCCTGCAGGAAATAGCAGCACTTGTCACTCAGCACACTAATCAGTTTTAATTGACTGCAGCTGTCTGGTTAAATGTCCGGCAGGTGTAACTGAAACAAATCATCGCTATTATTTAAACAACTTCAAACAGAGGAAGCAAATGATTTATATGGAATTTCTGGGCATCGGTAGGAAAAGCTCAGTTTGTTATTACTGTAGCACACATACACACGGTGCTTTATCCTGGCTTATGAGATGTGTCTCCAGCTCCGTCTTGCTCTCTTTTTCAAGTTCCAATCACGGAAATGCTAAAACTAAATAACAGAGAATAATCTTCCACAGGTGAAGATATTTTATACAGATATTGTACTGCTGTGTGTAAATTTGTAGCAATAATTCATGTTTATGTCTCCGTAATAATACATGTTCGAGGGGGCTATGTGTGTTTATGGAAACAGAGACATATATGAACATCGGTCCAGTGAACAGCCATGGTGATGAACATGTTAGTTGTTGCAAATGAAGAGTCTTAGCTGAATCTAACGTAAAAACAGACGGATATCACACACGAACAGTGAAAAAACAAGCTTACACTAACTTCTCCCACCACTACCTTGGTTTTAGAAACACGGTCTTAAACTGTTTTGGCAACACAAGAAACTTCCTTTTGATGTTTTTCTCTTGTACTTCGTGAAGAGTTTCACTGCATGAATTTTTCAATCTGTCAGATGCTCAGCTGTGGAGTCTGAGATGACTGAATGAGGAATGACCTGTTTGCTGAGGCAATATGGATAATTTAGGAAGTGATTGTTTTGGCAGCATTTGGTGTGGTGTTTTCCGTTTGTTGTGCATTTATCAACAAGGATAAAACCAGAACAGATTTCTTCCTTTCTCTTTCTCTTCCCTTTTTTTTTTTGCATCTACACTCTTTAACAAAATTGTACTAAATCCGTCTCTTTCTTAAATAGGTGTTGTGCCAACAGCAGGATATTTGTGTGTTTCGGTTATCAATTTCATTTTTTTTTTATATATATATAGCACCAAATCACAATAATAGTCATTTCAAAGCGCTTTTTAATGTAGAGTAAAGACTCAAAAATAATAATAGGAATGAATTTGATTCCAGCTTGAGTGCATGAAACTGGGCTTAAACGTAAACATGCTTAAACTCACGTAGCCACTGTGACATCGCCCTTTGCTATCTTGGTGTTTCGATACGTGCATGAAGCGTCGTCCGCTCATTCTTGAACTCCCAACCTGAGACCCAAACACAGATTAGCGTATCAGCCCAAGTACCTGTTGCACACTAACTGGCTCTCAGAACCTGTGAAATATTTACTGGCTCAAAACACCAGTCATTTGCTTCTCTGCGCTTAGTACCTGCTAAATACTTAACTCTTCACAGTATCTGTTGCACATTTACAAACTAACAGTCCCTTATCGGTTCTAAGTGCATATTTGCCCTCATCCTTTTCATCCAGCTTGACAAATAGTTAATTAAAACTTCTGAACTTTTTAGCATTTGAGTCTATAAAAGTAGCCTTTGCACACAGACAGGTGCCGAGTGATTAGTGCCCAAGCAACAACAAAATAAATCAATAAAGTACCATCATCTGAAACACAAACTTCTTGGGCAGTCAGATAATCCCATTAAAATTTCCCAAAATGCACCACAAACAGAGGTTTAAAAGCTCCATTTCGGTGGCTTGAAGGGATGAGGCTTAGCAAACGGTGATTAGCTAGAGCTTACAGTTCCTTCATAAAATCCAAAGAGGTGCCATCAACAAAGTACACCCCCTGTAGAGTTGTAGCTATGGAGACCAAAACTGTTTGTTGGCCATAAACATGTTTATTTCTGTTGTAAATTTGGACCTTTTAAAAGGCAAGCATTGGGGAATTACTTTTTTTTGCTGTCAGATTCAAGTGAAATAGAGGAACTGCTATTCTTTTGGCACTTCTTCATTTTTTTAGCCACAACTTGGCTGAAATTTGTCAATCTTCAAGAAGCGATGCATTCCGTGCGTCACTGTCTTTTCTTACTGGGACAATAATTTACAAAAATGAACATGTCTGTATTCGAGGGGGATTCACCACCTGCTGTCCTATTAGAAAGACTCCAGGTTTTCCGAGCTGGAAGCTATATCCATCTTTTATATTTATCTATGGATAAATCATGTGATGACTTCCAAACTGTTTTGAAGATTTATTTGTGCACTTTAGTAGTAATCTTTGCTTTACAGGCCCACCCTGATTATAAACAATAGGTGTCTAGTTTAAATTACCTTCTACACATCTTTTGCTGGAAGAATAATGACACTGAATCCAACATTAATACTCACATTTATCACATTAAATATCATGCAGGGACTTGACAATTAACAACTCTGTCACACACAAACCTCTGACGTGTGTGAGTGTTTGTGTTGTTAGCAGGTCCTAAAACACTGTGGATGTTGGGATGGGTACACAGACACACACAGCGGTACATTTTGTACTCCGTAGAACGCTCCAGTGGTGTCTCCCCTCCCCACCCTTTACCGGGTCGACAGCCCAATTGGAAATCCATGCAGCTAAAGCTGAAGCCTCTTCCCCAATGGCTGCTGGCTCGTTGATTATCTGTCAGAGAGACAGGGGGTGAGAGAGTAGCCTTGGGTGAGTAAAACAGAGAGACAATGACTAAGAGAGAGGGAGAGAGCTAACGGCATGGAGCTGAAGACAGAATGAAAATGAGGAAGAGTTCTGTACATGCTAAAAGGAAGTGAGGAGAGATGAAACCAGCGGGGGGGGGGACCTGAAACCAAACCACTCCTTTCTTGCTTGCTCGCTCTGTCCGGCACAACAGCTGTGCTTAATTTTATATTTTATTATTATTTATTATTTATTTATTTAGTATTTTGTCAGAAACAAATTTCTCCAATTATTATTCTTTTTTTTTTGTTTCACTTTAATTGTATGAAAGGAGAGGTGCTGAAGAAGAGAGACCATCGATTGGTGGAACCTCAGATTCAGGATTGTGATTGTCCAGGCCATGGACAACAGCAACCTTTCCAGGATAATCAATATCCTTGATAATCAACAGGACATATCAATTATGTCCTGTTGATTGTGTTCTGGGAGTGTGGGGGATTGGGCCTGTTGTTGAAGGCCATTCAGTATCTGTGAGCCCTAACTGAGAACTTGTTTTATATTAAGTAATTAGTCTTGTTTCATGCTTGTTGACACAATTCTGTTCTTAACTGTGAAAGGGATTTCTAGGCATAGTCTGAGGTATACACCTCAGAATTAGGCCTCAGAATAATGTTTTAACCTTTTGCAAATGATGAGCTCCTTTTCGGTCACTGATCCATGATTTCCAGCTCACAATGGAGCAGTTTGTAACTGAGTGTGAAGCAGCAGGAATTAGAAGTAGCACTGGGTAGGAGAAGAGTTACCCCCAGCTGCAGCAGTTATCTTAGGGTGGTGTCATCAGTGAAAGGAGGATAGAGTGGGAGACTGACAGATGGATAAGTTCTAAACTTCTCAACACATCTCAGCTGGTTCCCTTACTGCCAGATTCCTGAACCGCCACCTCAGTGGGCTGCATGAGGGAAACAACTGAGGTGGTTTGTGAATCTTGCTCCTGTGTGCCTCCTAAGTGAAATGTTTCAGGCATGTCCTGCTCAGACTTCAGGGTACAACCAGGGCAAGCTGGAGAAATTATGTCTCCAAACTGCCCAGGGAGCCCCTTGGGTTCCCATGGAAAAGCTGAAGGAGGTGGCTGCAGAAAAGAGAGATTTGCTACCCTTGCGACTCAGATTTTTGCAAGCTGCGGAAAATGGATAAATGAATGAAATTACCGTTAACCCTATTTTATTTATTGTGGGTTTTTTTGTTGCTTCTAAACAAGCTGAATTAATTTTTTCCTGAATTTTTAAATTTTACTTTGTATCTCTTTTTAAGATTTATTGTTTTTATATTGACTTTCCCAAAGTGCTTTATATCTGCTGTCTGTGGGGGAAAAAAACACTATATAAATTTCAAATATTAAAATACACATTTCTTATGTACATTGGAGCTAAATGATAAATGCCATTTATCTCAAAAGAATCAATAGCTCCGATGCACATATGGAGCCTTTTGGGGGAAATACAATGTTGGTATTTATTTATTTGTTGCTGTTTGTCTTCACTTCTCTTTCTGTGCTTTGTTATTTTTCCTTTAAGGGAAAATCGGTTGGTTTTGTGCCTTTTAGACATTTTTGAAAGATCTCTGCAGAAGTTTGCTGGGTCTAGAAATGAAATTCAGAATAGATTGAACAGAAGTAGTGGCACTGCACTTACTTCAATGCTTTATAACAAAGTTGGGGTTTTTTTTTAAGTCTTTGCAGATGACTGTAATAATTTCCTCTACAATGTCTGTGATGACTCACTCTCAGGAACATGATACACAGCTGGTAGCAGCTCGGGGGGAGAGAGAGAGAGAGAGAGACGTTTCATCAGATTTCCCTGCAAGTGTGGATCTTCTGCATTTGTTCTAAACTGCATTACACTTGACAAATGTTGAACGGCAGCCTCTCTTTATTGCCTCATTGGATGTTGCTTTCACGGTGGTAGCTCTGTGGCCGAATTGGTGAGCTGTAACTCGATACCATCTTTTTTAGTCAGTCAGCCTCTTCAGCTTTTGACCACCCTGATGGGATCAACTCTAGTGCCATTATCAGTTGTGCTTATAGGTGCAATTTGATATTGATTCCCTCATTGATTTCTGATCTGTTTTCTATGTAAAAAAAACAAACAGTAAGACAACATAGCTATTTATCATCAACACACAGCTTTATTACCTCAGAGTCTGAACACAGTGGAGCAACACAAGGTGGACAAAAGGCTTGTAAGTGACTCAGGTGTGTAAAAACCCAAAGGCATCATAAAGACTAAAATTAAATGGCCTATGTTGACATTAATCTGTACACCAACTAAAGCATAACTAACCTCTAGGAAAGCAGGTACTTCCCTGAGTACCCTGAGAGATACTAACATCTAAAATGGATTAAATAAGAGAATATTTGTAGAGCTTTTTGTTTTATTCAGGTTTTCTTATTAAATATTGGTTTAAAAAAGGATTTTGGCCTTTGGAAATATGATGTGCTGATCAGCTGGAAGACTGTGGAAATGCTGGTGAAAAATTATTTATCATGTTGCTGTTTTTTTATAGTTTTAATAAGTTCAAACATTGCATTTACTGCATCGTGATGAATTTCTATACACCACTTTAAACCTTGTTGCATTATTATATGTCGGAAGTGACCTTATTTATATAAAGGTCTGTGCAAAATCACGCACTGGATGTCAGTTCATACAGGAACATAATGCAGTGGGAACCCCCCCCAAAAGAGCCCTTTTCTCATTTATCTCATTCAGTTATCCCTGCTGAGTCAACACACTTATAGGCTTCTGTCCTCTTTAGTGTTTGCCTGTTTCCACAGACAGTCAGAGTGTGCTGAGTTGATGTTTGTCTTTTATTCAGAGAGTTACCCCGTACGTGGGTATCATGACGATGATAATAAATTCCTCTGTTGAGGCAGGCATAAAAATGAGTGTTTTGTGGGTCATGTGACTCACAAAAGGATCCCTACCAGTGCCTCCTAATCTAGAAATATGATGATGAGGATGAAATAAACTGTTGATGAAAATCTCTAAAGAACATAAGAAATATAACAGTAAAATCAACACTTTTGCAAATGAGACAAGAGACTAATGCTGCAGAAACCCTCAATCTTCGGATTTATCATACGGAGACGTAATATAAACATTTTAATGTTTATATTACGTCTGCTACGGTTCTAGCAGTGCAAAGCGGACTCAAGCTAAGCATTTATATGTTTTCTGAATCACATACACATTCCTGTGACAATGTGGCAACTTATAAAATGTATTCCTACTACATAAAATCTATAATGTACTTAAAACATGCTCTAAATAAAAGAATTAGTGAAAACGTGGTGTTTCTAGTCGACTTTAAACCTGCTCCTTATCGGGTTATGAATTAAGTTACCATGGTGATTTAACCAGGCAAAAGAAGATCCACTTGCTCAACACAGAAAACTCTGACTTTGAGCTTGACATGGCTCACTAAAATATGGTGACATAGTACATCCCTCTTTTCTGTGGGCTAATCTTATTTGCATTTGGTCCTTTAGGTCAGACGCTGCTGCAGAGAACATAAATGTTGTAATATGCAAAATAAGTTTTGTGAAGGAAAAACAAATGTTAAAAAATAATGAAAACTTTCAAGTGCAGCCATCATCTGTAATGATATTTGTGTGTTTCTGTCTGGGGTTTTTTTTTTTAAACTTTGGCATTACTCCTTTTCTCTTTCAAGCTAAGATTTCAAACAGTCAACATCTCTGAGTAGGTTGCATACCCAAAGTCCTTTAATCTGTTTAGCCAAACACTCATGCAAATGGACTAAAATGCAGTACCATGAAGTGTTTTTTTTTATTTAAGGTTTGGTGATAGCAGCTTAATTTGAGCGAAGACTCTGGTTCATCCCTCTGAGACCTTTGTGTTCTGCACATTGTTTGTGTTTTTCCTCCCTCGTTTTTAATTTTTTATTTCCACTCACTTGTTAGATTGAGTCACTAAAAAATGTAGTTTTAGGAAAAAATGGTAAATGAATTGGTTCTTGTCCACCACTTTACATAACATGCCACATTTTTTCCATGCTTAAGTGCTTTTTTATCAAACATTCACACTCCAGTGAATACAGAAAGCAACTTGGGGTTTGCATCTTCCACATACAGAATAGAGAAGCCAGGGATCGAACTCCCAGCCTTCTGACTGCTAAAATCACTTACTCTACCTCTGGACCTACAGCCACCCTAAGCTCATGGTTTTGGTTGAAACACAATCCTTTACAGCAGTACACCTGCTCATTGACAAGTTGGAAGTTACCCATCACTCTCACTAATATCATATCCCAGTGTGACAAGGTGCAGACACTAAAGCACAACTTGAGCTGCACCAACAGTTTGACAAAATGGCACCAACTGATGCCTCAGGGATGAAAACATGCTGACTGTTCAAATACAGGAGATAGTAGGAAAGAGGAAACCCTAACATAAGCTTAAAACCGTTCAAGTTTAAATTTATCAGTAAATAAATAACTTATTTATTTATAGCAGTGAGCTTAATATATAGTCAGTACATTTTCAGAAACAGGTATAAAAAGGTGGAGCGGTGGTGGCCCCGAATGCTGCTATCATTTGCATTTGTATATCTCGCAGCATGTATTAAAGTCTTGTCAAGGCCAAAGGGCAGGGCGGTGAACTGCCAGTGTAATTTCTCTGTGCTGCCTCCAAATACTTGTCATAAGTCATTAACCTGCATATTTATGATGCTGCTTACTCGTGTAAATCCTACTTATCAGGCAGATTAAGCGACTAGGAGAGTTGGGGGCTAGAATATATTTTTACATTTTAAAAGGGGTGTTTTGGAGGTAAGGTTTGGGACACAGTGACTTCCAGGACTTGTTAGTTAATCCACATATTTTACCAGCTGCTATCAGAATGTTGAAGTGCATGAATAACTGAATGGAAGGACTACAATTAGAAAGACGGACGGTTAATGTGTAATTTGGGGGGGGTTATACATTAATGGGGAAAATGTAACGGATAGATAATAAAAACAAATTTTAAAAACCCACAGACACATGAATAAAAAGGTGGTAACAGATGGGAAATTGGATGGGATATGGATCATCGAGTAGATTTATTAATGGATGTCTTGAACAGAAGTGGTACTTTCTTCGAGACATAATCTCTCAGTTATGATTCAGCAGCCCTGGGAGGGTTTGAGTTGTTTGTTTCTATTTCCTTTTCTTTTCTCTACTTCCTCTGTTTTCTCAGGTGGACTTGCTGGTCTCATCTGTGGTCTCCGACTGAGGGCAGCGTCTCTTGGTGTGGGTCGAGCCCTCCTCACCTGTGGGCAAACTGATTCATCAAGCATTGAGTATAAGACGGACAGGTGGTGCCACAGTTCCCTGCCTGACCGCTCCTGTTGTTATGGCAGCTCTTAGGCTCTTCACAGTTCGAAGTCTTGTTTGTTCTTACCTTTTTCTCCCTCTGCCCTTTATAGCTGCTCACTTAAGAGCCTTGCTTGGAATCTGCTCGCTAAAGAATCAACTTAACTACAGTCTGGTGATAACTCGAGCTGCCTTACTTCTATTTATGCCAACCATCATTATGCACATTGTGGGCAGTTAATTAACTCCAATTCTCTCCTCTGGCAGAGCTCCTGTGATCCCTCTCACACTGAAGTGATTCTTGTTCTCTGGTCTGGTCATAAACCCCCATTTGATCATTGTCCTTGCAATAAAGCTCACTTAGTTAAGTCTCTGCATGTCAAGTCTGCTTCATGGGTCTGGCCAGTCTAACATTATGACAGTCTCAGATTCAAACATGAAAGCATGCCCTTTGGATATCTACTGGCATGCACTCAGATAGTTGATTAGGTGCACCTTTCAAGTACCCATTGAATTCCCTTTTGCCTTCAGAACTGCCTCAATTCTTTGTGGCATAGATTTAAAAGACATTCCTCAGAAAATCTGACATGGCAGCTGCTGCCCATCTATGTTGTCTTGTGGTTTCTCTGCATCCCAGAGGTGCACTAATGGATGGAAATCCATTGATCGGAGCTTTGTGACATGGCTTTTTATCCTGCTGGAAGCAGTAATTAGAAGATGGGTACACTGTGGTCATTTATGACATGGTCAGCAAAAATATTCAGGCAGGCTGTGGCTTATAAATGATGTTCAGTTAGTAATAATAATAATTACTATTTTTATAGCACTTTTAAAAACAGAATTACAAAGTGCTTCACAGTTTGAATAAAAGCCACACATTAAATGCGAGGATCATATAGGCCAGCTGCAGTGATCAAGGTCTCAGAAGCTCATGGGGCCGCTAATGTCGTAACTGGCCTAAAGAGTGCCAAGAAAACATTGAAGTGTGTTAACAAGCAGCTGAACAGGAATGCCTTAAAAAGTAGCCAGTGAGTGTATGTTGAACCAAGGTAGTGTAAAATATTTTCCAAACTCCAAACTTGAAAAATTAAATATTTTACGATGCAACCAAAAACAGCAAAACACTGAAAATGAAAGCTTAGTAAAAATGAAAGCAGTCATTCACGCTGGAATTAAAAGTTTATTAGGTTTTTGTTATATTCTTGGACCTGCAAGTGCCTATTTCAGAAAGTGAGATGATGAGGTGCTGCACAGAGTAAGAGCTCATTTTTGGGGCAGAAAGACGAAATGTAAATGTCAAATGTTAATAAGATTAGAAAAGACACTGGATCAGTTGAAAAGAGGAGGTGAAGCAGCACAACGTGGGGGTACAGCTTCCCTCTGATGTATCCCAACTATCATATCTGAGCGCTTTAATGATTCTCTCTGGATGAAGGAAAGACAGACTAAAGAGAGATCAAGGGAGCCGAGGGGGTGAGGAAGGAGGGAGTGGAGGAGGGTGGAAATGAAGAAGAAGAAGCAGTGAAACAGCAGGAGAGAAGTGCCCTTCTAGACATACTTATTCTGCACGCCATAATTTCTTTTTCATGGCTGCAAATGTATTAAAGTTAAAATTTATGTTAAACTCTCCTGACTTCGGTTTGCACCACTCCAATCATGAGTTTCCATCAGAGAAGAGAATTTAATGGGTACTAATGAAGATCAAATTAAATCCTGGTGTTATGCTTTCACCTGAAGAGACGAGGTTAAATGAAATGCTAAATCAAAATTTCAAAGCACTGTTCTCTTATGACCAAAATAATGAAGGCAAAAACCAGAACACTGCTTTACTTCAACAAAACAATGTGATCAAATTATAATTTCAACCTTTCCAAAATGATTAAATTGTGTGTTGAACGACATCAACACAATTCATGATTTATAAAAGCAATTTTAACTTCCTGGAGGTCACTGGCATTTGGTAGGTGAAACTGGTCACAAAGAGATATGCAGCATGGGAAATGCTGACTTGACTACAAACACTCGTCTACTATTTCTTAAACTGTTGCGAAACTGAAGAGTGCAATATGCCACCACAGCGTGGGAGTGAAATTTGAGAAAGTGCGACACAAACTGGCCCTTCCCCTTCAAAATAAAAGCTGCACGATTTGAAACATGTTGTTTAAGCTCTTAGGCCCAACCTGTCAAAACTGTTACAAAATCTACAGACAGAAGAAACCAGGATCTAAAACAGACAGGAAAGACACTGCTGGTAGTTAGATAGTCAATAAGAGGTTTATATAAATATAATTATTATATAAAATTTACTCAAAGGAAGCCACGGCTTAAATATTCAATAATGAAGTAGCCTTAATCAAGGGAATTAGACACAGGTGGGCAGCAAGACTCAGCTGAAAGTAATCAAAACAATGACTGGGATGAAGTAAAATTTAAAGCGTGACACAGGAAATAGGAGACAAAATAAAACAGGAAGTAACACAACAGGGAAACACTGGACACAGAGGCAATGACTTTACAAGACAGAACACTAAAATAAAGTTTGTTTGTTCTTCAGGCCATTATATTATTTTATGTCTATTTATACAGACATTTTTTTTAGACTCGTATATGTTTTCCAAGTTTGAAGAATCCTTTTGGACAAACATCACTTGTGAAATATTCCTCCACCAACCACCAGCTTCTTTCCCCAGGTGGAGGTTTGAGATTGGTAGAACACTGCTAGAAAACAGCTTTTGTTTCCAGGAAATCGATTTAACTCCCAGATGAAGAGTTGCATATTGTTGTGTGTTGTCCTTATCGAGTTCCATCACTTTAATAAATGCTTTGTTTTATAATTCTACCTCTAATGTCTCAGCTAGTTTAAATATCAACTGACATAGCCAGGCACCATTTACACCACAATCCTTTCCTTTTTATTTTACCAAATAACTTCTGAAATATTAAAGACAAAATCACAAATAATGCATTGGGTTATTTATGTGGCTTTATGTAATGTAAATACCTTGTAAAAGCAGGAAGATAGCTGAAGGAAACCAGCGCTCTGCTTTCTGTTCACTCTTCTATATTGAGTTAGACAGCACAATTTCCACACTACCAAAGCCCTGAGGCGGTAGCCACGATGCACAATCAAACCACAAGGATCCCAATCTACTTTCTGTCACCCTGCAATGCTTATGTAACTGAGGTGAAGAAGATTGTGAATTAACACAGGTGTACTACAGGAGGGAAACCCTCCTCAAAAACGGACGGAGCAGTGGAGCAGCCAAGGGAATGCCCCGAATTAAAAAAAACTGTACAATATTAAAATATTAAAAAGGTAAAACACAGCAAAACATGCATAGTAAAAAACCCTAGATAACTTGTCCCTTTCCACCCCGTGACATCCCCCCACACTGAAAGATTAGCAGTCCCTGCTAAGGCCCAGCTTCCAGTCATGCAGCCTTCTTGGAGTCCGGTTCCTTTTTCTACCCCCAAGCGAAAATATAACAAAGTGCGCCATACAGTCAAATGCCACAACGAGCGATCCCTTTCACGTCCCCATAGCATAGCTACCCGGAAGCCATAAGGTCCTAAACTGCACCTAACTGGTACTGTGGGGATACTTCCAGGCCTAACCTGGGCTTTGTGCTTAATCCCAAGCACTGCTGCCTAGCAGCAAACCATTACCCCAGATCCCGCAACCCTGCAGCTGACCTCCCATGACAACCTAAGTCGGAAGTTCCTCATTTACTCTTCTTGTGACCAACACTCATACCTGCGCACACTGTCCATACCCATTTGCTCAGGGGGCCCTTGGCTAAAACTCCAAACAGTTAATCCTCCATCTTCTTATTTGGCCTATCCCTTTAAACCACAGTAATACTGGGGTACTGGAATACACAGACATCATCATATTTGCTATTCCCCCAGCTATCACCAACTGCACCTCCGCATCCTGTCGACAACACCACTTATGTAACCGAGATTGTGAATTAACACAGGTGTACTACAGGAGGGGAACCCTCCTCAAAAACAGACGGAGCAGTGGAGCAGCCAAGGGAATGCCCTGAATTAAAAAACTGTACAATATTAAAACATTAAAAAGGTAAAACACAGCAAAACATGCATAGTAAAAAACCCTAGATAACTTGTCCCTTTCCACCGTGTGACACTTATGAAATACAACCTAAATAACTACTTTTACATGTCAGAACTGCAGTAAGAGCTGACCTTCAGCTGGAAATTCACTTCTTTCAAAGATCTGCCCCACAAGAAAACTTTAACTTAGACAACAACTAGGCCTTTACTGCTGATTTTCATGTTTTTCCCCCTTTCTTGTGAAGAATAACCAAACATTTTTACTTTTTTTTCTCTGTAAAGTTAGAATCACCAGAATCATGTTCTGCTCATGCTTTAGCTATTTGATGTTAATTCCATATAATAAACCTCTGTGGCATGATTTTTTATTGTTTTTTCAATTTGATTTTGACAAAGATCAAGTAAAAATAAGTATTTAATCCAGTGTGTGTGTGTGTGTGTGTGTGTGTGTGTGTGTGTGTGTGTGTGTGTGTGTGTGTGTGTGTTATCAAATAGATATAGTAATGCCCTCGAAATTCTTTTGTGTTTTTCTTGCTGTTGTTTTCAAGCCAATTAGTACTAATTGGACTAAGAATTCAGTGCAAAAACACATTAAGATAGTACAATTTGTCAAATATTAAATTGCAGTTTTGCAAACAATAGGGTGATTCTAAAAGTGTATTAACTGTAAACACCACATATCCAAGCACTGTGTGCAGTAATTCTTGGAACAAAGTTCAAGAAATTGATCAAGTGGAGGACATAAATACATGGAAGACATACAACAACAATGCACAGCAGGTGAACTGCATCTAAAAGTTCCTTCCTTAATAAATAGCAAAACAAACAAACAAAAGATCTACCAGCTTTTCCGTCACTGCTACAAACAAGAAGGGACCTAAAGTTGATCCCTGGTGTAGTCCCACTCACACCTTCAACTAACTGATCTTCTGCACTTCCTGATTCATTAACTTTCACTTCATCAGTCCTCATCTGTCACTCTCATGAGCTTCGAGAAGTAAAAGTACTCCTTCAATCTCCTCGACACTCTGTTCACTCGATAGTACATTTTGATTTCTGTCTAACATTAATCACCCTGCTGCACATCGTTTCAAGGTCGATTTTTCTGCCATCCAATCAAGACAAGTCCTTTTCTCTTTCATTGGTGTCGAGCCTCACATAACTCACATGCATTTTCACTTCTTATTTTGATGTATGTCAAACCTCCCAGGACTCCTGGCTGCTTTCTTCAGACTATCCCGCTTTTTCTTTGCCAGCTTCTTCCTTTAAAGAGTGGCTTGCATTACATAACCTTGTCTCCTTGTCTTCTTTCCTCTGTCCAGAGGATACATCGTAACAAGTGTAGCCTCTCTAAACTTTAGTAACTAACAAAACATGGCAACGGGTATCCTGGTAATTAATTAATTAATTGAAGTATCATTGTTTTCCTGTGGGACTTCAAGCTTTACAGAATACACATAGGTCTCTTCCTTTGGGCTGTTTATAGGGCCAGTTTATCCAAATGACCAACTCTGCATATATACCAGATACTGTCAGGGTACAAATTTATGCATCATTGTCTTCCACAGCCCACGGCTTCGTGTTTTAAAGAACTCTTGTAGGCCATTGTTTTACTGCTTAAGTTTACATCTACAATGAGAAAATTGGGATAAACAGGAAGATCATATGAAACAACATGACCCTACAGCTTGGCTTTTCATCCTCCTTTTCTGAATCAACACTCGTCATTTGTATGCATCTTTTCACAGTATTGACCCAAGGACGGCTATAGCCTACACTTTATTCAGTTCATAAATAAATAAATTGTAGTCTACTTTAGTGCAAAATAAACTGTTTTTTTAGCAACATGAAAGTTGCATGAAGTGTTTCCATGGTGACCTGCCTGGATGTGAGGCATAAACAGAGAGCTCACAAGACAGATCTAGAAATTTGCATTCTTATATTTCAGCCGTAATTCTCCTCCAGACAAACTGTTCATTTGCACAGGACAAACTATTAAGTTTGGAGTACTTTTTTACTTTTAGGAAATGTGAATTTAAAAATATATGAGTTTCAGATAAATTAAGAGTGTTCATAATTAAATGCTTATTTTTATTTTTAGGTTGCAGTGATGATGAATAAATTATGGTTATATAGAAGCAAATCACACAACAGTCACCTCAAGGTGCTTTATATTGTCAGGTCAACACCCTAGAATATTAGAAACTCCAACAATCATACCATCTATGAGCAAACAATTGGTGACAATGGGAAGGAAAACTCCCTTTTAACAAGAAGAAAGTTGGTGATGGGGGAAAAAGTAGAGAGCAAAGAGAGACAGGGCAAAGGGTAAACTATAGGAGAGAAAGCCAGAGTTTAATAAATGCTAAATGCTTTAGACAGGTGTGAGACTGCTGTGTCATTACATTAAAAAAAACCCACCACCAACAAAAAAACAAAACAAATTATAAGAAACATTGTAAAAACCAAAAATGGGGTTTCTTGCCTGAGAACAACACTATAAAGGCATACCAGCAGCTCAATAGCTGCAATCCCCCCTGTAGACTTTAAAAGTACCACTGGCATAGTCACAGTGGCATCACCCCATTAGTGATGCCACTGTGATGCCTTGAGTTAAGCATTTTCACCTAACCGTTTTTGAAACTAGATGTGACAAGAAAGAAGTGGTTAAACTCTCATATGGTAGCTGACCAGCTCTTAAGTATACCAAACTTTATTTACCTTTTGAATTCTGATTGGTCTCCCTAATTCACTAACTGAACATTATTTTGTATTCAATACAGCTTTTTTAACAACCAGGAGTCGCCTCCTGCTGGCTGTTTAAAAAAAGCACTGCAGGTTTAAAGCACTTCCCCACTGGCTTCAATTTTGAGCTATCTTTTATATACAGTCTATGGACAGTTTCTGTTCAACATCTTATTTTGAAATCTTTGCAGGAAATTTAAAAAAAAAAATCTGTATATAAATAAAAACATGGTTTCACAAATATTGAATAAGGTCTGCGTTTTTCCAAAAGTAGCCCTAGTAAGCTATATAAGCAGAGACCACCCTCACTAACCTCTGGTGCACGCTCAGTCATTTTGTTCTTGAAGCAGGCCTGAAATATGACAGAAACCACTCAGTTTAGAAGAAAGAAACAAAGGTTACCCCAATAGATCATTACATGAAGGAACCTTTTAAAAAAAACAAAAAAAACCCAAGCGCGTCCATGCTCACAGGCGTACACACGGGTGATCACACCCACAAACTACACCCTTTTTGGCTCCTACCTCAAAGCACACTGTGTTCTGTTGATCTTATGTGCTGCACAATAATGTTTAATATTTAGTATTTACTGTCATATTCCCATATATCATTGTGATGTTGTTTATTCTATACTCTTGTTCTCTTCTGCTTGTTTTCTTTTTTCTTTCTCAACAGGTGATCCAGGTGATCGATATATGCATTTTTTTTCTTTTTTTTTCTGCCCATTCTGTTGGTTTTTGTCTTTTGCCCTTCTCCCCCGTCCCTCTTCTCAACTGTTTCTCTTTCCCTCTTTCTTTCTCCCCTTCTTTCCCCCAGTCAAGTCTGTCCCGTATTCAGTAAGTGAAAATAAAATAAACAATAAAAGGTGAATCAAATGGACCATTACGGCAAGGCTGGGATGGTCAATTTGGTAAAGTAAATCCGTTGGGCATCTTTCTTTGCCTTTAGACAACAATTCTGATGGCAAAAGAGCCAAACGGGACGGGCACAAGGAAAAAAAAAAAAGGTTACCCCAATAGACTTCAAAAGAGCAAAGAGTTAAAGCAAAATGGCCTTTGAAAACCAGCTTTTATTTGAAGACTGGCTATTGTGAAAACTTCCCAAGACAAAACATCCCAACGTCCCAATTTCCAGTGATTCTGATACACTGAAAATATTTACAGTCAATGTAGGAAGTGTCGCATCCATATACAGTGTGGGTAATGAGAAACAAACTGGTGACTCAAATTCAAAACACTTAACTTTTCTGTAAGAAAATAATCAACCTTTGTTTCCTTCCAAGTTTAGTGTGCAAAGGTAGAGGAGAAGGTTGAAGAGGAGATGAGAGGTAGACACTGGAGTCGTTGGTGGAGCGTGGCAGGCGGGGATTTTAGCTGACAGCGGAGAATGGCAGGTAGAAAAGAAGCTGAGGAAACAGGTTGCCAAAAATCAGAGGATGCTAGCTGACACTTTCTAGAGGTCTGCAGCACAAAGGAAGTGAGTAATGAGTTCGGTGCAGAGTTTAACAAGAAAAAAAATAGAAGAGAATAGCCTCAGTGCTGTCCACCACAGCAGGCTGACTGATAATTTGCTAAGCAGGGGATGACAGGCCATATATATACAGCAGGTGGTTGATTACATGATGAGCAACAAAGACATAGACAACTCCAGAGAAGGGGGGGGGAGATGGCTGTATTTGAACAGATGCCGAAAACTGTTTTTTAATTACTTTTCCTTGACCTTGATGGCAAACATTATGAAGTCAGAGGGGAAAATATGTGAAGCAGAATTTATAAGGACTTAGAAACAGCAGACCATGGTTCTTAAAAAACCCAGCTGCTCTTTCAATCAGCTCTGTCAGGATGTAGCTGCAATGTGATGGGCGACAAAAAGCTTGTTCAAATGAGGGAAGGTTCCATGTTTATTACAGTGACTCATTGAGTGTTCCCTATGAGCCGATTTGGTGGAAATTCAGTGCAAAGGATGAAAGGATAACTCAACATGTCCTCAGTCTGGGTGTTGTTTTCAGTTCTGAAACTCTTAATGTTGCTCATCTATGAGTGAACAGCATCAACATTCATTTAGCTTATTTTAGCAGTAAGCTTTCTTTTTTCTCAAAATTGCAACCTTGGTAATAAATTGGCATTTCTTCCTCTGTGATGCGTGCATTGTAAAAACGTAAAAATAGCCTTCCTTTTTTTATAAACTCACTGTCTATCTCTAGTTGGGAAGGTTGTTAGCCAGTGGGAATACGCCATGTGAAGTAGGATTCATTAGTGCTCTCAAAGGGACACAGTCATTTATAATTAACCGCTGAAGCTGATCAATAATAGATGACCAGGAATGAAGGTTTTTCTAGTGACAAAACACAGAGGGAAGCAAAGGAGAGAGCAGAAACACACACAACCGCCAAGGTGACTGAAATTAATCACGTGTGAAAAATAAGAATGTACCTCAGAAGAGTCTTAACAGGCGGGTCAACAGCTGTCGCTTCAGCTTCTAAACCTGGGATCAAAACTTAATCTCGTTATTCTGGGATAACAAGTTGTGCTCTTTGTTCATTTTTAAGCCTTTTTAGTTACAAACAGTGCTGACCAATGCTACATCCCTACTAAAGAAAAATCTTTCACCTGTGATGAGCAAATCCATTCAGAAATTCATAAAGCAAAAAAAATGAATAGCTCCAAATCAGTCTGCATGTCTCAGAAAGTACAATTAAAATGAAAAACCCTCTGTGTCTCAATGCTGTCGTAACAAAGCTTCTTTAACTGTGATTTCTTCTTGTTTTGTTATTGTTGTTCAGTGGCTCTTCTTCAGCAAATATCTTTCCACCACCACCTAAAAATGAAACATTGTCTTCATTTACTAGTCCTCCATATTACAAGACAAAATCTATTGTCAGTAATGACACAAAGTGGGTAAAGTTTGATCTGACTTTGGCACAACACGACACTGATGGTGTTGAAGGAAGATAATGGGTTAAATATTCCCTTAAATGAGACACACACACACCTCTTGTGGTTTTTATGTCAGTCTTTTATTATTGTGATATCAGCCTAAGCCTATGGCTCAAGAACATATTCTCATCTTTTGTTACACATCTTAATAATGTCTTAATAATGTCCATATAGAAATTCCTAAACATTTCATCACTCGCAGCTCTGTTTTCCCCCCTTTCACAGCAGGTTCTTCCTACACCCTGTCAGTGTAAAGATGGAAAGTGCACGTATTATGCGTTCCCCCATTTTCTGTCATAACCCTCTTACTGTGAGAAGATGACAGTAGATGAACTGAGGGGCTTTACTAAGGCCTATTATAGCATAAATAAGGATTATTCTGATCTGTGAATCAGCAAAGCTACCTCAGTACAATCCAAGAATAAAATTATGAAGTTGGAAATGTAAGTATAGCTGATAGTTCATAGTATCTCATACTTCTGTAGCCAAAAAAGAAATACATCTCACATCTCATGTCTGAGGTTCATTATTCGGGAAGCCCATCATCATCAGGTAGCCCAGCTAGTCAAAGCATCTCCAGATAGTAGTGATCCCCTTTTTTTCTGTACTGTTTATGAAATGAAACATACAGTCGTTGATAGTTGATGGTTGTTTATAGAAGCATTTATTTAAAAAACACTAATTCAGGATGTACAAGGCAGCAAGAACAAACTACAAATCCCTTATCTAAGGAGAGAAAGGGGCAGGAAAAGAACAAAACCCAAAATTGGTTGAAAGCTTGACTTTCATGGGACAAGACAGTCTGACCAGTGAGAAGTATAAGGCTATGTCTACACTAGCTACTACTCGTCTGAAAACACTCCGCGTCCACACTATTGGTCTCAGTTGCTTTCACAGAGTTGTGCGCCCACATTGAAATGGCAGAAAACACTTATGTTCCAGTACTGCGCATGCGTGAAACGCAAGGCAGTTCGACCTGCCTCATTTCTGTCTGCCGTTTATTTACTTTCCGGCTCTTTGAAACATCGCAGCAAAATGTCGAGGAAAAGCACCAAGTTTTTTAAATGACTAACAATGAGGTGGAGTTGTTGCTGCGAGTAACAGTGAAAATTGAGCGCAAACAAAACAACTGCTGTATAATGCCCTCCTCTCTCTTAGTTTAATTGGTTGCATGACTGCATCACATGACTAAAATGTGTCATCGTTTTCGAAAAGGCTCCGGGTTCGCTGTCCACACTGCGATGCGAAAACGCCGTTTTCAAATGTATCTGCTTTGGAGAGCGTTTTCAAAACGCTGCACTTTCCTTGACCGAAAACACCGTCTCAGTCTGGATGGAAGGCCAAAACGGGGAGAAAAAGACGCATTTTCAAACGAAAACATATTAGTGTGGACATGGCCTAAGACAAGTAGTACATATACACAGCTGGGAACACTGGTGCCACCAATTCAACACAGTTGTCAGTGAGATGGGGTTGTTAAGACAAAGGCAGGAAGTAAAGCAACAGGAGACACACGAGAAAAAGCAGTTACTAAAATAAAAAAGGAAATGAAGCTAAAACAAAAACTCAATACTACGACAATATGATGCATCTCTCACTCTCCACCCAGAGAGTTTGCCTGTGATTCCTGTCCCTATTGTGTCATTTTCGTTTCTCTTCTTATTTCACCAGGACAATAACACTGTGAAATTAAAGAAAATCTCCTTTGCAACAGTGTTGTGGTCATGACAGACAGCAGTACAATCAATGGTAGCTGCACAGATGAGCAGAGGAGAGCACAGATACAGCTGCATTGCAAGCCTCAATTTGAGCTGGAATGACCCTGCTGGGAGTGAGCGAGACCTTCATCTGCTGGTGTGACTTTCCAACGCTCAACCATAAGATTACTCAATAAAGGTGTCACCTTTGCTTCTGAAACACAAAGAGGAAGGCAGCGACTGTTTGCGCCTCCTGTCACATCCCAGCATGCCCTGAGCAAACCATGAGATGTGCTCTAAATGCCTGCAGGTGTTTCAGTTGTATCTGTTCCCTGTGCAGTCATAGTAAGAGCTTAGCTCATGTTGCCAGCAGTAAGTCAAGCTTGTTCAGGCGGGTGTAGTTCTCCACAAGATCTGCTGTTTGTCACCAATTCTACTCATAATGTGTATGGACGGAATTTCTAGGCAAGAGTCTGTAGGTGGAGCATTTCATGGTCTCCGGATCTCGTCTCTGTTTATCCCAGATGATGCAGCTCTGTTGGCTTCATCAATCCATAGCTGAGGAAGTTTGTAGCCAAGTGTGAAGTGATTGGGATGAGAATTAGCACCTCAAAGTCTGAAGCCGTGGTTCTCAGCTGGGGAAGGGTGGAGTTGCTGCCCGAAATGGAAGTTGAAGTATCATAGGGTTTGTTCACGAGTGAGGGAAGAGTAGAGCAGGAGACAGACAGAATGTGGTTTTGATAGTGATGTGGATGCTGTACTGTGATGTTTGTCAACTGTCAGTTTATTGGCTCCTTGGTAGGGAACTGTGTGTAGTGACTGAAAGAACAATATCATATTTATTATAGATAAATGGATACAAAATACATGGTTCAGACTCACAAGCTAGACTTGGTACACCGGCACCAGTTTAGAAGGTTTATTGAACTGGGTGAAAACGTGCTTGGGCAACCACCAGCAGAAGAGAGGAATCTGCGAGAGGAGAGGTGCACTAATCCTGGCCAAGGGCCGAATGGAAGTAGTGTGAGGATTCCCAGATTGGCAAGCAGGATTGCAGTGAAGCGCTGTGTGAACAGGTAAGCAGAGTTACTCCGAGACAGAGTGCATGTAACTGAAATGATCAGGCAGAGATCCGACATCCTTGCAGCCACTAATTACTCAGGTAAATGAGTGGATTCAGCACAGGTGTGAACAGCCACCAGCAGAGGCTACACCTGAGGCCAAACTAAGGAAAACTTAAGCCCACTTCTCCACCTGTCCAGAAAAAGAAACGAGTATGGGGAAAAAAGGGAAAATGAAAACCTTGAACCCACCCCGAAACATAACAACAAGTGGCAGAAATGTGTTTCCTGTCAAGGTAGCACATTTGCTGTCCGCTGCACTTTTTTAAAGCTTTGAATATTCTTTGTGGTTCCCCTGTTCCCGGTGAACTCTGCCATCGCTCTTCTCTATTGCAACTCATTTGTCAACCAGTCGACATTCAGCAGCTGCTTATGTCATCCACTTCTAGCGACACACAGTCAGGATATTGGAGGACTGCATGGGAACACGTCTCGTGTGGGTGAAAATCCCCCCCTCCCCTGCTGGAGTCTGCTGGAGCTAGAGACACAGTGGCCTGTTAGAGCTACTTCTTTGACATCTGCTTGAAGTGCACCTCCTGGGGAGCATGCGTCGTTGGTGCAATGTAATGTAAATTCTCCATGAAGGTGTCCACTTGGTCACAAAAAACAGGCAGGACCATGGACATTCACATTAATTTTCCTGCTAATGGTCCAATAATGAAATTTACTTCACCCAAAGCATCCTGGCAGACTTGTCAATATGGAACATATAATATATCCTTTACAAATAACACTTAGAAATAAGGTTTGCTGTCATTATAATTTTTTGCTATTATATTTGCTTCTTGCAGTAAATCCCCAGTAGTTTGTGTATGTTAAATACGTTAGTAGGACGAGGCAGAGCAGTTCCTTAATTTCTTGACTTTGCAGCTGAATCTAGGAGACAGCTGCAAATTTATAACACTGTTTTCCAAATGTCACATTTCAGGACAGACAGACTGAGTCTTGGGATAGAGAGTAATTTGCCACATTGTATTGATCTGTGTAAGTCAACAAGTAAGATCATTTTGTGTCTAGAAATTGACAAAGCAGACCATCAACCCTGAGTTTTAAGGTTCTTTCTGAAAACATTTAAAGCATCACTCCTTATAATCCGTTCTTTTTTTGCTAATATAACAGAGAAAAAACGACAACAAAGGAAAGATTTTTTTTTTTTTAGAAACAGTTGTTTTTTTTCACTTATATTAGAAATTGAAGTCATTCTGATGATTTGAAGTTTCAGTGTAAATAAATGAGTAAAGATATATCAGCCGAAGCAGATGAGACTTTTTAAGGAGCACACACGGAATAAAAACAGGGAAGCCCTACGCCTGAGGACAGCAACTGAAGAAGAAGTTATTACCTTCATGTCTAATTTAACAACACTGAGACGAATGAGCTGTGGACCTTCTTTACAACCACCAGGGGAAGAGTATTATGGAACAGATGCAAGGTCACCGCCTAAATTGGTAACGCTTCGGCAGTCGCGATGATATTGGTACCGTCAGAAAGCACGGGGGAGTAATAATGCAAACAGAGCATAATTTTGCAGAAACATTTCCACAGACTGACGCATTTCTTGGAAATGAATCTGCATGTTTCACCCCCGTGCTCAGCGACTGCAGCCTGCAGTGCTGACTGGCAGCCATAACTCTTCCAGCACATTTCATTCATCTCTTCCCTCTGTCACCTCCCTCTGGTCCCATTTCTTTCTCCATCATTCTTTCCCCCCACCCTATTCTTCCTCTTTATAGGCAAATTTGTATCTCCACCGGTGAAAACCTGAGGGCTTTAATGTGGGTGTGAAGAATCAGATAATGGTGTTTACTTTTTTTGCTTTTTCCCTTCGTATACTGATGTTTGTAGATCTTGAGAACAGGGTCACACACAGTGAGGGCCACCTCTGCCCAATCACTATGGCTGAAATTAAATGTAATTAAATTTCTCCATCCAGGGTTTGTGACCAAATTAAAAATCAACTTGTGTGGGCTACTCAGACAAATTGCTCTTCAAAAATGACCCTTCAACCTGGAGTTTCCGATACCAGAACCTTAAAATCGATCGATTGTGCTGTTCTTTGTTTATGTACTGCTACTCCTCTTTGCTGTTGTCTTTTCTGATGTCTCCTCCTCGTTTTGTTTAAGAGCTCACCCACTTTCAGCCTTCCATGATCCATGGTCCAAGGCAGTTTCCTCCCAGCGGTCAGTGGGTATTTGGTGCTCTTCATGTCTCATTAACGCACATCCATAAACCTCAGCTGGGGACATTCCCTTTTTTCATTTCTCCATAGAAATGGTCTTTTGGGATGCCTCCATCGTCCATTCTTCCGACATGTCCAAGCCAGCGAAGTCTTTGTTTGAGGATGGTGTACATGGTTGGTAATCTTGTTCTGACAACTCTCTCCATCTTTCCATGTTATGCCCAGATTGTGTCATAAATTCCTCATGTTGAACGTGTTCAGCTTGTGTTGTTGTTCTATGCCATTCACTGCCATCGAGAAGCGGACATGTATAAAGAGACCTTCGACTTCTCACCGGACAATACTGCAGAGGAGGGGAGTATCTTCTATTTCTCACATGGGGAAGAGCCACCAATAGTAGCTAAAGACACTGAGAAAGCAACCACGAAGATCCAGTTTTCAGCAAAGTCTGGAGCTACACTATGAATGGGTGGCTGAGTTATAAGCAAGATAAGCCTTATTTTATACGCAGACAAGACTTGTCATCAGAACAAGGATGTATTCTTTGGGGACAACGAGTTATCATTCCACCAGTTTACCAACAGAAAGTAATGGAAGACCTGCATCATGAACATCCAGACATCCTATGAAAGCTCTCGCCCACAGTTACCTGTGGTGGCCAGGCTGTGATGGTGACATACAGGAACTAGTTCAAAGCTGCTCAATCTGTCAGGCTGTACAGAAGTCGCCAGCAGTTGCACCACTCCATCTGTGGAAGTGGCCTGGGAGAGTTTGGCAATGGATTCACATTGATTTTCCTGAAAAAGACAAGCAGTATTTTTTAGTTGTCATAGACAGGCATTCAAAATGGTTGGAAGTGTTTCTTATGTCATACATTACTTCAAACAATACCACTGAGGTTTTAAGAGGGTTATTTGCTCCCAGAAGAGCTTGTTTCAGACATTGGACCTCAAATTGTGTCAAAAGAATTCAGTCAGTTCTTGGAGTTAAATGGGATCAGACACACAGCTTCATCCTGAATCAAATGGAGCAGCAGAGAGGTGAAATCCTGAAACCATCCCTGATGAAGAATGTGCTGGAAGCAGATGGTAAGGCCACATTGCCACTCAGTCATCGATTGGCAAACTTCCTTATCATGTATCACAGTACACCAGCAGAGTTGTCACTGAAACGTCAGATCCGGACTCGTTTCAGCCTGCTCAAGCCTGAACTCACCAGACACATTGAACAGAAACTGTCTGAGCAGAAGCGACACCAACATCACAGAACTCCACCTGTACGTGTTTTTTCGGAAGGAGAGGCTGTCCGTAACCAAAACCTCGGGGGAGACAAAAAAAATTGACTCATGGAACAATTCTGAAGAAAATGGGAAGTGTTACTTATATGATACAAGAGGGACAGAAAACATGCACAATACATGTTGACCACCTGTTACCATAGAGACAAACTGTTGAGAAATCCCCAGTTATATCTCCACCAGTTCCAGAGGGAAGACCAGAAGTGATCATGGACTGTGTTGTTCCAGAGATAAGAGGGATTTTAACATCACACTCCTTACCTGCTGAATCACCTCAACACACAACCGATGAACCTCCAGTATCAACCCCAGAAACCACCCAAAGCCCATCTGTGGAGCGTGAGTCTGCACTTTTGGGTCCACTATTCCAGCCTGCACACAGTACATGACAAGTTCATCGTTCGTTAGTGTGACCATGAACTAGGTCACACTACCGAAGGCTCATATTAAACATGGCCAAAGTTTTCAAGGTCAGTGTATGTGCAAATAATCTTAATAAACTATAATATCAAGCCTTAGACTGCTCTAAGCACTCTGCTTACAGTTTTTTTTATTCATTTTAATGATGTCACACAAATAGGATATTATTAATACAATCAACTCAGGCACACTAACTCCACTCGCCTGTGGCTCAGACCGCCTGGTTTAAAGGGAGAGGAGCTGAAACAGCGGATCAACCGAGGGGCTTCACCAAAGCAAATTATAAGATAAATGAGGATTATTGTGAACTGTGAATCATGCAAAGCTACTCTAGCAAAATACAAGAACAAAATCCGGGAGATGAAAATGAGCATGTTTTAAAGTGGAAATGTATGAAGAGGAACCGAGATCCTCTTTTTGATGACTTTTCACAAATTTCCGCAAATTGTTCACGCAGCTCAAATGTGACTTTTGCTGGTTCTTCTTTTCATCCAGACCTCTCTGGTTTGTGAAAACAAAGACTTCAGCTGTTTTCAGGTCAGAGCAAAAAGAAGAACTGAAAACTGCTGACTTTGCTCTCAGATGGATCAGCTGGCAGCTTCGAAGGGCTTTCCTGAGGCTTCCTGTGCGTGTGAGAAAGAGAGACCGGTTTTCCTTCTTCTTGCTGAGCATCCCACAGGGTGGCTATAGGTCACCTACAGGATGGCGGTTCAATCCTTGCCTTCTCGGTCTCCCGTCTGCGTGCCTAAATGCCTTTGGGTAAGATACTGAGCCTAGAGTTTCTCTTTGAAGTGTGAGTGTTACACAGAAAGTACCTAGGTGTCGAAGAAAGGTCTTTAGTGCTTATGTGGAGTAGAAAAACATTGTAAAAGAACCAGTCCGCATGCCGTTAACGTGCAGGATCTTAACCTGTTAATCATGAAATTCTTTCATAGTTTCAATTTTATGAAAACCATTTTGTAATTTACATTGAAAAAGTAAAAAGTGTAAAACTTGTCATTTTCATTCCAGTCTGGTGAATCTGTCTGACCTCGTCTACCTCCTCCTCGCGCCATCTTCGTCATCTTAAATACTGTCTATCAGTGGCGAGCACATGTAATGTTTAAATACTTTATTACACTGGGCAAACATGCTGCCATGTGCATTTTCCACCCACCGTCTTTCAAAATCCATCAACAGAAAGATAAAAGCACGAGTACGAATGCATTAATGGATGGGCATGTAGTGCAAAAATCTGACAAATCATCCTAAATTGAGCTCTAAATACTCCTCAACTACTTCCGACTTGTCACATACATAAATCTACTTGGTTGAAGCTGCGTCTTATTTTCTACCTTAAAAGATAGTCCAATAGACTTTGGTAAAATTCTTTCTTAAATAAATGCTATGAGATTGTAGGCAAATGTATTAAACAAAAGAATGTGTGTTGAAGTTTTTGGAGATATAGGTTTGGGTTTGTTACATGCTCAATCTTGTGAAAAGATGTTTTAATCAAAAGCATTTATATCTGACTAAAGCCTGGTTGTTAGTTAAATCTTTTTTTTAAATCGACTGCTAAAGCTCCAGTCACATAGGCCAAAGTTAGTGATGCCTTGGTAAAACATGTATTCCCCAACTGATTGGTGTGTGGTTACGAGAGGATCCTTTCAAATTAGTTAAATTTTTATTTATATAGTGCAAAAACAGCAGTGAGTGTTTGCAGACCAGTCAGCATCTTCCACGTCAATTATGGGCAAATGCAGCAACCTGCTCACAACCAAAGTAATTCCATGGAGGTTTTAGTGGGATACACATTTTTCCTCAGAGACCAGAGGTTTTAGTGGGTTGCTGACTGGCTTCTAGGCCTGTGTGACTGAAGCCTTAATTCTCCCCCACATTCAAACATTGTCACTTATGGCTCCAAATAACAGACACAGTGGCTTCCCATCTTTTATATACAGACTATGGTGACCAGTTAATCTGAGCAGTAGCATTATGAAACATTTGGATTTGGCACCAGTGACGGAAATCCTGCAATTTTAAACTGACAATAAATCTCAAGTCATCCAGTGGAGCCAAGGCAGCTCTAAAGAACAGAGCAGGAGGTTTATATCATATTTTAATAACTTGTTTCAGGTTTGCCATTCTTATTTTTTACAGCTGCTTTGGTACTAAGAGCAAATTTAATCCTAACAGACTACAGAACAGTATTGCACTAACACTGAAAAAAGCCTGCATCCTGTCACAGCTTCAGCTGGGGATTCCTGCCTCTCTGTGTGCTACAAAGAGTGGTGCAGTACTTATTCATGTGTCCATTGCAGCATCTAGCTTCAACAAAGTCCTGCAGTCACTTCATAACCCACCCTTCCCCAAATACACATACACACACACACACACAGACACACACACCCCGTCCCTTGTTAGTGCACATGCTTATGCTTATGCGCTGCGTGCTGCTGCATGTGTCAGCTCAGCTCCTCTAATCCACATTGATTCGTGATGCTGAGAGGAAACTGCTCCCAGCAGAGAGTCATTCTGGGCTGTTGTGTCCATCAGCTGCTGTTTGTGTGTCTGAGTTCAGAGCGAGTGTATTCCTGGCTGCTTTTTCCTTTCTAAATGGATGCATTCAGTCTAAATACATCAGAGAGATGAACTGAGGTTTGAAAGCTTTAGCTAAATCGGGATGCACGTTTAAAAGAGCATCAGGGTCGGAGAGGGTTTAGTTCAACAAGCACAGAGAAGCGTTCATAATTAATTCATATTTAACTAACCAGTGCCAGTGAAGTGTTGTCATCTGACCAGTGGTAAACTGGTCAGAAAGTAGATAAAATATCTATAGAGTATCTCGACCTTAGAACAGTGAGTGGTGCTCATTGGAATGAATAGAGGTCCAAAAAGTTGAAAAAATGATGATTGTGAAATGTTGCTTGTTGGTTGGACTGGTTAAAAGACAAATGAGATGTGCATGACATGTGAGTCTGTCAAAGTGTGGACTAATTTCTGGAAGAGGAAATTTACTATCAGGGAAAACCTGTGTCAGATTGAACACGGCCTTCAATTCATTGCAGGTTTGTTTGGGTTCTGATATTTAATCCAACTCTGGTCTTTGTTCCTTTGATATATATTCATAGAAACTGAAGGGTATTTTTTTTTTATTAACTTAACTTCCATTTGCAAATTACTGCATCAGGTAATGTTACAAATCAACAACCACAAATACCCTAGCTGTAATTCGCCTGATAAGGTCATCTATTTTTTTGTAATCAGATACACACAGTTCCTATGTCCAGCATAGTCATATCAATAATACTTCAAAATAACTGCATAAAAGAAGTGTCTGCAGACATCTGAAGATGGCTGAGTGCAGAAGAACATTGGACACATCCAAGTCAGTTTTGTTGCCATTATGCTGATGGACAGGCATAAGCTGGCCTCTAAGTTTTGTAAAAGACTCATGACTGAGTACATCCAGGGGTATGTGCTATAATATACATTTTACTGCAGGACTGTCTTGCAGATGTCTCATCACTATTTTCGCCAATGTTCAGCTTGCTCATGGAAAGTCAGATAAGGCTGGCTGCATTTCAACAGCTTTTCATGTGTCAGGCGCTGTGTGTGCAGGAATGGAGGACCCAAAATGCAGACTCAAGGAGGCGAAAGTAAACTCAGAAGGCAGCTTTATTGCTGAATACCAGATATACCAAAACTAACTAAACTAGGAATACACAATAAAATGAACGGATAGGTATGCAGGCAGAACACACAGAGAGGGCTGAGGGAGACCACAACACCGAACAGAGGAAGACACAGACAATAAATACAAGAGGTTAACAAGGGGATGAGGACCGGGAGGGAAACGAGACCGGGAGGAAGCAAAACAGAAAACACTAACACAAGAAGAGGAACTATCAACGTAAAAGGAAACATAAGACACACGCTGAGACACGTACTGGACGTGGGGACCGGGAAAGAACAGACATGAAAACATAACTCAGTCAACAAGACACAAGAAAGACAGGGAAGTCACTGTAACAAAGCCTAAGAACTAAAAACCAAGGCTACTTCCACACGTACACGGGTATTTTTGAAAACGGAGATTTTCCGTTTTCATTCTAAAAAATAATCCCGTCCACACGTAAAGGCAGAAATGAAGGAAAACGCTGCTATGAACATGCCAAAGCAACAGGTGGCGATATATTCCTAACCGTGCAGAAATGTTGGCCAATCAGAAGTCTAGAAGCCTCGGTGGGAAAAAGTAAACAAAGCTGAGGCATAGAAGCAGAACCGAGTCGTATGTGTGGAGGGACAGTAACTGTGTGTATATGTAAGCATTTAAACACTGCAGAGAGTACAATTAACAGTAACAGTATTGTAGAAATTCATTTCACCGAAACAATAACGTGGCGCACAGTGTGATGTCAAAAAATGCGCACACCTTTGACGCTGCGTTTTCTCTGTTTTTCTAGTCCACACGTAAATGCAAAAACGGAGTTTTCAAAAATATCCACCCTGGCCGGAGTTTTTAAAAATCTTCATTTTCAGTGACCAAAAACGCCGTTTACGTGTGGACGAAAGGTGCAAACGCATAGAAAAATCTGCGTTTTCAAAAATACCCGGGTACGTGTGGACGTAGCCCAAGAGTTCCTAAAGATAATTTGAGGAGCTAGAAATACAAAAGACTAAACCATTAGAAACACTAAGTCAAAGAATATTGATAATCAAAACAAAAACACTGGGTCACAAGACCCAGATACCGTAACAGCATGTTGTTAGCAAGAATTTTATATCTAGAACTTGCTAAGTGCTCCTTTAAGTTTCAGGATTCGTTTTTAGTCCCACCACCATTTGTTCAAATTTTTTACCTTTAGCTTCAGACCTTTTGTAGACCTCGACTGTGAACCGGAGTGTGAGTCGATTAGTTGACTCACTTTAATTTAGCATAAAAGTACGGCCCAGTCATAGTTCAACTTCACTTAATATCTCCTCAGACATGAAGTCGTTGTTTAAAATTCTGTCAATATTTTTACTAAATCTTCAAAGGTTTTTAACAAGTTTGAATTTGTTGCAAAGTAAACAGTCAGAAACAGTCTTTATTTTCTTTCTTTTTATTGGCCATTTGATGATTAGCATGGTTTTAGATGACGCGTATGTATACGAGGAAATCAAGATGAATGTAAACAAAAATGAAACAAACTGCACTTTTGACGGCCTTTAAATGGGCTGGATGTGTGAATTTGGCAGCTACTCAATAAACAACACAACAAAAGATAAAAATGGGTCTTTCTTGTTTTTCACACACACACACTGTTGTTCAGGATGGAGCCTTGTTTGTTTTGTTTTGCTGTGAGACTCAAGGCAGCTATAAATATTCAACCTGCTCCTGTTGCCCATTCATACTGACACAAACAACAAGAGGAAAGAAGGCTGTAAAATCCATAGTTTATGTTCTTTGCCTGGACCTAATAAAACAGACTGAGCTGTGATTTCAGGGAGCAGGTCAGCGAGAGAGAGGAAGAGAGGGTGAGAAAAGAGAAATGGGTCATTAAGAAGGCGAGTAAGATGATCAAGAAAGATATAAAAGACGTCAAGGAGGTCAAACTGGTGGATTAGAGATGAAGCTTTTTGGTGATACCTCTGTGTTATTACTACTTATATATGTAATTTCCATCTGTTCAGACTTCTTGATGTCTACCGAGGATGGTTTGAACACTGCAAACATTCTGACCCATTGTCAAATCAAGAACATGTTCCCTAAACGGGTCAAAGTTTCTCTTTCCTGCTTGTCTTTAGACTTTCAGCCTCAGAACGTGAAGAAAATCCACAGACATGCAAGAACATCCAAAGTCAGCAGAGGAAGACCCCAAGCAGGTTTGAATCCAGAGGAAACGTTGTACCGCCCGACCCTGGATTATTGTCATTACCAGTGTTGGACAGCAATAAATGACTTAGGAATATGCTACAGTAATGTGATTACTTTTTTCAGCAAGGACACGTTTAAAGTTCATGATTATTTCATGTTTCAAAAAGCAGTGTTAGCCTTTATAGCTTTATCCTGAATCACTGCACTGGGGTGAAATTTAAATTCATAGTATATATTTATAAATCACCCATTTGGGTTTTATTATAGTTTCTAACGTTTATGTGTGGCCTCTATGATTGATCCGTGTGCTGATAGCTGCCTGCTAGGAGTAATTCCAGTAAGTGAACTGGACTGCATTGTGCCTTTGCCTCCTGCCTTTGGACCAGGAGTGACATGTTTGGCTGCATGTTCTCCTAAAATTGCTGGCCGTCTGGGTGGTGTTCAAAAAAAGGTGTGAGCTTTATATATATTTGGGACACTTTCTGAGGAGAAAAACGGGTCTTATTAGGAGACCCACTTTGGAAATCTGGCCAAATTTATTAAACCCTCCCAAAACATGATTATCCAGAGTTGGGACCAGGAAGCAGAGCTGCAGTCTTACCTGCCTCTCTGCAGCTTCTCTCCTCTTGTTATCCCCCAAATCTGGCCCCTTAGCGACTGTGTCAGTGCCCAGAAAAAAAACAGAAAAATCAGGAAATCAGAAGGTTTCTCTCTTCTAAGTCTCTGTTAGTACATGAATTAATAATTGATCAACAAATTGATTTACTCTGGCTGACAAAAACCTGGTTACAGCAGGATGTAAAAATAACAGCCTCAGCACGGCATTTAATATGTTATTAGACTCAACTGGCTTCTGGCTCTGTTGTGACATATGCAGTGTTGGTCAAGTTACTTGAAAATAGTAATTAGTTACTAATTATTGATTACTTCTCAAAGAAAGTGATCCATTACTTTACTGTTGCTTTATGATTATTTGAAAGGTAACTAGTTACTTTATTACTTTTACTTTTTAAAAACGTGATAACCTGCATTCATAATATAGCAATAGACCTTTCAGGCCAGTTCTATTTTTTATACATAATCCATCATAAAAATTGAATCCAATGAAAAAGTCTCTCTTTAAAACTTGTTTTATTAGTTTTAACTTTTGCAAAATTGTATCAAGCAAAAATTAAATTACATGCAACATTTTCTGACTGGAAGAAATTTGTTTAACATTTAAACTTATTTTCTGCATATTCCAGCATATAAAATAAAATAATGTTTTGTGTTTACACTCACTCATAATAGATGCAAGTAAAACACAGCAAAAAATAAATAAAATCAGAGATTCAGTGGCACTAAGTCCTGTCACTCTTAAATCTATTTTCACCTGTTTAGCAGGAGTGAGGCCTGTGGAGCACGGTGGCCGCAGCGGTCATGTCAGCGGGGAGATCCCAGGGTTTGTCTGTGAATTTCACATTCCCGTGGCAGCGTACCAGGTGCTTGCTCAGATTTGAAGTTTAATTATTTGCTGTAGAAAGCAGTTTTTTTCCCACTCAGAGTGTACAGCGGATATGTTTTTGCATTTTTTAAGGACTCAAACTCAAAGTAATGTCCACTCCAACAGAGGTCGATTACGTTTTTAAAAATGTTATTTTTTGTTTGCAAAACAAGCCAGAATCATTGAGTCTCTACCACAGTGCTTGATAGTTTGCATAGTTTGTGCTGATATACTGTGTTTGGATTTTTATCAAACATGACACTGTGCATTATGACCAGTCATCTCCACTTTGATCTAATCTGTCCAAAGATCATTGTTTAAGAAGTCTTGAGGTTTAAAGTGTAATTTTGCAAACCATGACATGATGTTGTTTTTTACGGAGCTTCGCAAGGGACATGGGAGAAAAAAAAGCCGACCGGGAGGTCGAGGCACGATGTGCCAGGAGAGCGGTGATCCCCCCGGCTATAGTAGGTCTCGACCTCCCGTTAGCTTCGAGATGGTGGGTGTCAGACGTCTCCGAAAATGTCGGAGCACTTTTGTAAATATGTGATGTCTTGTAAATCGAGCAGATATTTGACGTTTACACAGCTACATTCACGCTTCAAAATATCTTAAAAGTTTATTTTGTGACCCAGAAAGACTAATATTACAACTAAGTAGTTGCCGCCATTGTTGGAATTCAACTTTTGCGAAGTTCATCTTAATTTTTTTTTCTCTCATGTCCCTTGTGGGCCTCCTTACTTTTTAGGGACAAAAGGCTTTTCCTGGAAAAACTTTAAAAATAAGCCATATTTGTCTTGTTGTGATTGTGCTGTAGTAGTAGTTTCTCTGACCTTGGGGTGAATCCAGTCCTGGGAAGATTGTGGCTTTGTGTTAACACACCTGAATGCACCGCACCTAAAAACTGCCAAAACTTTTGCTTTTATAGAGGTGATATATGGTTACATTTGATCACCAGCATCTGCCTCCCATAATTTCTATTGAAGCATTAAGGGTATATCTGACAATGTTTCCAGATTTGATATACAGCCTATAGTGATTTTCAGCACTGGAAAGTTACTTTCAGTGCCCCGTTCTAAAATAGCAGAAATATGACTCCAGGAAATTCCAAACTTGTCATCTCTAAAGGTTGTGTTTCTTAGATGGTTCGGTCACGACAGTCACTGACACTCCGACATTTAGAAGTCACTGACCCAACTCTTGCTCGTCATCAGTAAATCCCTTCATACTCTGGGCTGTTTGCTGTTGAAACCAGAGTCTTGTTTTTGGTTTCTACATGCCTTCATGGCAAAAGGTGCAACATATGTGTGCAGAGATATTGTTATAGACACTGAGGTAATGTGATATGTTAAATTTTACTCTCCATTTTTCTCTAATTTTCATGGATAAAAATAAACTCCCAATCTCACCATTTAAGCAGTCAAGTAAACTCAGCAGAGTAAAAGGACCACAGGGCCACAGGGGGAGCCACAAGGCAGTGTACTCCTAGTGTCCACAAGCACGGATAAAATGGGAAGGTTACGTCACGAAAGGCATTTTGAATGTTTTCCAAATCAAATGCGTGGGTCATCAGGCATTCGAAGAAAGAGGCTGCAGATTAACATGCAGATAAATATGATTAACAGATTGTTTGTATAATATGAGTATGATATAAGGCAATATTTCCCTCATAAAAAACTGTTTTTAGAAGTTCTTCTGCATTTTGCTCCCAGCCAGGAGTTTGTGCTAGCGTAAGAAAAGAAAAAAAAAAGCTATGAAGGTAAAGACAAGCTGCAGTATGTGAAGAAAGCAGGACGGAAAAGAGAAGGAAATTGCTATCTTTTAAAGGAAATTAACTATATTTATGAGCCAAGATAAAAAAAAAATGCATTTTCTCACCCGAAACCAGTGGTTTTGAAGTTGAGTACCACAGACGGGGCGTCATAAAGTATCGAGAGAACTCACAAGTTGTTGTCTGAGGTCAGTTTGTGTTTGCATGAGAACAAACAGCAGAAGGAGTTGAGGTACAGCAGGTTCAACGAAAGACTTCAAGGGAATGGGAAAATGAAGCCTTGGTACTTGAGTCCAACCAGCTGACATTTACTTTCTGCACAGATCTCACAGTCAGCAGTTATTTTAACTCAGCTTCTGCTGGGGAAAAAAACAGGCAGTGTTTTCTGTGGGTCATCCAGAGTTAACGGGGACAGTCTTCCTAGAGAGATGTGTTGCTCTTCAGTCTCTTAAAAGTAATTTTTCAATGTTGTGCCCTCAGTTTCTGTACAAACATGCGGTGCATTATCGATTTGCTAAGCCTGGCTGCAGCGGCAGCAGAGGGATCCCCTATTACGATGCTGCTTGTAATTATTGGATTATTGAAGAGTAGAGGAGCTGCTGGCCAATCTGAGGCCTTCACACTCATGACCACAATCATAAATATCAATGCCCTCCTCCCTTGGCTGCCATCCATTCTGCAGCCCCCCACCTCTCCTCTCAGACTGCTGAGTGGAGGAGGCAGAGCTGCTGGGAATCCCACAGTCATACATTATATAACCAGCTCTGTGCTGCAGTCATGGTGCTCAAGCTGTGACACTGATTAACTGGTGGCTGTTCTTCTAAATCTAGCAGCCCAGCCTCCACATGGAAAAAATTAATCATTTTTCCATCTTCTTGAGGATACACCGCCTGATTTGGTTTTGCGAAAATGTCCTTCAGAGAGGGCCTACTGTGCTTCCCTTATTTTCATTCATATATATACAGTATATATATATATATATATATATATATATATATATATATTAGGGGCGCAACGATATTCGTATCGATATTGAACCGTTCGATACAGTGCTTTCGGTTCGGTACGCATATGTATCGAACAATACAAAATTTTTAATTTATTTTATCAACTTTCCTTCTGACGATGCTGTCTGTGTTGAGCGCTCAATGGATCTGCGCTCCACAGTGCAGCCTAGGCGGAGTAGGCAGATTCACTGGGCGCAGGGCAAGCTAGCGAGACAGAAGTTAAGCTCTCCTTGCAACATGGCAAATTGAACCTCCCCCACCCTCATTGAGATCTGGCGTTTGGAACTATTTTGGTTTTCATGTGACGTATGACCCTGAAGGTAAGCGCGTCATGGACTAAAGTAAAACAGTATGTTGGATGTGCCACGCAATGCTCAATTACATGGGTGGGAGCTAGTGTGTTAGCGCAGTTAGCTCATTAACGTGTTGGCCGTCCAGCCCCATGCACAGGCCATCCGCCGTAGCTCGTTAACGGAGATTTGCCATGTTGTGGCGTTAACGTCATTTAAACGAAATTTACGCTGACAGCACTAGTGGGAACACAACGAATATGACTGCACATTTACACCGACATCATCTTAGTGCAAAGACAAAAACAACAAGCATGCATGCTACAAACTTTACCCGAGTCATTTAGACAGCCGTTAGCACAGGATTCTCCTTATGGGGACCTGATATGTTTAATATGCTGCTGAGAATATAGCCCAGAAGAAGCGTATAGTATAGCTTTTATTTTGGAAAGAGACATTTCTCTGTAATAAACTCTCTTTTCCAAAGATGAGTGATTCCTCAATCAGATACAGGGCTCGCAAAATCGCTAGCCCGACGTCCTGGGGCTAGCGATTTCTCCAGTCGGGCTACCAAAATCTATCTCTGCCCTGCCCGTCGGCCTATCGTAGGAAGGAAAAATATATGTCAATGCTTTTGCATTCTTTCGGAAATGTAGCTGGGTAATTATGTCATTGGCATCGGTGAGCCACTGTCAATATGTGACATATTGAAGTCGCGTTTGAATTTGCGCTTGTTTTTTGCTTTCACTTTGCAATCGCGTGAACTGTGTATAGAGAGCGACAGCACTGATCTGTGAGTGATGATAATTTGTGCACCAATTCCTCTGACATCGTCTTATTAATCGTTAGCTTACTATGCAAACATGACAAGTGAAATCTCCCGCAGCAAGCTTAAACATGTGAGAGGTTGATCGCGCAGAGAATCGCTGAGCTTATGTGAGTGAGTGTGTAAAAGCAGCAGGATTTATATTTTAGTTCTGCTGAGCCAAATAAGACAGGTCAGGGTGAAGAAGTGACAGCCAAAGAAAAGCTTACCACAAAACGGAAAAGTTATGACAAATCAGACTATGAGGCAAAAAGAAAGGGCAGCTTTATGGTTTCATGGACAAAATAATTTCTGTGGCTGCAATATGACAAGCTAAATAACCAGGGCTGCACATAAGTGGTCCGCAGGTGCGCATTCACTGTCAAAATAAAAAACGGGCACAAGATAAGAAGTTGCAACGCGTGTTTGCGTACATAAGATTTTCAGGAGGAGGACAGACATTTGTTTAGAACTCTTAAAGATGTCGAAGAAGCTCCTTTAAGCAATTACTGTGATGTTCCTCCACCTCCAAAGAAATGTCAGAAGGAGTCCGAACCACAAAAGAAGCGCGTATTCTCGGAAAAGTGGTTGCAGGAGGTGAGCTGGCTTCAAACAAATGATGAACGCACAGAGATGTGGTCCAGAATGAGCCGTGAAAATTTAATAAATGACAAATTAAAAAGGCACGAACATTTTTTTTGTATGGAAAAAATATCGAACCGTGACACCAAAGTATCGAACCAAACCAAACCGTGAATTTTGTGTATCGTTGCACCCCTAATAAATATATATATATATGTGTGTGTGTGTGTGTGTGTGTGTGTGTATATCTTGGCATTCTCTCAATGAGCTTCGTGAGGTCGTCACGAGAAATGGTTTTCTTACAGTCATGAAGGATTTCCCAGAGATTCTGAGCACTTGGTGGCCACTTTTGCCTTGACTCTGTGGCCCATCTCATCCCAAACCATCTCGATTTGGCCTTTACACAGCCTGGAGGTGTGTTTGGGGTCATTATCCTGTTAAAAAATAAATGATGATGGATGGCATGTCACTGCAGGATGCTGTGATAGCCGTGCTGGTTCAGTGTGCTTTCAATTGTGAATAAATTACCAACAGTGTCATGAGGAAAGCACCCCGACATCATCACATGCAGAAACCATCCATTCACCTTTTTTGTGTTGCACAAACACGCAGCGAGTGGAACCAAAGATCTCAAATTTGGACTCGTCAGACCAAAACACAGATTCGCACTGGTCTAACATCCATTCCTTGTGTTTCATGGCCCAAACAAATCTCTTCTGCTTGTTGCTTTTCCTTAGTGGTGGTTTCTTAGCAGTTACTTGGCCTGATTCACGCAGACTCCTCTGAACAGTTGATGTAGAGATGAGTCTGCTACTGTAACTGTGGGCATTTATCTGGGCTTTAATCTGAGGTGCTGTTAACTTGCGATTTCTCAGGCTGGTGAGTAATTAATTCATCCTCAGACTCTTGGTCTTCCTTTCCTGGGGCGGTCCTCATGTGAGCCAGTTTCGTTGTAGCGCTTGATGGTTTTGTGACTGCACTTGGGGACACATTCAAACTTTCAGACATTTTCCTGACTGACTGACCATCAGTTCTTAACGTAATGATGAACTGATGTTTCTCTTTACTTACCTGATTGGTTCTTGCCATAATATGAATTCTAACAGTTGTCAAATAGGGCTGTGAGTTGTGTACCAACTTGACTTCTGCACAACATAACTGCTTGTCTGAAGCGCATTAAGAAGGCAAGAAATTCCACAAATGAACCATGACAAGAGAGACATGTGAAGTGAAAACCATTTCAGGTGACTACATGAAACTCATCGAGAGCAGGCCAATGGTTTGCAGTGCTGTCACCAAAGCAAAGTGTGGCTACTTCCCGAAATCTAAAATAAAAGACATATTTAAGAGTTATTCATAATTTTGTTCTTTGCTACATAATTCCATGAATCTTGCTTCATATATCTGATATCTTCAGGGTTACGGTCAGTTTTTTTTCTACTCTTGGCTCTGGATGATGTGATTGTGAGGAGATATCCCAAATGTGGTCATCCTGATCAGACAGCTCTGCCTGTGATCACAGCAGCTTACCTGTAATTCAAACTTTTGTGCTTATCTGTGGCAGTCAGTCAGAAAAGAGTTACCGTACTCCATTGTTGGGGTAACCCAGTTTGTGAGAGTATTCAGATTACCACTTGCTGTAGCGAGTAACATAATAGGTTCGTGTTTTTTCAAATAAGCTATCTATTAAATGCCTGTTTGGTAATGTGGGAGAGAACAACAAGAATTCCTCTGGAGCTTAAAATAAAAGTCAGCATTTTTTTTTCCAAAGACACAGATTTTCATGAGTTTGACATAGTGGCTGAGAGAGGGGAAAAAAAGCAGAGCATGTTTAAAATTTCTGTGATTTAGACAGAAAATCTATTTCATACCTTACAATGGAAACAGAATCTTAATTTTAATCAGAATTTCCGCCGTAGATTTCCTAAAGAAGTCTAAAAGACAAATAACATTCATCAAACGTGGCTTTTCTGATAAATTTCAGAAAGCCTGGACAGCCTTTGTAAACCACTTTCAATCATCAAACCTTTTTTTGGAACCCAACACTAGACTGCAGAGAAAATAACAACCCTGTGCCTGTTTGTTCAAATGTAACATCTGTTTTTGTTTGGTATATTTTCATATTTATGCTTTGAAAGTTAATAAAAATAGGCAAAATGTTCTGACAAAATAGGGGGAAAGAAAACAAAGCAAAGTTCAGTTACTGCAATGATATAGACTCCTTTATAGTATATAAGTATTAATAATATTTTATGGCAGGGTGATAAGTGTTAGCTGCTAAGAAGCTGTACTTTGCATCTGCCAAACTCAACTCCATAAAGCTGGTGGTGAGGATCACTGAGGAGGAGAATGATGCCGGTGCTGCAGCTCTGAATGTGCAAGCTTTTAGCTGTCAGATGGAAATTAACAACAAGCTTGTTGTTGATTATGTGTTGAAGGAGATCCAGCCAATATCATCTTGTTGTGCAGTGTGGTAAAGTCAATACAAGCTAGTTAATTGACAGTAAGTCACTCAAAAAATACAACCAGTATGTGCAAGCTGAAAGCAAAGACGAGTTTATTTTTGGTAACCGAGATGTCCTCTAGCAAGTTACTTTTCTAAGTAGGTATTTGTGTAATGGATTACTTTTTCATAGCACCAGGGGAACACTAGCCAATATAAATAATGTAGAACGTTTTAAAGCTCAAAATTATGCAAAGCAATTCTCTGAAGCTCCAGAGAAAAAATATGAAGCTGGGAACGAGCATAATAGGTCCCTGCTAAGCACAGTATTAGTGCATCATTCAGTGTGAGAGCAATGAAAAACTAATCTTTGGGAAATAAAAGGCATTTTTCTAGAGAGGCTGAAAGTGTGAAGTGTGCACTGTTCTCATTTGCATGAGTCATTCTTTACCACAGCAGACTCTTTGCACTCGTCTTTTAATGTGGACAGTCACTACAGGTAGAAACACTTCAACTTTAGGCAGGTGATTGAACCTTGCCTCAAAAACTACTTTCAATAGCTGGGACCACATTATCATTTTAAGTTTGACTGGATTTCTAGTAGGTAATAGCAGATTGGTTGGACATTAATTGAGGCTGCAGTTTGGGGGAGGCCTCAGAGGGGACTGGCGGCGGCTCCTGGGCCGGGCAGATCCCCAGGTCCCGCTCTTGAAATTAAGATTATCTCCAATTATGTGAATCATGCTGTTGCATCTCTGAGCTGGGCTCAGGCTAAAAAGTGCTTGACATTTTAGCTTCTGCTATGGAAGACTTTCAAAGCGGCCGAATCAAATCTGCTTCAGTTAGTTGTTAGAGACTAATTTACATGTATTGAACACCTTTGTGAGTTAGTGTTTCTGGAGTTTGCTCAAACATCCAGTCCCAGTCTGCAGATCTGTTTGAGGCATTAGATGGCCACTGCCACTTGATAATCAACTTACCTCCTTGCAAAATAGAAAAACAAAACTAGGGAGACTTGCCGGTGGGATTGATCTCAGCTCTAGTAAAGCCTGAGAAGACTCCATCTCTGAAGTATGAAGTCCAGTCAGAACATATATATATATGAGTAAATATATGAGTAAATGCTTCGAGCGGCTGTTTTTGAAGCATATTATGGACAGTCTCCCAATAGACCTGGATCCCCTTCAGTTTGCATATAGAACCAACCGATCTACAGAAGATGCTATCTCTACCACACACCACGTTATGCCGTCTCACCTGGAGAGGAAGAACACCTACGCCAGAGTCCTTTTCATCAACTTTAGCACAGCTTTTAACACAATCATTTCACAGCAGTTGGTGGAAAAACTGATGCTATTAGCATTAAACCTGAAATTTGCAATTGGGTTTTCAGCTTTCTGACAAAGCGGCAACAGATAGTCAAGGTGGGCAGCCACACATCAAAGACCATCTTAGTGAGTACAGGCTCTCCTCGGGGATGTGTCCTCAGCCCGCTGTTGTTCAGTCTGCTCACACATGACTGTACGGCCAGATTCACCACTAACCACATTGTGAAGTTTACAGACAACTCAACAGTGGTTGGTCTCATCACTAACAATGATGAGTCTGCTTATAGAATGGACGTGGAGCAGCTTGAAGTGTGGTGTAGATCCCATAATCTCACCATCAGTGTGGACAAAACAAAAATAGATGGTGAACAGTTTCAGGAAATCTGGCAAAGATCACCACACAGACCTCACCATAGATGGTGCTGCTGTGGAGAGGGTCAGCAGTGTTAAGTTTCTGGATGTGCACCTAGCTGATGATCTGTCCTTCTCCATTAATACCACAGCAGTTATTAAAAACACTTCACCTCTTAACTTTTACAGAGGCACCGTTGAAAACATCCTGACACAAAGTTTTACATCTTGGTTTGGCAGCTGGAAGTCCTATGAGAACCGACAACTCAATAGGATTTTTAAGACTGCCAGGTGGATTGTTGGTGTCCCTCTCTCGTCTCTGGAAGAGATCTATAAACAGTGCTGCATACGCAGAGCTATCTCCATCATCAGAGACTCCCACCACCCCTCTCATGGCCTGTTCTCCCTCTGGCAAGAGGTACACGAGCATCAGCTGCAGAACCACCAGGATGTTGGAAGGGTTCTTTGCACAAGCCGTGAGACTGATAAATGGGCTGTGCCCCTTCCCATCCATTCAGCTATTCACACAGCTATACTGTAAGATCCACACGTAGATTGTGACGCCCCCTATCTACTCACGCACTCACACGTATACAATATACTCCTCAGATACATATACTATTTGAGCTGATTATTCCCTTCTGTGGCTGTTTAGACTTCAGCTTGCTTTAGAATTTAGATTAAGAATCGGTGTTATTTATCCTTACTATTACTGTGATTTATTATTGCCTTTTTTACTGCTCTTTTTAGTTTTTTTAAAATTTGTATTGATTACTGCACTGTAGAGGCTGGTGAGAAACAGTATTTCGTTTCAGTCTGAGTATTTTTCGAAATACCAAACGAAATGCCAATAAACTTTTTGATTTATTTGACTGATGTTCTGACTATATGTTCTGTTCATTCATGACTATTTATAGTCGGAATGAACACAAAGATGGACACATACACTGGAACAATCTTAACAGGCTCATTTACAAGTAGAGGATAAAACAGGTTAGCACTGTTGGTGGTATTTCCAGGGTGAAGTAGTGGGCACAGACACACTCTTGCACAGTCTCTTAGGCTCTTACTGGTTCCAGATGCATCGACAGGTCTGCATAGAGACCTTGAGTGAGATGAACAGACTGAGGTTGAGCATTTTACTTGGCCAACGCAACGATTTGGTGACGGCCGAATGTCAACTCCAACCTTAATCCTACGATGAGCTGCAGGTGAATTCATCAGTGAACAGGTGAGTGACCAGCAGAGAGGTGGAGAAACCTGGAAGGAACCACCTTGGAGAAAAGCTAAACAATCACACCCACACACACATAAGTAGGAGACACAGATAAGTCACAAATTATCTTCTTATTTTCCTTCAGTGAGTGAGAGACATACAAGAAAAAGGGGAACACAGTGAGAGATATTTGTCTATTCAGTCCCCTCCTGCTCTGTCACCTTGTGCTCTGTTTTAATGTAGTCAATATCAGAGTAAAGGTGTTCTCATTTGCATGTATAATTTGTTTCTACTGTCAAACAACAGAACTGAAGTGACTCAGATAATTTACTGAGTAATATGGGGAGGAGGTGGGTGGAATAACGATGTGACTGCATTAAACAGGCACATATCATCAGTCAAACACTCGGGTCTGAGAGCAAATTCAGTATGAAACAACTGAAAGGTTTCTCTGATGTATGAAAAGCAAGAGGAAACAGGAACTGCCTTTAACCTTTAACCTGTATTACAGTCTATCATTTAGACTAAAGGGTTTCTGAGTGTATTAACACACAGCATATCTGACAAAGATCCTAAAGAGTTAGCCAGGCCTCTGACCGACACATCACAATTCAGTCAAGCATCCACATAATGTGCTGGATCCCTGAAGGCTCTGACTCCACAGCCCACATGGGGCATTAGACATCAGGGTCCTGCTAACAGGCAAGCAATTCAAAAGCATGGCCAAAAAAGATGCTACAGCTGGATGGGTGGTGTCTTCTTCGGCCATGTCTCACCAAGTACAGGACAACTCTGAGCATCCACTGTCCTGTCACGGTCAGAGCCAGTTTGGTAGCACAGTATGAACTAAACTTGTCATGGTGGTGAGGTAGTTAGCACGCACCGCCAGAAAGTGCTGGATTTTGATCCAGTTGTTTTCTATTTGCCTGCATGGTCTCCTCCCACAGCACAAAACCGTGTTTGTTAGGGGATTCTGGCTGGCAGTATTTATGTGAGTATGAATGGTTCTATAAGTCTTTGTGTTAGCCCAGATTTCTGCCCGATCCAGGTTGTAGCCCACCTTTTGCCTCATGACAGCTGCAATAGTCTCAAAGTTCTGGTAAAACTACTTTTTTTTTAAACAAATGAATACATTCACAGGATGACTCACTAGACTGGCAGGTAGACTGAAAATAGTTACGTGTTTCAACCAGCACGCATGTGAAAAATATCCAGTGTGTTAATTATGAGCTTCAGGGTGCTTAATCACCTAACCTCTTTGGTTCATTTTTTTTATGTAAGGTGTCAAAGATGTCATACACGCTGGCAAAGGTCTCACTCCGCTTCCAGTCAGTCTCTGGGTCTGTTGCCTGGGGTGTGAATAGAAAGCAGCCCAGAAACAAGACTGCGTGTCATTGTAGTGACTGTGACTAGTTAAGAAGCCTGTCTTCTAATCTGTACATGAGCTGTACAACCTATATCTATAAAAGGTGATTTTGTAACCATGGTAACATGCATGTGTGTCACTACATGAATGGATCAGAAAATGAAGCAGAATTGAACCACAGAAGTGTTGAGCTCATGCCTGAAACCGACCACACAGTAATATTATCATCATTAATAATTTACCCTTTCATATTACAGGCAATGCCCGCTGTCTTTTAGTCAGTCACAGTCTGAACTTGTAAAAATTGTAACATTATATATATTTGTGAGCTATGAAGTGTATTGAGGCTGCGCATTTGTTTAGTGGACTGATATTTAGGAACACCTAGAACATGCCCAGCTGCTCAGGACACCACAGTCCTCGTTCCATGTATGATGCAGCTTCCTGTGACTCCAATCTTAGCATCTCTTTGTTTCATGAACCCAGATCAGAACAAACATGCGACATCTCTGTAAGCATCTCCAGAGATGTCTCCAGGTGTATTTTTTAACAGACGGGAAGCAGTCTTTATACTAAGCTGGCCTCACCATCCTGCAACTTATATACTGCTTCACACACACAGATTTAGATCCATCTGCTCATTGTCAGAAAAGAAAAAAAAAATTTCTTTATCTCTGGGTTTCTTTGACCTCTTTTGAAACAGTTTTTACTCACAGCGAGGAAAGCAGAGGTGTTTTAATATTGGCTGTATTCCAGTCTGGGGTGATCCTGCATTTTCTGCATGTGGTTCACTGTTGCATACGATATTTTCCATACATGCAAAAGATTTGTTGCCACTGTGGCAACGAGCATCGTCACCATTGTCTCGTGTGACCTTGCTTTTTAAGCCTTGGTTTCACAGAGACATGTGCGTGTGCATGTGTGTGCTTGCAGCAAATAGCTGCTTCCACATATCACACAGAAATCTGTTCACTGCATTGGCAAAATTGACCAATCATCCATCCATCCGTCCATCCAACCATCCATCCATTCATTCATCCAACCATCCATGCCATCCGGCCATTATCCAGGTTACAAGTGCAGAACTCAAGGCAGAGATGCCCACATCTTCTTCTACCCAGCCACCTCCTCCAGCACTTCTGGGGGGACACCAATGTGCTCTCAAAGCCAAGAAATCTAATCTCTGCAGCATGTGCTGGGTTGGCTCTGAGGACCTTCTCCTGGTGGGATGTGTGAAAACGTCGGGCTTCTTTTCAAAATTGCTTGTGAATTTCTTAATCTTATTCAAAATCAATGTACTTTCTTTTGTAATTCTATTTTTCTTTTTCGGAGATTAAACAGATTCCATGCTTGGCCACCAAAAATCTGACAATGGTGTGATTTGTTGTAGCCACTAATGGTCAAAGATCACTGGGGAACTGGACTCACAATGCAGGACACAGAAAGAAAGTTCACAGTTTATTTGCTTTGCACAGAATGGGAGAAAACAAGCAACAAATAAAAGGCATGAAGAGTGTCAGGACAGGCAGGGATAGGTTTAGAGATTCCACAAGTAAGTCCACTTTCTCAGCCTCAAGAAGCATACAGGAAATAAGTCATTGTTCACAGGTGAGTTCCTCAGTGCCCTGCAGCCAGATGTGCCTGTAACTTGGGCAGATAAAGGGTACCAAGCATGATGACCCCTGAAAACAGTAAACACAACACCAACATCTATGCTCACACAGGGGAAAAGCCAAAGAGAGAGAACAAGAAGAAGAGACAGATAGAAGCTGGCAAGGCTGGACTGCAGGACTGAGGAGCCATGACACTAACATCAGCAGCAATAGGAGTAGCTACCACAAGGAATTCACAGATGAATCTCAGCCCACAGATTCTGTCTGCACTGATTTTCTTTCCAGGGACGTCACTAAAGCTTCTGCTAGAAATGCATCATAATAAACCTGCTCTCAAACCTGTTGAAATGTGGGCTCATTCTCAAAAATGGCTCTACACTAGCACTGGCAAGGCATTAATGGAAATCGAGGTACACTGATGGTTTAGATCAGGCAGGTCAAACTCATTTTACATCATGAACCACACATAGCCAACTCTGATCTTAAAATGGGCCAAACCAGCGAAACCTCCCTTGATGTCAGTGCAAAGATGTTTAACTGCACATTTATTCCCATTTTAAAAATTAAAAAAGTGCATTTTCAACAGTATATTTCAGTTTTTCTACACAATATAGAAATGCTGTTCTAGTGAATGCAAGAAATCTGTCAGCACAAATAAATAATTGTATAAAATTACAGAAAACGTTCTGGTAACTCAGTGCCCAGAAAATCTCCCCTTTCCTCCTGTGGACCCACTGTAAAAATAATAATAACTAGAAATGTCTATAGTAGAAAAACCGGAACTTTTCTGTGGTAGTTTATATATTTCTGAATTACTTTGGTGTATTATAAATGTCAGTGGTGAAGGTCTTCATTTAGTAGAAATGCTGCAAAACCTGTGAAAATACAGTTAAAGGTCCAAAGCTGGATGGCTGATTCTGGCCCCCGAGCCTTGTGTTTGACACCCCGGGTTTAGCTTAAAAGAGTCATGTTCTTTAGCAAACTCACACATTTCTAATCGTGTGTCAGCCTATTTGCTAAACCAGCTGCAAGCATTCAGACATGAAGCCAGTGCAAACAGATGCAGTCAGATTAATGGACTGGAGTGCACGTCTGCAACGCGGCTTTAATGGAATTGAGCCATCGTTAATTCCACCTGTGCTCTCCTACAAAATGTCTTGTGTAAAAGAAGCTCTGTCTTCAGAAAGAATCTGACAGTGAGAATTGCTGTGCAACACTTCTGTTCCAGGCTTAATCCCACGTTCAGTCACGGTGGCGGTTCATGAACGCTGGGTGGCTGCGGAGGCTCTGTGAGAAGCAGGCAGGAGACAGGACAGAAAGGAAAAGAAGGGGTTAATGTATAGGAGGCTGAGCGGTGTGGGTGTGAGGTCACAGCTATAATAAATACAAAACAGTTGGAGAAAGTTAGAAAGTAGAGACAGAGAGACGTGGAGGGGGCAGGTAGAGAGGGGGTGGGAGACAATAAAGCTCAACTGATTTGAATTCTATTCATAATTCTCTGCTGGGAGGCTGGTTAGCTGAAGGCGGCGGATGATGAGAGATGGAATGAAAGAGGGGGAGAAGGTGTGGGAGGAAGAGAGAGAAACAAAGGGAAGGACAAGATGGGATGTAGTGTTGAGTCTCTGAGGGGGAGGGAAACTGGGAATTAAATAGAGCTCGGCTTCAAACAGAAAGGTAGAGCGACAGACAGAATGAATGAAAGACAGACGGAGAGAGAGGGAGATGCTGTCTCTGCTGTGTGGAGGTTTGGCCGCTGATTTACAGCAGCTGCTCAGTTTGATTCCTGCAAATCAAAAACAAGAACATCAACCATTATCCTCCACACGGGGCTCACAAGACATACATGTACTTGTGTCCATAGCAGCGGGCAGCAGAGCATTACGGTAATGTGATTACAATTTTCAGTTAGCAAGAGGCAGAGCAGACAAATGCCAAAGAGTAGTCAGGTTGCTGTCATGAGGAGGTGCAAATCTGGGGACAAAATGCGGTGCAGTTTTATTAGATTCAGCACTAACATCATTAAAGGTCATGCTGACAACCACATCCTTTATTCCACGGTTTTCACCAGTGTACTACAAGCACGCTAGTGGTAAGCACATTTTTTAAGACAAAAGCTACAACTGTTAAGTTAGACGATGTATCTTATTGGCAAGTTTATACACTAAGTGGGAAGAAGTGGAAAATAATGTCCAGGTATGTGTTTCTCTCTCTGCCTACACATTAAACTCAAAACGTATCCCCTACCGCCACACAACAGCTGGGTCGAACTTTCCTAGTGGAAACCTTTGGAGTTTGTATTGTTTTAAGAGTGTTATGTTCTTTTCTCTAATAAATAATTTTTCCTACAACCTTGTGTCCCCACATAATGACAGCATGAGGGCTTATTTCTTTTCCTGCTCATTTAAAATTAGTGCTTTCCTGAGGTTTTTAAAAGTACACTAACTTTAGTAAAATAGAAGTGTACTTTTTTTTTTTTTTTAACTATTTTCTTGTGCTATTCTAGGGGCAGGTTGTAGTGTCAGCAAGTGACACCATTGATCAAATTCTCAGGTATTCCTCTCCCAGGTGACCTCAAATCACCATGCTCATAAACCTCCAACAGAAAGCATCCATTAGGGATCCTTAATAAGTGTCCAAACAGCCTCAACTGGGTTCTTTTGATGCAAACGATCAGCAGCTCTGATCCCTTTGGTGTCTTAGCGCTCGCCTGTGAGGATGAACCCAGACACCTTTCAACGAAAACTAATTTTAATAGCTTCCCTTTTTTTTTCTTTTGTTGTTGTGTATTCTCACCCCAGGCTGTCAAATGCTACTCAGATGCTGCTCTTGCACACAAATGGCTGCAGAGAAACACAAGTCCACATTTGCAGAGGTAGTGACAGCATAGGCTTTTCACTCAGGAGACCAAATTTCACTTTATTTTCACTCACTGATCATTTACAATTGCTCCACTTTTTACTTTCAACATTAGAAAAAGGGCTTCATTTGGGTTCAAATGTTCCCATTCTCAACAATTACACTCAGGGTGTCCAAAGTTCCCTTTTTCTGCTAGACTTGAGCTGAGCATTTTCACCATTTGAGCTTCTTGAAACCAGAAAAGTGCACCTGCAGTGGCTTTCAATGTGAAAGTGAAGAACACTCAGTTGGTTCTGAGTTTTCAATCAGAATCAAGGCTCACTCTAAAGTTTATCCTGGTTTATGCCCTTCTGGAATCTAAAGGGAACCAAAGTTCACTAAATAAACATCACACACAAACATCTGCATGGGCTTCACTTTTCAGGCCTATGTCCTTCATTTTTTTTATACATAATCTATGGGCAGGATAGTCTGAAACTAGAGCCTCAGGCTGAGTATTTTCCCCCTGTGGTGATCAGATGAACCCAGCTTAATCACATCTTCTGCAAAGAACAGAGAAGGAATTATGAGTTTCCCAGTTTTCTTCCTCCACATCTGGCCAGTGAGGACTTTGACATCCCAACCATGGAAACTGCAAACCGAACTGGAAAATAACTATTTGTAGAGGGATCATAAATATAGTTTGGATGGACAAACTTTCATGTCCTCTATGGTAAAGTGTCCTGACTTTTAAAAAATGTCTTGGTTCTTGGTTTATTTTTATTTTCATGTTTTTGATTTGCATTTATTTCTTTGTGTGTTTCAGTTTAGCTTTCTCAGTGTTTCACTGTATTTTGTTGTCAAGTCTTCTTTTTCTTTGTATTAGGTGTCTCCCTGTTTAGTTGCTTCGTATTTTATTTTGATAGTCATGCATCTGTGCTTTGTACTTAGCTTTGTTGCGCATTAGATCCTGTCGTGGTCCCCATCTGTTTCCTTTCCCCTCGTTATCTTGTGTATATGTGGTCTAATTCTCCTCTTCTACTTTGAATTTCTTTAGCATGTTTTTGATATTCGGATTCCTTCTTATCTTTTGAATTTTGGGCTTGAGCTTTTCTTGGTCCGTGAAATGGAGGCAAAAGAAAAAACATAACCTGTTTTTACCTTTGTGAAGACATCATATTAGCTTACATTTCTTCCATGAGACACAAAACCCCAAGAGATACAGTTAACCATGGGAGGACTGCTTAGTCCTAACAATGTGATTGTATCAGTACACACACACACACACAAACACCATATGCGGGTATAAAATGCTGTGTTGTGTCTTGCGTTTCGCTGTCATAAACAAGCCGAGCTGTTGGACCTGCTGAGAGTCTAAATATGGACGTTGTGAGCTGGTCTCTGTTAGGGAGCTGCAGGCCTCCTGTATAAACATCCAGCCTCCATATCCAACACACTGAGGAACAGTGCTGATAGAAAATCCTCAGCAGTAATGTTCTGCACTGAACATGTATTCCAACACCCTAACAGCCATCAGACAGCGTTTGTGTCCATGACAGGTTTACTTATTATCTTTGGAAAGAATGACTTAAAGTGTTAATACATATGCAACAGTGACAGAGGATGGAGAAGTACTGCATGGCTGTAGCACAGTCATAGCTCACAAACTTCTTGAAATGCACCAGTTATAGGTTCAGAAACACGGAGTCAGTTTTCATGGGAATCTGTGCAACCCTTTGAAAAACTGAGTAACTTAACTACTTCCAATTAAGAGAGTAGGTAGCAGCCAGGTGCTACTAATCAAATGCACTTGACTAATTAATCATTGATTGATCGTCAGTGAGTGTGACCTCCTCTAAAAACCAAAGGTTTTGGCAGATCTTGAGAAATAATTGTTGCTGCCCATCAATCTGAAGAGGGCTATAAGGCCATTTCCAAAATATATAAACGCCATCATTTTGCAGAGGGAAATATTATTCATGAGTTGAAAACAGTGAGGACAGCTGCCAATCTTTCCAGGAGTGGCCACTCCAGCAAAATTTAATTAAGTTTTAATTAATGGATTTGAAAGTGTGAGTCAGCATTAACATCTGGGCTTGAATGTAAACATTTGCTAAGTTCATAGTATGCGTGGTTCCTATAAGTGAACTAACTGTTGTCTTTGCTGAGAACTAACACATTTGTTTAAAGACACCCCTTTTAAAAACAATGTCACGTTTAAATGTTGCATATTCAAATGTAAAAAAGAAGGATCCAGGATGTAGGAACCATGACCCCACCCATTTGTTACTGAAGCCAGCTTTTTAAATTCTTCTCTTTGACTTTATGGCCTTTCCTGTCTTAGGGCTCTAGTGGCAGAAGTGCAAATATTTGCAAGAGTAGGCTAAACACTATTATCAGCTAAAGCTAGGTTAGCAAACTACAGACAGAAAACTCCTAATTAGCGCTTAGAAACAGAGCTATAAAATAATCTTATAAAGCATGAACCTTCTGAAAGATCTGAAGGATACAACTCAAGTCAAAAGTTTTATATGATAATTCCATTAAAATACCCCAAAAGAAACCAAAACAGTACATTATAGGGATTTAATTCGGTGAGTCATAGCTTCATTTCTCAATACAGACAGAAGCACTTAGATTGGGCCATCTGGAGCTTAGATCTTGCAGCCCTGATAAAAACCTTTTATGCTGTCTAGAAACAGCTTTTTTTTTTAGTTTATTTTTTTTATTGTAAGTTGTTCGTGGTCACGTCAAAATCAGTGTCAGCCCTCCAGCTTGATTCTAATTGGAGATATTGAGGGTGTTAGAATTGCCGCAGGTCCCCCCTGCTGCTCAGAGGTGTTTCTGTTTGTCTACACTCGGTAATATGAGTGATACAAAATGCTTCAAAAGCCAGTCAGGATTTCACATTTATATTTCCACAGCATCACAAACTACATCCTCCAATATTCTCCTGGCAGTCGCTACAGGTTTTTACATCTTTATAATGCTGACTGAGCACTAAAAGTTTCAAGAAGAATGAAAACCTCCTTTGAGATTATTTTCAGACGTTTCAGAACAAATCAGCTTGTTTCAGCTTTTAAATCCTTAAGAAAGAATAAAATGCACTGAAATTGTCAAAGTTTCATGAACTGAGATACGTTTATGAGTCACAGATATTTCCCGTCTTTGCCACAACGTATTGTAGTGATAGATGTGCCTGTTGTCAGACTGAAATCAAGTTATTGATTTTAAACTTTCTCAACACTGCAGCTGTATCATTAATCTGTACCTGGTGTCGCCCTTCATGTCTGAGAGACGCTGAATCCTCAGTCATGGAGCAACACTGCCCTCGTGTGGCAAAAAAGAGATCTGCCAATCTTGAATCAATACGATTTATCATGAACTTGTCTTCATCTCTTCAAGATATGTCACAATATATAGTCTGACATTCAACCTTTATTTTTTTTTTAATTTTGTTACATGCTTTCTCTCAAATCCTCATTTGGATCTGTGTGTGTGTGTGTGTGTGTGTGTGTGTGTGTGTGTGTGTGTGTGTGTGTGTGTGTGTGTGTGTGTGTGTGTGTGTGTGACTACTAGATCTCCAACACCTGCGTAACTAATGCTAACATGCATGCTAACTGGTTTGACACTGATTTGTTTTAAGCTGCTTTTAAAAGAACTTTTCCCTCCTCTAATAACTGAGAGAGCTGTTCTTCACTGGGAAAAGTTAGCATCACATTACAACTTTAGGGGTGAGATACCTTACATTAAATGGAAAATGAATCAGCTGGGGCAGATTAATCGTAACCCACAAAAAAGAGAACTAAAACAAAAGATAATTTTTCCCTTTTTTGTGCCACAGATGGACGCTCGGGTATTGTGGACCTCTGGAACTTTGCCAGAGGGCCTGATGATGATCATGCTTTCATCTTTCCTGCCTCCTAACATAAGTTTGTTTTTCTTCTTCCTCGCACTGGAAAAACTTTGCGTTTGGCAGAGTCAGTCAGAAAATGATGTTAGGCTGTTAAATTATAATAAAAACAAGGTCACAGAACAAGCGTCATGATGATTGGGGTGTGAATGTGCTGTTATTCTGCCAGCTACACAACTACTTTTCAGTATCAGTATATTGATCTAACACATGGTTGAGGCTTTAAATCAAATTAAACCGGCATAAAAAAAATTATAAAATGATTTCTATCAAAAAATTTAACATTTTTCAGAAATATTCTGTCTTCCTCCGCTCGGCCCAAACGGTCGAAACTGAATTGAATTGAATAGAAATTCATTTTCATGAAAAACTATTGATATGAAAAGTGCTGATTGTGGCCCTGGTATAGGTTTTATCTATTCCAAATCACAATCTGTGGTATCGCCCTTCTCATCATGAAAATAAACAATAAAGTCAGATTAATTTGACTTTATTGGTTTGAATTGAATTAGTTTGAATTGCCAAAATTCAAAGGCAGACTTCTGGAAAAAGTTCAAACACAAGATCTTGTGTTTGAACTTTTTCCTGAAGTCTGCCTTTGAATTTTGGCTTTTTTTTTTTTGTCTTAGTGTTGCCAAATTAATGAAAGCTCTGTTTACTCAGGACTCAAAGGGACCCCCAGAGTTTATTTGTGAGCTTTACTGATGTTTCCCATGTCATTTAAAAGGGATCAACGAGGAAGTGGCCCTGGCAGTCCTCCCCCAGGCTGCTGGTGGGCCTCCAGTCAGCTTCCACCGCCTGCCGTCTCTCACTGAACAGAACAAACTGGACTGGTGACCGAGGACAAGAAAGCATTCGGACCTTCTGGTTCTGATGGGAACTTTGCAGCTCAGAGGACTCTGTGGGAGTCTAGCATCAAGCAGAGACAGAGAAAAACTTTTTTTTGGTGCAAGACACAGTCAAGAAAAACTAGAATTCACCACCATCCCTCCTGCTGCCTCAAGAGCACTTTCTCTTTCTCATATAGGACAATTTCCTCTTAGCATCTGAAACTGGGAATTAAAATACTTCACCTGAGATAACTGAAATCAGTCTCAGTCTTGTGTTTAAGGAAGTCTGGATATGATCAGCTCAAAGACTGCAAACAAGAAGAAATCACTAGCCTGAAAAAGTTTAAAAATACACATGCCATCACCCCTGAGGATTTCCAGCGATTGTGTGTACATGTCACAGAAAAAATTAAATATTTAAAAAAAGATTGATAGACTTTAAAAAAAAAAAATAATTAAATGATGTTGTTTTATTGGTAATATCTTCAACAATGACTAGCAAACGAATGAAAGGCCTTTATAGTGTCTTTGCGATCCTAAGCAACAACTCTGGGTTGTGCTGGCTTTGCATTTAGCCAACAGAGGGTTTCATTTGTGGACAGGCCTCTGATAGCATCGCTGATTAGCAGTGAGCTGTTGTCCTGGAAATGGACACTGCTAACAGATACTGTGCTGCATATTTCCTGAGCCCACTGTGGCTGGAGACAGAACAAGACAGAGTCAAACCACAACTGTCAGAGCACACAGAGGAAAGACTGGACATCAATATAATGGGGATAAAGACAGGCAACAGAGTGCTTTTATTTTGGAATTCTGTGCAATTTGTGAGGAAAGTCAGTGAACGTATCTCTTTGATCTTTTTCATCTATTTTACTTATTAATCCATTTAATATATTAATTCATTCATATAGAAAATGGCCAATTTTGTGCTAATGTAAATGAGACAGTTTAGATTCGCTCTCCCCAGCAGAAATCCCGGGGGCTGAAAAATGAAGCTTGAAACTGCACTTCCTCTAATGGCCACTGGAGTTTGGACTACAGACTTCCAAAATGACCCAAAAAAGGCATAAAAATATTTGTTTACAGCCTGTTGTATGATTTCCCCCATCATGAAAACTGTGGTTTACTGTTGGACCTTGAGTCGTGATAAATAAAAATGTAACACACCATTCTGAAGTTTTCCCAGGTTTACATTTTACTGATAGGTGTGCTGACTTGACACATGCAGCTTTACCTGATAGTTTATCTGCTATTCCTGATCTTCATCAGTTCAAGCCACCTAATTGAACTTGTAAGACCATATTTGCAGTGTGGGTGCTTTTTGAACATTTTGAACATTTGAGTGGCTATTTGACTAAAATATGGCCTGGTGTGTGATTTTGGGATAGATAGATGAGATACCTTTATTAGTCCCACAAGGGGAAATTAGAATTAGTCAGTTGTCTGTTATTTAGTTCTGAGCAGCAAGGATCTGTGACAACCTGAAGAATTAGCTCATAACTTCTATTCCACTCTAAAACTCTAAAGTGAAAACTCACTTGAAATTCATGTGCGGCATGAAGTTTTGGGACTTTTTAAAGGTGTGTATGATATAAGACTACAGTGCAGTTATATAACTGGTTAGCATCATAGACTGTATATAAAGGATGGACATAGTCATTGTGGCATTATTAAGTCTGTTGTGTACCTTCAAAGCTTTCAAAGCAAGACTTTCAGCAACACCATGTCTGTGTTTTCAAAACAAACAGAAAGGACAGTTCTGATTGAAAAATAATGATAACTGCTTTCTTACGGCGTTCCGACTCATGCTTAATCTAGGCTACCACAACAGACACGATTGGACTTGAAACTAGAACTTGAGACCATAAAATAATCAGGACAATGTTTACTGAGTCCTGAGCATGACAGTCAAAGGCAGTTTTCACAGAAACGTCTTCTGAACTTCTTTCTGCAACCAGAGAAGTCCCCCCCTGCTGTCCATTAGAAAGAATACTTGTGCATGGACATTACCTTTCAGACCCAGAAGCTACAAACATCATTAACATATTATCCATCAGTGGATTATGAATTATCGATTTGTTTTACGTTCACTCGCTTGCAATAAAACATTTTAGACACAAGTAATGTAAACATCGTTCGGGCCCACGTAAACACAGCAGGGCCATGCAGAGTTTAGAAAGAGCCTTTAGTGTTGGTTTTGGGCCATATTGCTAACTTGAGGCCACCATGCTGCTGTGTCTCAGCTGGTTGCCAAGGCAACCAAGAAGAGAGGAGTTTTGGCTTATCTTAGCAGACCACAGCAGTTTTCCTCCCCTGCATTTCAGCCCTCTTTCTTCTCTCTTCTCAGCGACTGGGGCAGCTGGTGGGAGGCGGTGGGTGTCGTGTAGCTTAGCAACTCCCTCAGCGGATGGCGATTGATATGCAGCTTTGTTCAAGTGTCTCTCTCTCTGAGCCAGAGAGGGGGATGCCTGAACAAAGCAGGCCTTATTGAAGCATCCCCTCCTCCTTCTTTTTGCCCAGGCAAGGCGACGTGGGAGGACAAATATGTCAGCTAAAAGGAACCGAGACTCAACATACAGCAGAGGTTCTTAAAGTGAAACTCAAAGGCTGTAAAAACATCTGTGAAGGGACTCTGGTGTCCTCAGTGAAATTAAAGCTTTAAACCTTCAAAGTGAAGTTGTATATGTACGTCACACTTCCTAATTCACTTCAAATAATCACACCTCTAAAGTCAACAGCAACGTTTTTTCACTCCTTGGTACATCATCTGATTAAATGTGTCCATTTGGGACTAAATAGACACTTGGACTCTGTGATATTAAAAACCTGATTTATTTGGATCTCCACTTTTTTATTCAGCTTCATGTCTGTTGTGGTTTTTAAGTGCCTCCTTGTGGTTTTGTTTTGTTTTGTTTACAACTTTCACAGGGATTGTTCCCTGCAAGAATGAACATTAACAACCTCAAAATTATATGCCAGCTTGAAATCATTAACTTGTGTTAATCGGTTTCACAGAAGGGAAAACGGATAAAAACTGGGTAAAATAAGACCAATAATAAGTTCAGAAAGCAGTTATCATTTAGTTTTATCTAATCCAAAAATTAGGAAAGTAACTCTACGCGTAAACATATAGCCAACCTCTTTGTCCCAGATTTCCAGCCAAGTAGAGCCACATGACACTCGGACAATCACCTTTTCTGGGTCAAACTATACACAAGCCTCAGCCCAAATACAGACCTGGCTCAACTTTAGGTATTTGGACTGATTTGTTCAGTGTGTTTGCAAAGAGCAGCCAATCAGGAGAAAGCTGGATTAAAAAGAGGGTGGATTTAAAGAGATGGGAGCTTTAGCACAGCAGATAAATCCAGGGGCCGCTTTTTTATCCAGAAGATGAAGGTACTTTGAACTGATCCTTTGCTATAAGCAGGTAGCTCCGTGTGTTTCATTTGATGGAATTTTACACCCTTCCTGAATCAAACCCAACCTCTGGTGCTCTGTTACTCTTCATTAAGTGTCAAATGAAATTTTGTCCATTTGCTGGAGCGTTTGTATTACTGAAACCTAACGGAAAGTACTCCAAACCTTTTTTCTGAAATGTATAATTGACACAGAAGTTGTGTGAGTTATCTGCAAGCAGTTAAAGAAAGCCTAATACTCTCATCTCCTGAATTTTATTCTTGGACTTTTGATGAGTTTTGCATGATTTCCAATTTAATGGAATCCTTATATATCTTATATTGGACATAGAGGGGCGGGGGCGTAGCTCTGCAGGCCAGCTTTGTCCTAATTGGCTGAGCCTTGCAAATAAAAAGTTTACCAGGTGGGCGGACCGTCTTTACTCACAGCCACAGGTGTGTGCCTAAGATAACATTAATATTAACCAAGATTAATATCAAACAAGGTGAAGAAAAATTGCCTCAAAAGGAGTTTTTACCCAGAGATCATCACTGAAAAGCTCAACATGTACTGTATAATTCATTGTCTGTAACATGCTGTTAAAAGTATGTAATGTTTTTTATGTAATAAGCCGGTACTGCATGTGGAAACTGCTGGCTTTGCACATTAGTGAAAAGGCACAGAAAATCATTACTATTAATTCCTGATGCGTATAGGTTAAGGACACAAGATGCCCATATTGATTCATGTAATATGTGGAAAAAGCATTATTTATGATTTATGTTCAAACAGACTGAATAAGAAGTACTATTTTCCATTATTTTGTGTAAGAGTATTTTAAAGCTTGAGAATTGCTGAGATCCAGAATATTGAATCAGTGCAGCGACGTGAATTCAGCGAAGGAAACGAGGTGCAAAATATCGACTACTCTGTCCAATGTCAAGCTGAATAAAATCTATAATTTAAATTTATTAGGCCACAAAGATATCGTCATCCATATATTATGTTTTCTGCAGAGGGATACAAGATATGATCTTATATGTCACGATATAAATGAACAATTTCAAAAATAATGGACTGAAATATAAAAATCGTGCATCAGATTCAGTGTTGTGAACGCCTGCTTCTACCTTCTGCATAATATGAAAGTTTTTCTTATAATTATAAATTTTTAATGTTTTTTTTTTGTGTGTGTTTACATACCTGTGCTGAAGAAATTTTCTGGCTGCTCTACATTGTATGCACAATGCTGACATTTGGAGGAAGCATGACAAACTTTTTCACGTCAGTATATGAAAAAGGAGAAAACAGGCTGGGCCTCTTTAAAATACATGGGTGGATAAAAATTGGGAAAGCAAGGAATTCCTGTCTGTTCTCCTAAGCAACTGGTCATAGAGTGACTGTGTTCATTATGGCTGCTCGAACTCAAAGGCCAGCACTTATTGTGAAGCTGTGACCTTCAATAATTGAATAATGACAAAAAGGAGTGTCACAGTCAGGCATGAAGAGCGTTCTGAGTCTGTGGGTGTTGGAATCACAGCGCAGAGGCATTCTTTCCAGTAGACATCAGAGTGTTCATGAGCCGTCTGCAGCTAAAGAAAATGAATCCAGACAACAATCACCCAGAGTTCAGATGTTCATTACATGTAATGCACCTTTCAGGAAATGTTTTCTCTCACTGTCCTCCAGCCTGTTTTTTCTGTCTCTACATGTAGGTTTAACATTAATCACATTCAGAATTGTCTATAAACTAAAAATAAAACAAATCTGATGTTCCTGGAAGTATCGAGAGAACTTTTTCTTCTTTCTGACTTTTTTGTGGCAAACATGTTAAAGGTTTTAGTTCTGCAGGCTCTTTAGCTCAAAGTGTAGTGTGTACATGTGAACTGATGCAATGTAACCCACTGTGTGTTCATTGTTTCTAGGCAGAAGTGAAGTTCACTGATGCAGAATATAAAAAATATATACAATGAAAAGAGATTCTTCACCCTCAATAAACACAAATTTTGAGTAAAATACATATTAAATATATAAAATCAAAGGTAAATTCAAATAATTAATCATTAAGGAAAATGTGCTTGGTATAAACCAAATGTATATCAGTCAAGTAAATTTCAGTTGATTCCATTAAACCTGACATTTTACTTGTGTAACAAAATTGCAGGGATAATTTACATGTATTCAAATCATGTATTCAAAAAGTTACATTTTTGGGCTTTTTCTTCTTTTTTAGTGTATGAGATGAAAATTTTTTATTAATTAATTTTTTTGGTATTGTTATTTTTTAACTTAGCTGGAGGTGTGTACTTACTGAGTATAAGCTACAACACACTCTAATGCAAGGCCTTCATATAATGCAGTAAACCTACACTGTAAACACAAATGACAAGGATGTAAACAGCAAACTGATACAACTTCAATATATTTATTAATAGAAAAAAAAAAATAAAACACCCTCATAAATGTCTTGCTTTCAAATTGCTATTTTTGCTTATTAAAAAAAAATAAAATCAAAACCATTTTATCTTAATAACTAATTTCTCTTCATAAATGAAGTCATTGATGGATAGTTTTGTCTACTGTCTGCTGTTGTTTATGCCAGATATTAAAGAAACAAAGAACACATTTTTTTTCAAAATGTATTTTATTCAATCAAAATAATAAAACAAGTACAAAAAGTCAAACTTTTGTTTCACATTTCTGCATGTTGATTGATCCCATTGTGAACCTGTACCACCTGAACTTTATGTATCCACATATTTGATGTCTCCTGTGCAGATCAGCTATGTATGAGGAATAACAGTAAAATAACATATTTTAAAAAAGGAACAGACAAAAAAAACAAATAACTGTTGAAAAATATCAGTCTGCTGGTAGTTGTCCTGGTGCTGTATTTCTTCATATTCAGTTTAAATGCCTTACAAAAAAAAAAAAAAAATCCCCCAAAACTCAAATGACTTTCTTTTTGATACAGTACTTAGAAAATGTGATGCAAATATCCTGAATGGGAATTAGACAATTATCAATAACTATGAAATGTAAATTGTACCATAAAACAATGACATATCATTTAATAACTGGCATATCAATTAAATCCATCTAGAACATGCTCCATAATCTGAATAATTACCTAACGCTAGTCTGACAAACTTCTGCTCTACAGTGGCTCTACCCAAGTTTATACAGACTAAACGTAAAGAACCATTTACAACGACTTGGATTTTATTTTGGTATTTTTGTCCCTAAGTTTAACCACCTGCAATAACAGTGTAATCACGAATCTAAAAGCTGAGCGCTGATGAAATGGCAGTTTATATATAACCTGTATTCACATCAAAAAGCTCAGGTGATCAGACAAGTTGAGAACAAACCTCCAAGTTAATCAAACATATCTGGAATAGAAAAAAGTAAACATTTGTCAGCACACACTATAATTCACAGATTCGCTTCAAGCTACAACTTTGACTGGTGGTTGTACCACTGGTACCTAGTTTTTAGATGCACTGTATTGCCAAAAGTATTTAGACACCTGGGCACTTGCTCCGATTCGGTATGTAGAATTTAGCTGAGATTTTATTCATAACATTGCCTTACTTTTGCTTAGATCTGATTCTTCATCAGTCAAACAAGAAACCACATTAGAAAAAAAGGTTTACCTGAAAAGATTTTCTAGTGACTGTTTCGAAATCTTAACAGCGCAGAAAAAGGTTTGCATGGGACTCAGTTGTGCAGAAGGAAAAAAGAAGAATGGCAGCATTTATAAAGTAAAATGATACACCTGGGTGCAAATAATTCCTCCTAGTTGGAAAATCACTACAGCGCCTTTGTTAGACCTAAGAGATGAAGGTTAAAATCACAAAAACAGACTGGAACACAGCTTTCCCGATACCGATATCTTTTCAAACTTTCTCGTCCTCTCTTCCGTACTGATAACTCTTCCTTCCTTAGTGATGTAACTGTGCTCCCAGATCTTTGAATCGTAGTAAAATCAAGCATAACATTGTTACACACAGGTAATGATCCATTCAGATCAGCTGATCATAGTGATAAACCTACATCAGCTGATGATTAGCTAATATGCTTCTACATGTCCAACTATCTCATGTGAAGCATGCAATTTAATTTATGCCTTAGCAATTTCAGATGTACTGCACCCCTGTGCAAGCTGCTTTGCAACCCACCTACATTCTGGTTCCTGTTTTCATATCATATCTGTCATGTCTGTTTTTGTTGATGGAGGTCACCGAGTGTAAATTAATGCAGGTGTAAATCCTTCTTTTGACTATACTTATCCCGACTGAAATGTTGGACAAAACTACCAATTAAGAACCAAGTTGTATTAAACCCCAAATAACCCTTTAAAGTGATGTTCTGAGCCTCAGCAGGGTGTCCCAATAGCTGCTGATGAGTCTTTCACTCTCTCATGGACTGCTGGTTCTGCCGGCAACAGGCTCTTCATCGGCTCCTCTTTGCTGGAAGGAAACAGGGAGACTGGCGAAGGCGATGTGGGTGAGGAGAGGGTGGAGGTTGCAGCAGTTGAGGCAGAGGAAGATGAAGAGGAGTTGCCATCAGGGAGGCACTCTTCACAGCAGCAGCAGCAGCAGTCCATGAAGGCCTGGCCCAGCGAGCGACACAGGCACAGCAGCATCACTGGCGTCGCAGAGCAGCGCACAAACAGCAGGAACTGTCCAATCAGACCCAACGCTGGCAGAACCAGAGCCGGAAGCGCAGCGGTCACTGGGACAGAGATATACGCCAGGGTGATGTTGCAAATACTCTCTGGCAGGTTGCACGTGATGTACAAGACAGTGAGTGCCATCACAGTGGAGCGTAGCCTCTGCTCCCTCACATGCTGCTTTTTCTTTGTCGAAGATGAAGACGAAGAGGAGGAGGAGCACCTGATAGTCACCTTTTCGCTGCTGGGTTTCTGTGGTAGTCGCTGTGCTAACACCTGCTTTGTCACCAAATCGCAGGCCAGAGTGAAGAGCAGTGGCAAACAAAGGTAGCACCCAAAGAACCACCACATTCGAGCTTCGTGATAGGTCAGCACCAGAGAGTAGATGCTCTCTGGGAGCTCCACAGATGGCTCACGGACACACATATCCACCTTGAACCTTTCAGTCCGGCCTCTAAAGGCCGCCATCAGTGAGCCTGCGTGCTGGCTTTGCTGTAGGTCGTTGGGAAGCGTCGGCAGGCTGACAGTTTCCTGGAGGAGCTGCCACAGCAGGAGCTCCGGGGCAGCTAAGACCATGGAGCCCACCCAGATGACGGACAGCTTGGACAGGATGGACTGGCAGGACTCCACCTTTGGAGTCTGATGAGGCCCAGGGCCTGTGGCTGCATGGAAACGATCAATACTGAGCGCACAGAGGCTGAATGTGGCCACGCCCAAAGAGGTCACCTGACAGAGTGAGGAAATTGATCAGAAAAAAATAATATTAATAAGCCATCACTAAGAATCAATGCAGTTGCTGACAGACATTCATTCACAGTTGCATTGCAGTCATATACTAATTCAAACCACAACATCAACATGAGGATCTTGGTTTAAAAAAGCAAATATAATGTAGACGTGTTTCCAGGTGTGATTTTTTATCCTCAAAAAGAGCCATGGTAGCTGATTCCCCCACTGGGCCCAACTTGAAAAATCAATCACTGCCTCCCACCTGACCCTTTCAGAATCTGATGATTATTTTTCTACAAATGCTTCAATATTTTAATGAAGTCATGAAATTTTTTTTACATTCATACTATAAATACTCTGGATTGAAATATTTGAGCTTGCATAACTTAAAATATAGGAGTAAGCCACATGAAACACATTTGAGCTCTGTTAAAAAAAAAAGGTCATCTCACAATGTGGGATAGGTGGTTGGTCAAAAGAAGTTACAGCACATGAAAGGTTATCTACATTACAAGGACTCAGAAATGGAATTGAAGACTTAAAAAGACTGAGAGATCTGAATATAAGCAGAACTAAACACCAACAGAGACCAGATAACGTAAAAAATAACCGAAGATTAAAGACGCCTTCAAAACAATAAATATTAGCTCCAAAACCCCCAAAACAAACTGATTCAGTCCAAAAATACAAAATCTTGGGTCTACGCTCAGAGCCATGACAGAACAAATGTTTCTTAATTATTTTTAGTTATTTATGTTTTGGTCTTTTACACTCATGACTCAAACTTCTGAAGCTGCAGAACAGGTCCCAGTCAGTCACCACACGGTTAATGAGAGAAAAAAAATCTGTCCTGATGGAACGGTCCATTACGTTACCCAAATATTGTTTTTATGTTTAATAAATGTTCAATACAATATTAATACCTAATTTATTAATAGTTAACAAAATATTGTTACTATTAACGATTTTAAAGGTTGTTTTGTTTAACCATTTTACTTCAAACTGGCATAAACAGTAAGATGATGCTAATAAGAATTAATATAATTCAACCAGTGCTTTGAAGAAAGCATGTTTGAGGATTTCCTCTGCTCTTTATGCCGGCTACAGACTAAATTACAAATCTTACAAGCATTAAGAAAAAAGTTACAAAGACAACTTTCCATTAACATTCAGAACACAGAAACAGAAATGAAAGGACACACAGAGGGGGAAAAAGGTCATTGTGTTGTAAAAGCTCTTAGCCTTCGTACTGCGGACAGTAATTGGTGCCTCGTGCCCATTAAAGTTGGTGGTTTTGGCCAGAAACACTTACTATCATTACAGAGACTTGTCCTCCCTCTGTCAGTGCTTAACGACCTCAGACTGTTAAGACACAACTCAAGATAATTAGCACAGAGCTTTAATTAGCATGAAAATAGTTTAACTAACGGAGCACAGGGCAGCTGGCAGCCTGACCTGCTTCAGTACTGTTCAGTAAAAGAGCATTTAGAAAAACAAAACAACAGTAATTCATTAACCAGAAATTAATTCACTCATTAGCATAAAAATAGGTAAAGCTGCAAAGAATAGAGGAGGCCGGCAGCCTGACCTTGTTAAAGACTGCTTCACACAAGCTGTTATTACAAATTAGTGAAACTCCACTTCAGTGATCTGAAGCTGTGTAGGCGGACAGAGCTGGTTTAGAGCCAAAAACAAAGACTCCACAGGCTGCAGGACTTTATCTCTGTGCTGAAGCATTCATCGCTCAGTGAGAGTAAATCTAAATTAAGCTCTTGCTTCAGCTTTTAACTGACCTCTAAATGAGGCCTCTTCCAATACCTTTAAATCATTTGGTCTTTAAGGAATTGTAACCGTCTTGCTTTTCATTCATTTCTGATATTTTACATAATGACAAGACTATTTAATCATGAAAACTATTTTTCAGTAGGTCCTTAAAACCCGGTGGTCTTCTATGATACGTTCTTTAAATTTCTGTTGTCCAAGGCAGCGAATCAAAGTAACATCACTGTTGTGTGATGCAGAGAAGATCCACTGAGTTAAATGTCAGCATCTCAAATTGTATTTAGGCTAAACACTAAAAGAGGACATATTCAAGAGCATTCTTTAAATACCATTTTATATCCCAAGTGTCTAATCTGTTTTTGCTTCGTCTGATTAATCACTACATTTTTAAAGCAATATCTTTATTTGTACTTTTATCCTCCATATAAGCCGGAAGCCTTTTTTCCCTGTATGCCAGTTAAACTCAGGTGTACACTGGGCCTCAAAATAGAGATTTAAAAACATGTACAAAAGCTTTTTTTAATTCCAAACTGAGCTGCTGCTGGCCCATCCTGAGCTGGTATTCTGCATTTAAAGAAATGGAGCTCTCTTTCAGTGACGGCCTGATATCTCTATTTCTTTTCTTTCTTTGTTCATTCATTGATTCATCAGGATTAGCAACAGTTTCTCTTTCATTACTGAGACTTAGTTTTGGAGCTGCACCTGCACATAAACACCACCATTCTTGAAAACTACATCTCTGTATTTTACTGTTTCGTTCTTGAGGAAGAAGAGCCTCTTCATGCTGGGGCCCCACACTAGCCTCCCCTGATGGTTCATAACAGACGGGTGAAGAGGCCAAACAGACCATAACGGACGTTTGTTCAAAGTAAAGGCTGCTGAAACTGAGGAGGAACAAAGACACAAACGGGCCATTCATCAGACCTGGAGGTCTCTTTATTAAACTGGAAATCACTTAAAATCAGTCAAACACGAGCTGTAAAAACTTCCATGCTTGTGTGAAAGTTTGCCTCGCTGCCTCGCTATCTGTGCAGAAATGTTCAATTCTGAATGGCTGCAGTGAGGATGATGCTAAAATAAACAACCAATGAAAGATTACCTGCAGAAAATGACCTCCAATCAACTAAATGAGTATAAAAGTGTTTTTATATCACTGAACTTTTTATATCACTATCCTAGAACTTGATGTTTCATAAATGTATTTAGAATTGAGTCAGGAGATCATAGATATTTTTTACTTATTTCACACAATTTAGAAATGTATTTCAGTAAAATCAAAGATTAATCATAATGACATTAGAGTCTATCCATTAGATTAAAAAAAAGAAAAGTCAACATCGCATTCAGTTTTAATCATTGATCACTCTTTAATCATGAATTTAATTGTTGAATAGTTTAGTATCTTCAGGCAGTTTTCATTGTTGTGTTTAATTTATAATCGCTTTTCTTGTTTTTTGATGCTTCAGCTTTTATTTAATTTATTACCACAGTTTATTGATGTCTTAATTACTTTGATCGAGGTCGATTGTGTTTAAATGTATTGCATCAAAAAACTGAAATGACTTAAAGACAAATTAAGTGACAATATATTTAAACATTTCAGTAAAACAGCTGAACAAAGTATTACGCAGATTCTTCACCTGGCAACACTTTAAGTGCATCTATAATAAACATGTAAGTATTTATTAAACAATTTATCTCGGCATTGATTAAGGGAATTTGTGGAAACACAGGAAAAAGTTGGTACATGGTAAAACTCGGGTGTGTGAAAGTTACAAGGTGTTCACACGACACTAAAAGGTGCTGCTTGTAGGCTAAATACTAAAACACTTCCTTCACGCGCACCTTCACCTCCTCCTTACCTCCAGGTAGGGCACGAGCCTGCAGGACAGGTCTCCTAGCAACCTTTTCAAGGTGAGCTCGTGGAAGATGACCACAGGCAGGCAGAAGAACAGCACGAGGAAATCCCAGAAGGCCAGGCCCGCCAGGATGCTGTTCCACGCGCTCTTCAGGTAGAAGTTGTGCCATACGATGCACATGAGCGCGAGGTTGCCAACGATGCCCGCGGCGAACAGGACGAGCGCGAGCAGCATGACTGCGTACGCCCAGTAGGAGCCGTCGGTAACTGGGAACAGCGGGTTGTGGAGCCCTGAACCGCGGCCGGACGAGTGGTTCCCCACCGGGGCGGAGGTGAAGCGGGACGTCCGCGGTGTGGTGAAGTAGGCGCTCGGGTCGTCGTACCGGCGCGGGTGCCCTAAACTGTTGGCGGGAACCGGTTCTTTTTTCCTGAAGCCCCCATCTTTGGCTCCTCGGGCCACTCGCTTTACACCGGGCAGTCCTGAACTTTGAAACCCGTTCAGAGAGCTCCTCTCCGGAGAGAGAGACGCCTGGCTGCGCGCAGGTAGTGCGCCAGCATCCTCTGCCTGCTGCGCCTCCAGCGGAGCTGCGTACCGGAGCTCCGCGCAGTGCAGAAAGAGGAGCAAAACACACCAAACCGAGCTCATTTTTTAAATAAATGCAACTGCTCCGTGTTATCCGTGTGTGTCACAGACATGTGCTGCAGAAAAACTTCACTCCTGAAATAAAAAAAAAAAAGTTGTTTGTGATGCAGCTCAGCTTCTCTCCAGTCCTGACGGAGAAGTTTGGAGTCTGCTGCTCAGTTTCCAGCACTTGTTATTGGCCAACATCAAGACACCGTGAAGAAAACACGGAGTTTCCGGTGACACATTTCAAAATAATAAAAAAAGGGGTCATAAAAAAAGTCTTGTGACCACAGATCGCTCTTTAAGAGCTCCATACTGACTGGAACAAACTAAGTTAAGGTCTAAACACCAGACAGTTGGATAAAGATGACACATGCAGTGAATTATATTAAACTCCAAGAAATCCAAGAATGCTAGACAATATTTACCTTTTCTAAAAAACTATTTTATGTTTAGTGTAGAATATGAGACACTACTAGGCAAGGCAAGGCAAGTTTATTTGTATAGCACAATTCAACAATAAGGTGATTCAAAGTGCTTTACAGAGACATTAGAAACAAAAACAAATAAAAAGCATGATTTAAAATTGATTAAAACAAGCAAACAAACAAACTAATTAACAAACAAACAAAACAGCATATAAAATCAAAACGGATAAAATCAGAACAATAGATAAAATCAGTAGTTAAAATGTTAGTTTTGAAATTTAAGCTTAAAAGTGTGGATTTGGTGCTTTATTCAAATGCAGCTGAGAATAGGTGAGTCTTCAACCTGGATTTAAATAAACTGAGTGTTTCAGCTGATCTGAGGCTTTCTGGGAGTTTGTTCGAGGTATATGGAGCATAAAAGCTGAATGCAGCTTCTCCGTGTCTGGTTCTGACTCTAGGAACTGATAAAAGACCAGATCCAGATGACCTGAGGGATCTGGAAGGTTCATACTGGGTCAGGAGGTCACTGATGTATTTTGGTCCTAAACCATTCAGAGCTTTATAGGCCAGCATCAGAACTTTAAAGTCTATCCTCTGACGGACAGGCAGCCAGTGTAAGGACCTCAGAGCTGGACTGATGTGGTCCACTTTTTTGGTCTTAGTGAGGACTCGAGCAGCAGAGTTCTGAATGAGCTGTAGTTGTCTGACTGATTTTTTAGGTAGACCTGTAAAGATGCTGTTACAGTAATCAAGCCTACTAAAGATGAATGCATGGACTAGTTTTTCCAGGTCCTGTTGAGACATCAGATCTTTGAAATATTCTTGAGGTGATAGTAAGCTGACTTTGTTATTGTCTTAATGTGTTTTTCTAAGTTTAGGTCTGCATCCATCACTACACCCAAATTTCTCGCCTGGTTTGTGGTTTTTAGATGTATAGATTGAAGTTCTCTGGTGACCTGTAATCGTTTTTCTTTGGCGCCAAAGACTATTACCTCAGTTTTGTTTTTGTTTAGCTGTATTACTACTACTGTAATACCATACTAGTGCTCTGCAAGAACAATGTTTACCTTGTCAATATTCTTAAGTTAGTATTTTAGAAATCTGATATTTGCTGATGAACAAAATACACAAAGCACAGGTGAGGCTGTTATTAGTTCTTCAGGTAGTCAGACATGCAGTAGGTGTAGGCTGCTGGGGGATTTCCCATGATGCATTGAGTATTGCTCCTTCAGTCACCGTCCATGCACAATGTGTTTATAGACCTTTCTGCATTTAGTTAGTTATTATTCACAGCATGTCTTTTATCCTGTCTTCCTTCTCTCACCCCATGCAATTGCAGCAGATGGCCGCCCATCCCTGAGCCTGGTTCTGCTGGAGGTTTTTTCCTGTTAAAGGGGAGTTTTTCCTTCACACTGCCGCCAACGCGCTGGCTCATAGGGCGTCATATGATTTTTGCGGTTTTCTTTGCTGTATTATTGTAGGGTCTACCTTACAATACAAAGTGCCTTGAGGCAACTGTTGTTGTGATTTGGCACTGTATGAATACAATTTAATTGAAATTAATAAAAATAAAATATTGGAACATTTTAATTCGGACCTGAAAGTCAAAGTTAACCAAATAAGTTATTATAACGTAATTGGTTATAATAACTCTCAGCATTGTTAAAGCTGCTCTCATTAGGACTGTTAATTTTATTTTATTTTTCCAAGTTCACAAAATGGTTTCAGTTACTTTGAATTATTTTTCAAAAGTCTAGTTTTTTTTTTCTTATTTAGCTTTTAGTTAACTACAGCAACATTGGTCTATATACAACAGATATGCTTTTTCCAATTATATTTTATGTTTGTGCTCACAGTGAGAATAAAGCTCATCTTATCCTAAATTGACTCTTCGTTAGACTGGACTGGTTTGAGTTACGTGTATCTAATAAACTTTTTCCCATAAACTGAAAGCATTCAAATTATTTTACAAAACACAAAGGGAGACTGAAACCTCTCCTCATAGTGACCTTCATGAGGTAACAGGTCCAAAGTGGCGACAGGAGCTTCAATATTCTCATTCAAAGTGGCTCATCTCAGAAGTGCGGAAGACCAAACCCGGAAGAGAAAACGACCGCCAGTGCTACCCCTCAGCCTCCTAGTAGACATCAATTTCAAAATCCTACATCCTGAAGTTAGCACATTCAAAAGATTTTCAGAGGACTTAACCTCTGACCTTGAGGCCAAGGTCACTGGAATTTGAACTTGTGTGAGTTTAGTAGATACACCTACGATATCAATTTGAAAATCCTAGGTGTCTTCCTTCTTGAGTTATGGAATTTACAATATTTTCAGGTAGCTTGACCTCTGACCTTTAGCTTGAGGTCAACAAGATTCAAACTCAGGGGAGAGTTTTAGTAGCTGCACTATGGTATCAATTTGAAGCTCCTACATCGCCTCATTTATGAGTTATCGCACTGACAAACTTGAGTGTTCATGCTGCCCGCCCAGCAGGGTGACAACAATATCCTATCAGCCATTTACAGGCGGAGGGGTAAAAATGGTGAGATTTAAAAAAAAAATGATAATGATAAGATAATATGCCTGAAACCAGAAACAATGGAAAAGAAAATGTTTAGTTAAGTTATACCTTTCATTTTCATTTATTCTTATTTTAATTTGAAGAAGCATATTTATTTATTTGTCCACTTTTATAGCAGGTTTGGTCCTCCATAAGTGGGAGCTGCTGCTTATATGAACTCATGTTTTCACAGCAGGTAACACCTGCTGTTTACAAAAAACAATAAACAAACTTACTACAAAATATCTCATCAAAAATATTAATATCCACTAAAATAAACATTTAATCTGAAACTCTGGACGATATTAAACATTCAGATGAGTTCACTGTCTTTGGCAGCCATCTGCTCTCCATCCTGCTGACTGCTACAATCAGTCCGAGCCAAAAAATTGGCACCAAGAAAGGAGAAATGATCGGTCAGGCATGAATTCTGTCAGGCACGAATTCAGGGCAGTGAGTGCTGAAACACAAAGACTTCATTGCCCACAATCCTCAGCTCTTCAGGGAGGACGTCAGCTTCCTCCGAGCATCCTTGTGCTTCTTGCGGTACTCCTGTGAACACAGACGGGAAAGCCGAAACATGTTTACTGAATAACTTGAGCCACTTTACGTCTTCACTCCTACATAATTATCAGACTTGGCAAAGACATTTTTATGCACCTACAGATTTGACTTGCATGAAGACAAAGAGTTGTGGTTGGTAATGGAACTGTCTGACAGTGCTCATAAATGCTCCCACGAACAACTTCAAAGAAAATGTTGAACTCATAAACAGTATTTTTTTTAAAGCTCTAATATTTTTATCTAAGTTACTCGTCATAGAGAAAAATTTCTCCACAATCTGTCTCTTCAAAACTTTAAAACACATCTTTCTGCTCCAATTCTGTCTTCTTGATTACTTTCATCCATCACGGGCTAGAACTTTGTGAGATCATGCGGTTAGGACGACAGCTGGGTTCGCTGCTCTTATGGGTTTCTGGGCTGATGCCTTGCCACTGCAGACGTTTCTCACTGCCGCTGTAGCTGGGTTTCAAGATCATTAAGTAGACCACCTGTCAGTGCCTGGTAACCTGTCCAGCATTCATTCTCTCAAGCTATGACAGCTGGGACAGGCTCCAGCACCCCTGCATGCCTGAGCTGGATAAGCACTAAAGAAAATGGATGAATGGACAAACAGGAAGCTTAAGTTTTATTTAGAGAGATCAGGTCTGCTGACACAGAGGCCTAAGCAAGTAATACTGCCAGGTATGAAGTCAAGGAATAAAGGCTTGTTTGCACAAGATGTTCCCGGTGAACAGGCTGTAAGGCCTCTAAGCTCCGTGGCATCACATGTCTGTACAGGGTAGAAGGGTGACCTTAGCACCACAACCTGTGTCTTGTTTACTTTTATTGTCTGAGCCAAAACACAAAGAAGTTGCAATGTGTACCATATGATTTATACTTAGTTGACAGTTAGTAAACCAAATAACATCCAGAAGGTGGGTAAGAGGTGTATAAGTCACAACTCTCTCTAACACTGCCTCACTGATTGGCACCTTAAGGTACTCAATTACCAGTATTAGCAGCAGTGGTTTTAAGGGGAGTGTAGATATGTGCCTTTTTTGGTCTAGATGAGAGATTTTACTGGATTTTTTTCAGAAAAACTAAAAAAAACCTAGTGTTACAAAAACAGTCTGGCAGTGTAATAAAGTTATGATATGCAATGTATACCACACTCACTGTGAAAGCAAATTGTGGAGCTATGTTTCTCATTAAAAAAAAAATTTAAAAAAATTCTTAAAACCGAAGATTTAGCATCTAACAAGGTTTAACTTCTTGACCGGTTTTAGCAGTGTTCATACAAACTCTGTACCTGTCTGAGTGCACTCCTCCTCTCCTCCCACTGCTCCCTCTGCTCCTCCAACTCAGACACACGCCAGAACGACTTGGGACCATCTAAAGGAGAAAATAGTGTTCAGATCACACATCAGAACCTTTATCAATTTAAAAAAAAAAAAAAAAGCAACAACAAAAATTTGGAAATCTCCACTGACATGACTGCAGATCTAACCAGCTGCTGGATACCAGTTTAATAAGTTCTGTCACCTCTGAGTTTGCAAAAAAATGTACCCACACACATGTTGACTCTCACAGACAGCTAATAAGATAATTTTCCTTTATTTCCTTTGGAATCACCATCCTACCTGTCAGTCTGTCATCATCAGGGTAAAAGAAGAAGAACTCAGTGTGTGACGGCATCACCACTCTGTAAAAACGCAACAAAAACACACAAAAGCTCAGATCATACTGTATTTTCTTTGTATCGATTCAACACACCTTCAATCTCCTGTCTCCTTTCATAACAATCTCACAGTCATATCCACTTCATGCTTTGATTGGTCAGGTGTGTGAAAGCAGCTGTGTTAATGAACCAAAAATAACTGGCAACAATGCTCTCATCTTTCTCATAAATAGTTCCTAATCAAACACAGATTGTTTTTCGTACTCTGTAGTTTTAGCTGTGGTGTTGCCTTGCTCCTCATCTTCCTCCTGCTCATCCTCTTCCTCCTCTGAGCTGCTGTCATGGAAACGTGGGTCTTGATGCCATGACACCTTTGGAGCTTGAATGGCCTCTACCTTGTAGTCGGCTGTTTAGAGAAAAATGAAAAGATTAAAAACAAACAAACAAACCCAAAAACAACAGCATTCATGTATTTGGAAGATTAAGATCAGTTCAGGCTCTACCTACCTGTCTCTTTACTTCCTGTCTCTGTGTCATCTCCAAAGAAGGAAAATTTAAATCCACACAAATCCTCTTTTTCCACACTGGGAACAGAGAGCAGCGGGGCTGACTCTTCCTCCTTCTCTTTACGCTCTTCTTCTTCCTCCTTCTGGTCCCAGTTCATCTTCTCTTCTTGTTGATCCGTCTCATCCTTGCTCTGACCAAACACGGTCTTCAGGTCACCTGACACGTCGTAATAAATCTCTTTAGAAACCTCAGGAAGCTTTTGAGCTTCCTCACGTTTCTTCTTCCTGGCAGCTTTGCTGTGAAGACAACAGATCACAGGTTGAATTTTCTGGTTTCCTGCACATGTGAATGCTAAAAACTTTATTTTATTATTGTAACTTTGCAAAAACCATATTAAACCATTTATTGACATAAATATTGAGTACCGCAAAAAAACAACAACATTACAAACATTGTTAGAATTCAGGTTTAACAGTAAAACCAGTACAATGATGACACACAGAACCATAGTTATGATTGTGTTGCAGTAGGGTGATGTTTCTGCTCAGCTGCAGGTGGAGAGGATGGGCAGAGTGATTCAGGCAGAGGAGGGAAGGCTGAGTGACACTTGAGCATGCCCGAGTTCTTTTTAAGAAGCACACAGCCATTGTGTTGTTTACAGTGTGTGAGCCCAGAAAAATAAAACCCTGATATTCCCTAAATGTAGTCTGTCTGGGTCTGTGCTGAGCTGACTTACAAGTAGTAAAGTCACTCACTGTTATATATTATTTTTACTTAGGTAGTTTCTTGTCAAAGTCTGGCACCTACAATAATAATGATTATCTGACGTATTAAATCCATCTGCTTTGGCAGGGGCGCTGGAGCATATCTCAGCTGTCTTAGGGCGAGAGGCGGAGTACACCCTGGACAGGTCGCCAGTGTGTCGCAGGGCTTGTATTAAATCCACTGCGGAAAATAATATCCAAACAAATGTACTACTTGTTTGACTGAACAGTGTTTGTCAGAAACATCTTCCCGCAAAAAGAAATTTCCATCTCTTACTACTTTTTCTGATCTAGTTTTGAAGTGTTTAGTGGAAACAAATACCATAGAAAGAGTGTAGAACAGCGGTCCCCAACCTTTTTTGTGCCACAGACCGGTTTACATCCGACAATAGGTGTAGTGGATAAACACAACAAAATAAAACCAGTACCGGTACCCAGAAAAAAGAAGATTTATTCATAACACATGGGAAAAGACGGAGTTAATGATAAAAACTATTTAAAAAAGTAAAGATAAAAGCTGATAGAAACCCTGAAAATCATAAATTTCACACCCGAGCATCAACTCTCGCAGCCCGGTACTGGTCCGTGGCCTGGGGGTTGGGGACCGCTGGTGCAGAAGTTTCTACTGGATTTGTCTAAAACAACAAACTACAAAATCCTAGAACTATCCATTAAGCTTAACACAGTGTTAATATAGTTTATTTAGAGAACTTAAGAAAAATAGGTGGAAATTCATGTTTCTGAGCTTGTACCTCTCCTTCTTGACTTCCTCTTTCTTGGTCTCAAATGCAGCATGTTCTTCCTTGCTGGGGTCGTAATGAAGCGCTGACACATCTCTGCAAACACACAGTCACACAGCTTTAAGTTTCTTTATTTTCTCCACAGTGAATATGACTTGTTCCAGTTCAGAAGCTGTGTGAAGCTCACTTGAACTTCTTGGCTTTGCCAGCAGTCTTGCTGCTGCAGTGTTGTTGGCCAAGAACACTCTGCAGAATAGACAGGGTCTTCTTCTTCTCTTCCTCCAAATCCTCATCATCTTCCACCAGGGTTTTCTTTGTCTCTGAATCACAAACACGTGACAAATAATTCTTAGAATCGAAGATAAAGAAGTGTGCATGACGTACAACATAAAGAGGTTGTGTTACAGCACAACTAAACTGGTAAAACCTTTCTGCTTTCAAACAGAAAATTAGCTTGACTGTTTTGTTAATAAAAAATATTTTATCTATAACATCTGTGTAATTTCAGGCCAGCTGGTGATGCTTTAATAGACTGATGATATTTTCCATATTTCAAAAGGATTTATGTAGCTTCAGAAAATAAAAGCACACCAAGGTCCATAATATGTTATAGGAAGAAATTAATGGTAGTTGTGTTATGCTGTAAATAACCTGGTCCGGAGCACATAAAAAAAAAAACACGGGGTTTCTCCATCTTGATCTACTTTCCTGCATTTACCAGCTACTGTACCTGCATCCACAGTCTCACCTGCGTCCTCCTCTTTAACCTCTTCATCCTCCTCCAGAAAGCGAGAGTCCATCCGGAAACGGTCATCTGTCCCGAAGCGAGACTGCAGCGCCATCAGCTGAGCAAAAAACAACAAACCAATATTTAGTGCGAAGTTTCGAGTTTGCACAAGTCCACGGTTGAGCTAAAACATTATGACCACCTCTGTGCAACAGTGTGGAACTTCTTTTCTCACCTTCTGTCCTGCTTGACCCTCAAACTGAGGCTTGATGTCAAACCTGCTGCCATCCTCCTCATCTTCATCGTCACTGCCGCCAAACAGCTGAGGGCCCGATGACTTCAGACGCATCTGAAACACACAAATGCAAAGTTAAAAAACAGCCCGTTTAGAGCCACATTATCACGATCAGTTAAGATGTCTACTGATAATAACCATCTTTGGTGAAATAAAGGTGGATGAATGCAGCTTTAAATTCTTATATTCCAGTTCAGAGACCTTAGCTCAGCACTCACTCACCTCTGCTTTTACTTTGACACTTTTATTTGCTGTGGCTTCATCACCAGTGGCCTCATCCTCTGATTGGCCGTCCTGGAAGAGTGTCTTCCTTGATGCTAAGACCTCTGAGTCCATCCTCTGCTGATCTCCATCGTCATTACCATCATCTTCTTCATCGTCAGAGCCAAATACGATGTGTTTCCCTGCTCCTGCCACGGGAGCATCCTAATGAAGAAACAGCGTTTTATCATTATCAGTAATTATTATTAATAAATAATACGAATTGTGTCATAAGAAAATCTGAAGCCTTCAGCACACAAAGAGGACTAAAGTTTTATTGAAACTTTTCTGCCTGCTTTTAAAGGTAGTGAGGAATATGTAGATATACTTGACATGTTTTTAGGTTCTTAATATCAGAAAAAAATATATATTTAAAAACAAACAATCAATCAAACCATGAAATTTTACAATAATAATGAAAAATTATAATTCTGTGTTCTGTCCTACAGATTAGTTTGTTTGTTTGTTTGTTTTCCAAAGAAACATCAATCAAAAACCCTTCCAAACCTCAAGTACTGCTTTGATTTTATTAACTAGGTTAAAATAATTCCAAACTAATCAGTTTATTACAATAACAATCTTATAAACACGCTGCGCTCTCACCAGGTTGGCTAGTGCTCCCTGGATGAGTTTTTTATGTTCTTCGGCCTCTTTCTGTCGTTGCTGTACAGCAGCCAGCCTCCTCATGTTGGCCTGTCTCTGCCGCTCCTCTTCCTCCTCAACTCCTAATGCCATCCGGGGGAGTGCCAGCTCTTCCTCCTCCTCTTCCTCACTGGTGGAGGTTTCCCTGTTCAAAGCTGCTTTCACACCCCCTTTAGCAGAAATGACCTGCGGCTCATTCTTATCCTTTCCAGATGAGCTGCAGGATGAAGGTGAAGCCTTGCCTGCAGATTTAACATTTACAACAATCTGACTGGAGTTCACCCTCCCCTGCTTCACTTCCTCCTCCTCTTCTTCACTGCTAGACGAAGACTCAGTCTCAGCCTTTTCTGTGTTTACACAAACTTTAGTTGTAACCTTTTTTAAAACATCAGGAGGAACCATGTCTTTTATAATCTTTCCTTTTTCCTCCTCCTCCTCATCACTCTCATCTTCATCATCACCATCATCACTCTCATCTTCTTCATCTTCATCATCACCATCATCACTCTCATCTTCTTCATCATCATCATCACCATCATCACTCTCATCTTCTTCTTCTTCTTCTTCATCGTCATCCTCTTCTTGCTCACTGCTGTCTGAAATCTTAGTTTCTGCATGATTCTGGTCTCTTACGCTTGTGATGGTTTTGCTGTCTGTTTCTTTGTGAACCAGTTGTGTAGAATCAGCGTTCATCTTCTGTTTTTTAACCTCTCTTCCTCTTCCATCGTCCTCCTCCTCGTCTTCCGATACCTCATTCAATGCTTTTGTGCCCTGGAAGGCAGGCAGTGGTGCTGACGTGACAGCTTGTCTTTTCCTCTTTTTCTTCTTCTGTTCATCCTCGCTGCTGTCGTCCTCCATTATCATGGCGAGGATCTCTTCAGGCGTGGAGCCTTTCTTTGGAGCAGGTTGCTCTGCAGGAAAAGACGGGAAAAGCGTTTCTTGTTCTAGTCCAGCTCCGAGGAAGCTGGGAGCTACAGTCTTTGAGTTCTGCTGGGCCGCCTCAGCTAGCCTCTGCAGGTCAGCCAGGGAGATCTCCAGATGGGTGATATTAGAAAACATGGCTTCATAATCAGAGTCTGAACATGAATCTACCGAGTCTACTTCATCACCCTCATCTTCCTCATCCCTATCTGATTCTGATGAGGACGGCCTTACGACAGGGAGGTCACGAGTTTTCTTATTTAGCTTCTGTTCACTAGAATCCCTCTTTTGCTGCACGCAGGACGGTTTTCTAGAAGTAAGGTGTTCTTCATCATCTGTTGATCCGTCCTCTTCCTCTTGCTCTCCAGCTTTTCTCTTCTTCTTTGTTTTTCTCTTCTTGTCTGTGTTGTTTCCTGAGAGGTGCTCTGCTGTTGGGGGAGTATGTTTCTCCTGACATTTAGCAGGAGGAGGTTTCCTCGATGCAAAGAGTTCATCTGTGTCAGCAGAGTCGTAGTCATCCTTGTCTTGATCACCTGGAATCACAAAGAGGAAAACCTGCTATTCCAAAGATCAATTTTTTTTCTGGGATGGAGAAAATGACAATGATTCACTTATATTTAATTCTATTATTTTTACTGTAGTGACTTTTGACATAATTTGGTACTGATCAGCGTCACTCAATGAAAGAACATCCCTGATATCATGGTTTGAATAAAGCTAATACCGCACTCTTCCCTAGAAATCTGCATCCACACACGCACTACATAGAATTAGCAGTCAATGTGGCACAAAAATCCACAAATAAAAATCAGGTTACTTGATGTAATCTGTTTAAGAATTTGGCATCTTTTCTGCTCGTCAAAGTACAAATAAAATCATACAAAATGAAACCTGTGGCTTTCATGGTTACTTCAGTACAACAGAATCCTGTGTGAGAAGTCTTTGTTATTGCATTTTTGCACACGTGAACCTACATGTGCATTTGAAAGTAAAATGAATAAGCAGCCATAAAGTTAAACTCATCACTTAGGTAGAATTGTAAACATAAACAATGACAAATTTGAATTTTTAAAATGCGCAAACTGCCTGTTTCAAACACATCTGTTACCTATGCATGCAGATTTTGCTAAGAAGTCATATCCAACCACTTCCAGATTATCCTCCTCCACCTCCTGCTGCTGTGGTGTAACATGGGAGGTCTGCTGAGCTGCCACCAGCCTGCGGATTTCCTCTTCTGAGTCGGCATCGTTGTCAGTAAAGTGTGTCCACTTCTTCTGTGCCAGTCTGTGGTTGTTTTGTTTTTCAAATCCGTTGGTGAGCTGATGACCCTCAGTGCGATTGACAGAGTTGACAGGGTGTTCAAATCTAAGGTAAATCAACAAAAGGAAGGGACACTAAATATTCAGAAACTGGTATTCCAAAAACCCAGAAACCATGAATCAGAACGGATTATTGAAAGCTTGCAAAGCTCTAGGAACATCAGGAAATCTGATAGGAACCTTTGAGAATTAAACAAAAATGGAAATATGGAATGTCAGGAACAAGTGTGGACTTCTAACAAGTTCAGAAACCAGGTGGCTTGAAGAACACAATAAATCCATTAGAGGTTTTAGTCATTAAAAAAAAAAGTTATCTTAACTCCAGAAATAAATATGTCAGAATCACTTGTACCAGTAGATATCCCTCATAATTCCAAAGCTAACACCTGGGCATCCCAGAAATTACAGAAAATGTCCAGGAGGCAAAGTGGATCGAGGAAGGAAAATCTAAAATCCCAGAGGCCCTCGGAGACAGAAACCAACTGAGACCTTGTGGATTAACCAAATCAAACCTGGTTTACTTGAATAGTCTGAAAAGGTCACATGGATACCTGGTTCTGCCAGAAACATTGTCTGTCCGACTCTTCTTGGGTCTCCATGGCTCACATGGGGGGAACTCTCCCCGCCTCTTCTTACTGATTTCGTCATCCCCACCCTGGACCTCCCAGGTGAGCTGGGTCACAGGTGTGGCCTCATCAGGGATGGTGTTTCGGTCCAGTTTGCGAATATTGTGGCTGTATTTCGATGGGTCGTACTTCAGGTTTCGAGATTTGCTGCCTTTCTGACTTCTGAGCTGCAAGATGGGGAGGACCCGTCCAAATTTACTGACCACCCAGTCCTGAAACCAGAGGACAGTCAACACCAACCTTAAACCCTTAAAACTAAAATGTAATAATTTATGTTAAGGGGATTCAATTTTTAAAAGAATTGGTTTCCACATTGTGACTACATGACCCCACAAGAGAGCAAGTGCATTCGTTATAATCATGTCTTGAGGGAAAGAGTATGACTAGACCTTGTGTCCTGGGATTTCGGTCCCCGGAACCGCAGCCTTCATGGTGAAGTTGTCCACACCAGCTTTACTCAGTGAGTCCAGAAGCTTCTGTCTCTTGTCCTCAGCTGCAGGCTGTTGGAGATGCTGCTCTACTGACTCCTGCCGCTCCTGAGCCAGCCTATGACACAGTCAATACAGAGCTTTTAGCTCTCAAGCTAATAGATAGGAATAATTTTCTACAGGTACAGAGATCAAATTTTTAAGATTGGTGAACATACGGTAAAATCCAGAATTTTCAAACCAGACAATCAACAGTTGTGAGCCTTGATATTAAAGTCTGAGTTAAAAAAAAAATCACCCCCCTAATAATTCAATAATAATTTCCACTTTTCTGTCAGTGTTAGATTTACATAGCGCGATCGACGTGGTTGTACCTGTGCAGGAAACTCTCTTTTGCTATTTCAATCTGCAGAGTTCCCCCTTTCCATTTAGACTTGTTTAGCACTGTCAGGCCTGCAGAGGAAACACACCAATCTCATAATGCAACAGTTTTTTTTTAATGTTAGTTTAGAAAGCAGACTGTAGAAAATTTACTCAATGGTGCAAACAACACAAACATAATTCTCACTGAAAGTGTTAACTACATGTTTAGATGAAGGGTTCCTTCAGTTTGGCGGATGAGGCGTCCCACTAACAGTGTGAATGAATATTAGTTACATAAGTTAGTTAACCCTGTGAGGTCTAAGTCATCACTGGTGACAACTCCAACCCTATGCTCACAGAATATGTTTGTTTTCTCCAAGGTTTTGGTAAATATAAAACAAACAAAAAAATAATTCTCACTGACACACATAAGAAATTATTTACTTTTTCCCCTCAAAATAGTCATCTGTGCTTCTCTCAATTCTTATTTAGACTTAAATATACTGTAACTACGCTTCTTATTCCTGGTTTTTGTATATATTGCTTTTGTTGTGTTGTATTTGTGTTATGCACCTTGGAGCATAACATCCATCCATTTGCTTCCGCTTATCCTTTTCAGGGTTGCGGACGGCGCTGGAGCCTATCCCAGCTGTCTTAGGGCGAGAGGCAGGGTATACCCTGGACAGGTCGCCAGTGTGTCGCAGGGCTAACACATATACACAGACAACCATTTGTACTCACATTCACTCCCGCATTCACGCCTGTGGACAATTTAGAGTCTCCAATTAACCTAACCCCACTTACTTAGTGGGGATGACAACCCTTAAATCCTAAAACACATGTTTAGAGTTAGAAGTTTGGGGTTGTCACTGATAATGACTTAGACCTTGGGGTTAAATCTGAGGATTTTCAGCGGCAGCTATGGTCACTTACATTTCTTCAGGTCGGCATCTGAAATATTGATGTTGACATAGCCAAAGGTTTTAAAGGGAACACCTGCAGGAGGAACAATAAGATTATCAAGATGTAAGAATTCATAATGAACAAAACATAATGATCATAAATCTATTTTCGATTATGCTTTTTCTGATTAATTTTTATTGTCCCTGACCAAAAAAATAAAAGTAAACTAAACTTTCACAGTTGTATTGAAAATCTTTTTAATGTTCAGAGCAGCCCTGACATCTTGTATTTAAGCATCACTTGTAAATAAAGTTGTATAATTTGTGGAGTGTGAGAACAACAGCTAAAGATTTTTTCAATGCAAATTAGATGTAAATAAGTTCAAACTTTAAGTATGTTTTCTTGTTTTAAATAGAAATGCACAGTAAAATAAGAAAATGCTTTAGAGTTTAGTTTTCTTTGGATTTTAACTTTTAACAAATAAAGTTATACATAAATGAATGCTGCTGGTTCGTTAATATCAGATGCCTTCCAGTACAACAATTGCACAAGTACCTGATAGTGACAGTGCTGAATGTGAAAGGTGATTTCAATAAAATTAGATAAACAGAATTTAAACATCGTTACTGTCACCATTCTGGCTGTCAAAGTGTGTCAGTGTATACTGGATTCCTCACCCTCTGGGTCTTTCCTGGTCCGGAGCTCCACATCCTCAACGGCTCCAAACTTTCCAAATCGATCCTTCAGATCCTTCTCAGTGACCGTGTGGCTTAACCCACCGACGTACAGTCGCCGCATTGCTGTGACTGTAAGTATAAGGTGGCTACACTTTAAAAGCTTTGTAAATTGATGTTCAGCTGATCTACCAGGCATAGTAAGTACACTATCACTACCTCGCATATTTTACACATTTATAAATACTGCATACATAACCATTTGTAAAACATGCAGGAAAGTCATACAAAAAATAGATTCATATTCAAACAAAAAGCGAAAAGCAAAATGCTTCTCATAAATCTACAGATACTCTCACTGCTCGCATGAAAGATCAGGCCAGATGAGATCTGCTCGTCTGTACGGTTCTGAATTGTGTTTTACTGTTTCTAATATTGTGTCCACTCCATTGCACTGCACATTGTGCGTCTCAGTATAATACAGCACAATCCAACGAAATTACAAACCAAAGACTTCATAATAACTTTAAAGCTGAAACACCTTTTAAAGCAGCGTCCAAAATGAATAAACTTAAGAGGACTGGACTGAGAGCAGAGCCTCAGGTTTTAGCTGTAAGCAACTGAGTGGATCCAGTAAATCCATTTCAGCCTGGAGGAACTCCAGAAATAGAGCATAACATAAATCACAGAGCATCTACTACATATATGATCTCTAAGTGAGTCGATTTATAACTACTCTTATTTGTTATCGCGAACATTTTTACATAAAAAGTCCGAAAAGCTACAAATGTTTACCTCACATGTATCCAGCTGGTGTTACCACAATTTCTGTCCGGAGCTGAGGTCCTGCAGATAAATCCGTCCGTAACATTTTTCTCGGGAACCACCCAAATGTTCCGTAGACTCAACGGTGGTTTAAAAATGAATAAATAAACGAACTCGCTGCTAAGGGATGCCGGTACATTTTTTAATTATAAAAGTGTTTACTTAAGAAAGATAATTAACATATAATTGTTATATTCCATTTTATTGATAAAGGAGAAAAAATAATACACACTAGGTACAGCTGCGGATTTCCATTATTTCTACGTGGGGTGAAGGAGTCACCCAAATTCCTGGTGGGCTATGATTTTGTGGCTCATTTGCGATGATAAAACACTTATATTTACTTTAAAATGCAAACATGTATACAACAGTAGTATTTGTTTTAACAGAGCCATAGAGCTGGCGTGACTGTTATTCAAGGAGGCAATTTCTTCCCCCCTCGGATTTTAGAAAAGTGGTAGAATCCAGAGGGCGCGAGTTTCCGAAGTGCTCGGTTCCATCTGCTAAGAAACGGAAAACAAACAGGTAAATACAGATAATCATTACTTAATAATGGCAGAACTCTTTTATATCAGCTACTGAAATAGAACTGTGAATTGTTAAAAACACTTCTTCTTCACAACGGAAACAGCTGTGGAAAGTTAGCTCGAAAGTTTGTCTGTTGTTGTTAACGTTGTTGTTATTTTTATAGTATCTCGTTAGCCGGGATTTACTGGTTCAACTAATGAAAGCGTAACCACTTTGACACCTTTTTTCTTAACTGGTGCGTTTATAGTTTAAAACTCTCGAAAAAGCACCTCTTCAGTGGTGCTGTGTTCACTTTTCACCGTTTCAGTAAATTCGTCTGACTAAAGTTAATTGAAAGGGAGAGGATAAAATAAGGAGTTTCACCAGTGTCAAATAAAGAGAGATTAATTTTGAATTCAAATGCAAAGCTACCCTATTAGTCCAAGCGTCATGGATTCCTATCACTTCACTCTGCAAAGCTAGATTAACCTAAACTGGAACAAGCACCCATGACGAGAGAGTTAAGAGAAGGAAAGTAGGGTTGTTTGTGGTAAAACAGTGATTCTCTGTTAGAGTCAAAACCATTTCTTTATTGCATCCAATAATTAGTATAAAATTATTGGTTGATTAGATTATTAACTGGTATTAAATGAAAATTAGCAATGTCTGTAATATAATGAAGTTGATCCAACTTTTCAGATTGAAAATATATAATTCCTCTAAGTACAATTTTTTTTCTTTCTTTTCTTTTCCTGTAGATTTGTGGTTTTAATCTGTAAATTTCAAATTGATACTTTTTTATAAGTTCTAAAGTTGTGCTGGCAAACTAATATGCGTGTCTTTGTTTTAACTAAATCATTTGATTTTTATCCTTCAAGATGGAGAAGATGAGTGATGAGAACACCGAGGAGGTGAAGGTGCTTGAGTCTGAGATCGAGCGTCTTCAAGCTGAAGTTGAATCGCTGCAGCACCAACAACAGGAAATCAATAAGGACATAACGTTCCACTACAGCCAACAAATGGAAAATGCTCTGTGAGTTTTAATTTTTGTTCTGCATTTTGCGAAATCTGTCTACAGCTTTACATCATAAATTATTTGGCTTCACAGAGTGTTCATGTGCGGGCAGAGACAAGAAGGAGGGAAGGAGATGGTGATGTCCAGACTCAAAGAGGAGCTGGAGGAGCTGGAGGAGGATGTGAAACTGCAGACAGAAATTAATGGCATCACTTTGAACAGCTGCACCACAAAGACTCTACAAAACAGTAAGAGCAGGGTCTCAAACCACAGTCTCCACTGCCATCTGACCTGTTATGTATTAAATAGAGGATTAAGATTCCATCAGAATATAAATCTGATGCATCTTAATTATTTATGTCATTTAGTGTTTTCATTTGTTCCCTGTGTAGTTTAGTATATAATGTATTTTTATTTTATTTTTTGTTGTTTGATTTGTTTTTGTTTGTTTTTTCCCATTATCTGCAAGGTTTTGATGAGCTAAACAATATTCATTTGGTTTGTGCCTGCATGATTGACACTGATCAAAAACTTATATGTGACTGTATGCCAAAAAAGACAGGCTTCTACCATGAATGTAAATAATACATGAACAACATTCTTTTGGAACACAATGCGCTGTAGGCTTCAAGGTCCCTTTAGTGGATTTTGGTATGAAATGATAGATCTAAAAATAATTGCATTTGTGTATGTTAGGTGGCAGAAAGCTGGTTCAGCAGCTCTCTTTGTCGGGTAACTGCTCTGAACTGGTCTTCCAGGTCGAGTTTCAGCTTTCCGAGATCAAGGTGAGTTGTTATATTTCCTTCCGTTTTTGTTTATGGATTATAGTTTTCCTCCGGTCTGAAACTGTTCATTGAACTCTTGCTTTGATTTTTGCAAGTACTTTTCAGCTTATTTTATCTTGTGTCCATATTTCTAACCCATCTAGTGTCTGATTTTCTGTTTTTTAACCTATTATTATTATTATTATTATTATTATTATTATTATTGTGTAACCATATATGTAGCTGTCACTGTGACCCAGACTTGGTGTTTAAGTCCAGTTGAGTCTGCATGTTGTAGATATGTTGGCTCAGATACTCAAAATCTCAGTCTTAATAAAACTTATTATTTTAAAAATTAACTAAAATCGTGGCTTTAGCTTGGGACTGTATCGATTATTAGTTGTTATTGTTATAGGCTATTATTATTATTAGTATTCACATGTATCTCTACTTGTCTTATGCACAATCTGTTTAAGGTTTTGATCATACAAAGACTGGTGTTGCCTTAATCTTACTCCACTTTAATTTGCGACAGATGAAATTTGTTTCAATCTTTAACTAAAGTAGAAAATAAGGTATATAAACATTCTCAGAGACAAAAACCATACTGAATTCTTTCTGGAGTGCTGTGTCCAGCCAGCAGAGGGTGACAAAGCCATGTGCCTTAGTGTTTCACTGATGAGTGGTGTTGTTTTACAATTCTTGTGATGATGTCTGATATTCAGTAACAATAATAAAACTATGATTATGATATTCACCAGTAGCTTACTTGGGAAATGTTAACATGTTTTAAAAGGCTGCAGGTGCCTGAACACAGTATCCTCCTAAATGATTTGTAACTTGCAAAAATGGCTAAATCCTGTGTATATTTATTTTCAAAATTGTGAACGTAACCGAACACACGAGGACAACTTTCAGCACTTGGAGCTCTTTCAGGCTACATTTGTATCTGTAACAAAAAAGTTCTGAAGTTTTATATCCTACTTCATATCTAGGTGTGTTAGAATCCCGTTTTTGACTGTCACATAAAAAAAAAAAAGACAATTCAACATCAGCTAATAGTGTAAATGTAAAGTTAACAGTAATTTTTAATTTATTGTGCAGTATAATGACCAATAAACCAGCTTCATGTTGGTCCAGAAGTCTTCTGGTTTTAATTTTAGCTCATTTGGCCACCAGTGAAGCTGGGCTTTAGGAATAATGTATATAAGCTGTTTCGTGAAGTCATTTAAGATGCAGATTTTACCCATACCTTTTGACACAAGTAACTCAGTAAAGACTTTAATTGTTTGTTTTCTGGTTTTAATTCTAGCTGCACTGACTATTAGAGCAAGCAGATGGTTTTATTTAAAGCTTTTCACAAAATGTTATTAAAATTACAATTAGCCAAAGGGTTTTAACTTGTTTTAATGAGAATAGTACTTGTTTTGTTGATTTGAAACCATCTCTTCTTACCCTTAATTGTAGTTTAATGTTTACTGACCTTTTTATTGCACCTTAATGTGGACTAGCACAACTTCCAGTAACCTTAAATTGTTTTGTTTGTTGTAACACATTGAAACCAACCATGAGCGTATCTCCATATATATATATATATATATATATATATATATATATATATATATATATATATATATATATATATATATATATATATATATATATATATATATATATATATATGTATATATATATAAAAACACCTTTTTCATTAACACAGAGAAAGAGCTGTTTAGTCGAAGCCAAGTTCAGCATGAAGGCTGGTGGGGTGGGGTGAAATGGCTAGCCTAACTCTGTAAAACATTTAGAAATTTACCAAAGGTTAGATAAAAAGCAAGGTTTTCTTGTATATTTAGTTAAAATACAAACAGGTGAGTAAAAATAATACACATTATGGATTGTGAATGCTCTGAACTATTTCTTTAGAGCATCAACTGGGCCCTTGGCTTTTCCTGAAAATATTTTCCCCAATTTAATAAGGCTAAATGATCAGTTTTGTTTTGCTTCTCACATTCAGGGAACTGAAAAACAGGCTTAATTTGTTAAGCTATTATGTGTCACCACTCATCTGCCCATTGTTTATTACCCACATTTTGCTCCTGATCACATTAACCATGATGAAAAGATATGGTGAAAGTGTAGCTTAGAAACTTTACTGATTATATATCAGTTATATAATACAATATATATAGTCCAGACACTGAACTGTAAATGCTTACTCAGCTGTTTGAATCTGTAAGAGAAATGAAACCAGTTTAACTCAAGAATAATTATATAATAGAGATTAAAATTCAAGAGGAAATTTGAGTTCAGTCACTCCTGTTGTATTGTTTTGCTTTGCTTTTGTGAGTTCTTATAATTGGATAATAGTGAAATCCAAAGGGCCATGCATGACATGTCAGCGTGACATTCTCTTAATCTGACAAAGTATTTAAAGCAGAGCAACACAGATGGGTGAAACTGGTCACTGTAAATAAAGTGACTCATTGTGCTATAACTGAATAATGGATTGTGTGTTATTTCCTGCAGGACAGTGAGAGATCAAAGAAGACCATCGGCGATCTGAATGTGGTGCTTGATTCAAGTGACCTGCAAAACTTCAGCAGCTTCTTGTCAAGGTGAATGAATTAACAGTTAACCTGTGTTCTAAAGAACTGTACTCAAAAGCAGAGCTGTTCACTTCAGGAAGAGCAAAACATGAAGAATCATTTAAATATTGAGTAAGTGGCATGTTTTTGGACAGACATTTCTTAAAGACATTTATAGTGTTCCACCTGGTTGGTCACATAGAAAGTGACAGAAAAAGTAATGTAATGGATGAAAAATTAGGTCTAAATAGACAAATACACATGTTCCTTAACCTGCATACCTTTGGCCAATTACTGTGGTCAGTTTCTCATTTATTTACACTCTGTCTGTCTGTCTGTCTGGTCCAGCTCCACATGTTTAATATTGGTTGTTATCCCTGTCAGAATGAAGCTGCCTGTATAATTTAACTGAAGTGCTTTTTAAAGTAGATGAAATTGTCACACAGCAAACATCTCTCTTCAGGCCGAACCTTCTCACTCACACTTACTCATTCTTGGTCTCACAAATGGCAAGCCTTTCCAAAGACAAACAGCACAGGTGTTACTCATTACATTTATAAAGGCTGGATTCCTTCTAGGTGTGTTGCATACTGGCACAAACACCTGTAAATGGAGCAGAGCCATCTATAATATTAATTACACCCACTCTTTTCCTGCTGTGACTGTCCAATGTATCTGAGCTGAATCTGGTCTTATTATAGGTTTACTCAGTGATGCTTGGAGCTTTAGTCACTGTTTTTCCCCAGCAGGTGCTTTTTACACAGCAAGAAAAAAATGTTAATTGCTATCAAACCCACTGGGTTGCAAATTATATTTCTGTCTAGAATCCCCATTTAACCTTTAATAAGGTTTCTTCTTGTCTTTAAGTAATGTTCCACCCTTATTGTCTTCTACCAGCTGAGAAGTTCAGGTTTATATTGTAGGGTAAAGACCCAACAATATTAGAGGGAACACCCTAAGAATCCCACTGTCACCAAGTGCTTCCCTGATGGTAAAGGAGAAACCTTTTAACAGGAAGAAACGTCCAGCAGAACCGGGCTCAGGGAGGGCCATCCATCTGCCATGAGGGGAAAGAAAAGAGAGCCGAGGGAGAGAGTCAGAGTTTAATCATTACTAATGCTGGTTTAAACCTCTAAATGCAATAGTGATGATTAAACACATGGAAAGAAAATTGTTGAGTGAAGAAGAAATACTCAGTGCATCATTGGAAGCACCCAGCAACCAAAATCTATTGCAACATAACTAAGAGATGGTCTTGGGTTATCTGGTCTAACCCTTACTGTAATCTTTATCATAAAAGAAAGTTTTAACCTAATCTTAAAAGTATACATAGTGTCTCTCTCAAATCCAAACTGGGAGCTGGTTCCACAGGAAATGGACCTGATACCTGAAAGCTCTGCCTCCCAGTCTACTTTTAGAAACTCTAGGAACCACAAGTAAACCTGTAGTCTGAAGCTAAGTGCTTTTTTGGAATAATCTAATACTGTTAATATATGACAGGGCTTGATCATGCAGAATTTAAGTTCAGGATTTAACAGTAGGCCAGTGAAGAGAAGCTAATATGGACTGTGGAAAAGGTTTAACACCATGGTCTAGTGAAACTTTTGGTTTTGCTTGTGTGTTTAACAAGAGAAGTGCATGTTTCTTTAAAAACTATAGCTAGTAAGTAAATGACAAGTTATTAACAGTGCCTACGCACATATTTGTGCGTAAATCAAGCGCATGAACAAATCAGGATTTATTAGTATGTTCATGCCTGAATTTGTTCGTACTCTAACACTCAAACAAATTTAGAGGGTTTTTGTGGCCAGGCAGGTGGTTGTGGTTCAAATATCTCACTGTTTCAGTCTGCAAATACCAAAGTGCCCTTAAGCAAGATACAGAACTCAGAATTGCTTCCCATGCATTCATCAGAGTGTGAATGTTGTGTGGGTGAATGAGACGTGGTATATAAAGTGCTTTAAGTACACAGTAAAGTAGAAAAAGAGTAGAAAAGTGTTATAGAACCAGTCCGATTGCCATTTACCACAAATGATGGCCTGGCTCTGTTAGGAAATTTCAAACACAAGTCTTTAAAATGAGTACAATATACAATATACAATCAATATAATTTTTTTTAAAAAGTACTACTAATAGTAATATTAAATATTTTTATTATTATATCTTATTATTTCTTAGATTATTGATTGTTTTCCTAAACACCATAAGCCACCATATGTACAGAATTGCAATCAAATAAATAAAAAATATAATTGCATGTAAGCAAAACAAAATCGTAAATGTAGTCACAAGGTAGTTTTTAACCTTGTGATTTAAACCAATTCCACCACTTTCTCTACTTCATCTTGAAGGAAACGGGTATGCAGATATTAATTTATACACAAGTTGGTAAGAACAAATAGGCTGGTGCACACATTTCATAAATCCAACAGTAAATGTGTTTTGTGCTGGATAAGTACATTCCCACAAATACTATTTATTTCTATTTCTTCATTTCTTTTTTAATTCCATTGAATCTCCTGCTGTGCTCTGAGTGAACTAGATTATTGTTGCGTGCACCAAAGTGGTGCATTTTAATGGAGGAAAAGGTTAGGAGACCCTACCCCCTAATAACTAGTGTTGCCCCCTTTGGCTGATATAACTTCAGCGAGACGCCTTTTGTAGCCTTTTACCAGTCTCTGACATCAATCAGAAGAAAGTTTGCCCCACTCCTCAACACAGAATTCTCTCAGCTGTGTGATGTTTGAGGGTTTTCTTGCATGTACAGCCCGTTTCAAGTCACCCCACAGCATCTCAATAGGATTAAGATCAGGGCTTTGACTTGGCCATTCCAAGACTATGGATGTCTACTGTTCTGGTGTCCAAATAATTCAATTTTAGACTCATCTGTTCAAAGAACATTATTCCAGAAGTCATGGTCTTTGTCTACGTTCGCTCTGGCAAACTTCAGTCTGGCCTTAATGTTTCTCTTAGAGAGCCAAGGTTTCCTCCTTGCACACCTCCCATGAAAGTCAAACTTGTGTTTTTCTGATAGTAGGGTGATGCACTTTCACATCGACAGTAGCCAGAGCCTGCTGTAGTTCCCATGATGACATTTTAGGATTTTGGATGACTTCTTTGAGCATCTTGTGATCTGCTCTTGGGGAGAATTTGCTTGGACGACCAGACCTGAGCATGGTGGCAGTTGTTTCGAATGTCCTCCACTTGTAAACAATTGATGGTGGTGGAATGGCTGATGTCGAATTCTTTTGAGACCTTTTTAAATCCCTTACCAGACTCATAAGCAGCCACAGTCTTCTTTCTGAGGGCATCAGACAGCTCTTTATATCTCACCATGGCGTTCACTTCAACAGTCAGGAGCACACCAAACTAAATAGGGCAAGGCTCCTTTAAAATCCTGGTTAATGATGTACTGATCATGTGCACCTGACAAGATACACCTGTGTGTGTGATTTTAACCATTTTAAGTGGGATAATAAGTGGGGGTGTCCTAATTTATTCCTCACCAGAAATTGCATTCTTTTAAAATTACATTTCACATAAGGTTTTAGAAAGGCTTTTCTTATTTTTTAATTGTTTAGTTATATTATTTGGATCCCTCAGTATCATTAAAATTGATATTAAATATCCACATCTCCAAAAATATTTTAAGTATACAGGCTTTCAAAGGGTGTCCTCATTTTCTCACATGACTGTATATTATAGTATTTTGCTGTGCAGACGAGCAGTTTTCTGCTGTAAAATCAAACTGATGTTCTCTTTGTTTGTGGATTATAGACTAAATGTGGTTTTTATATACCCAGGTGCATTTTCTGTCCCTATGACCGCAATCTGCCAGAAAGCGCCTGGTCTGTCAGTGAATCAGCAGCAAAGAGCAGAAGTCTGATATCTGAGGCTAGACCACATCTGGATTGTGTGGCCCAGTCTGAAGAATTTGGCAAACAACAGATGGAAAAATACTTGAGATAATGATTCAAGACACTGGTGCCTTGTCAGAAACTCTCTCTCTCTCTGTGTGTGTGTGTGTGTGTGTGTGTGTGTGTGTGTGTGTCTATCCAAATCAGATGGATAATCTTTGTAAAGTCAATGTGGTCTGAACTGTTGAAGATAAATACTGACAGTAGGACCTTTGTTCATTGTATTAAACCAGCGCACATATATTGTTTTCACATTTGTCCCACTGGCTCAGTGAAGTGATCTCTTAACTCTGTTAGTATTAAAAGTAGCACAGCACTTCTCTGTGGCCACCCATGTTTTGATAGTATTCACAGTGATATACAGAATCTCTGCAGTTACTCAAGGCTGTAAAAAGTGCTGAAGGTGAGAAAGATGCTGCGGATTGTCATTATTAGCTAATAATGAGTCATTTTGTATCTGTATTGAGAGCAACTTTCAGGCAGGTGAGGTTATGTGTTGGCAGCTGTACAGCAGGTTACAATACAACTGTTTCAGGCTTTTAAGTCAAGTTTAAATAAATTTGCTATGTAATATCTTGGCGTCTTCAAAACCGAGAGGTTTCTTTGTTTTCGGGGGTAACTGATGTGAAACACTGTTGGTGTTCTGCAGTCTGGGATAGATTTAAAGGACTGGATTTAAAGAAGATTACATCAGACAGACTCTTTTATGGATGTTTGTCGTGTGGAGATCCAGGCCAGCTTATTTATGAAATGTTTTTGACTTCTAGCCTCCAGTGGGGGAAACACCGTCAGGCTGTCAGTGCTGTCTGAAGTGCAGTTTAACTTGTCACACTGATTGTGTCAGGAAATTGTGCACACTGTGTTGAGGTCATTATAGGAGCAGGAGATATTCATCAGATTTGCCTCTCAAAGACAGATTTGTTTTTTCAACAGCTGTTGCTTTAAAGGTGCAGCAACTGTTATGTCACGTGTGCATCTTTTTGTACAAAATGCATCCAGTAATTTGGAGAACTTTGCATTAATCCTGTAAATCCAAGTCATCATCGGTGATGACCCCAACCATATCCTCCCAGAATGGTTTGTTTTTTGTTTTTTCCTTCCAGATCTTACTTGATAGCAAGCTGATTGGATTTACTACCAGTGTACACAGAATATTTTATAGATTCTTCAGAAGCAGTAGGACTAAATCAGTCAAACTAGGCATTGGTCCCATTCTCCCTCTCTCTTCCTCTCTCTGTCTTTCTGGTCCTCCTCCATTATATGGCAGGGTGCTGCCATGTTTCCATCAGGTCTGTGTGGAATAACATCATCTGGAAATTTAACCCGGCTGCCGTCTAGCCCCGGGCCCCCATGGAAAACTCTGGAAATCCTTTAACTGAATGTCCCAGTTTCACTCAGACAGACCAAAACAAATACTTTTTTTTGCCATTTCTGTTATGACATACAACACATTATATAGAAGTAGGCATTTTTTTTGCAAACTACCTCTTTAGACAATATATTTCTTGTATAAGTATATTTAAATTACAATTAAGATTAATCACCAAGACAGCTTTCTAAAACCTGTTTTTACCTATATAAGTTATAATAATTTGACAACAGTCATTTAAATGGATCTGTCAGGACTCCCTTATTTGTTTAAAGGTTTATCTTGTTGAAAAAGCATATTCTCAGGGCTTTTAAGAGGTTTCCCAATTAGTTAGGTGATATATTTAGAGGGAAATGTTTGGTGTTATGAATGTATTTCATGGCAGGAGAATGTCTTACCTGAGCCTTTACAATCTGCTACAGGCTGAACCGGCCTCATAAAACAATTTTACTGCTGATTAACTTTGACATAAACAGGCTCAAAACAAATGGTAACAACTTGAAGTCTGCAAATAAAACTTGCAAACTCTCCAGCAATATCTGAACTTATAATTGTATATTTTGTCGATTTTATTCAGGTCAATATGGTGTCTAGAGCAGGGCGATATGACCCAAAATATTTATCACGATATACATTAGAAAATTTGCGATAACGATATAACTGACGATATAATTGACACTAGACAAAACACTTTACAACTCCACAACTTTATTAGTGCAAAAAAAACAAACAAAAAACATCAATGTATTTTCACTTAAACAAGCAGCTTTTATGTGCATTAAAGTATTATAAAAATGTAACAGTGCAAATGCAAATTCCTTGCTCACAGTTTAACCAAAAGGCATTTCCAGTGGAAATTGGCCGACATATCCTCAGCATAACCATATATAATATCCACAAAACTTAAAAAGAGGTTATACACACACAATACAGTAATATTATGTTGAGGCACAGTACTTATCACTCCGCGAGGCTCCTGCCTACGATAGCCGTAATGCTCCGACAATCCATCAAGCGGTGCAGCTCCGTAGCTTAGCAAAGTCGTACTAAATCATTCAACTGGTTTTCGAGCACCGTGTACCACATAAAATCGTTTCGAGGTCAGTAAACACAACCAGAAGGTCCTGAGGATGCGAGGGCTCATGCCAAATCTTTTCAGTCTCCTGAGAAAGAAGAGGCGCTGCTGCGCCTTCTTCACTGTTTTGTTTGTGTGTACTGACCACGTAAGATCCTCAGCCAGATGTACACCAAGGAACCGGAAGCTGCTCACTCTCTCCACAGCAGCGCCGTTGATGGTGATGGGGGTGTGTACTTCTCTGCACCTCCGGAAGTCCACTATCAACTCCTTTGTCTTTGCGACGTTGAGTGTGAGATGGTTGTCTTGACACCAGTTGGTCAGGGCGCTGACCTCCTCCCTGTAGGCCGTCTCATCACCATTGGTGATAAGACCCACCACTGTAGTGTCGTCCGCAAACTTCACAATGATGTTGGAGTTGTTAGTGGCTGTGCAGTCGTAGGTGTAGAGTGAGTATAGGAGAGGGCTCAGTACACACCCCTGTGGAGCACCAGTGTTCAGTGTGAATTATTAGGCAAATGAGTATTTTGTCCACATCATCTTCTTCATGCATGTTGTCTTACTCCAAGCTGTATAGGCTCGAAAGCCTACTACCAATTAAGCATATTAGGTGCTGTGCAACTCTGTAATGAGAAGGGGTGTGGTCTAATGACATCAACACCCTATATCAGGTGTGCATAATTATTAGGCAACTTCCTTTCCTTTGGCAAAATGGGTCAAAAGGACTTGACAGGCTCAGAAAAGTCAAAAATAGTGAGATATCTTGCAGAGGGATGCAGCAGTCTCAAAATTGCAAAGCTTCTGAAGCGTGATCATCGAACAATCAAGCGTTTCAGTCAAAATAGTCAACAGGGTCGCAAGAAGCGTGTGGAAAAACCAAGGCGCAAAATAACTGCCCATGAACTGAGAAAAGTCAAGCGTGCAGCTGCCAAGATGCCACTTGCCACCAGTTTGACCATATTTCAGAGCTGCAACATCACTGGAGTGCCCAAAAGCACAAGGTGTGCAATACTCAGAGACATGGCCAAGGTAAGAAAGGCTGAAAGACGACCACCACTGAACAAGACACACAAGCTGAAACGTCAAGACTGGGCCAAGAAATGTCTCAAGACTGATTTTTCTAAGGTTTTATGGACTGATGAAATGAGAGTGAGTCTTGATGGGCCAGATGGATGGGCCCGTGGCTGGATTGGTAAAGGGCAGAGAGCTCCAGTCCGACTCAGACGCCAGCAAGGTGGAGGTGGAGTACTGGTTTGGGCTGGTATCATCAAAGATGAGCTTGTGGGGCCTTTTCGGGTTGAGGATGGAGTCAAGCTCAACTCCCAGTCCTACTGCCAGTTTCTGGAAGACACCTTCTTCAAGCAGTGGTACAGGAAGAAGTCTGCATCCTTCAAGAAAAACATGATTTTCATGCGTCCAAGTACTCCACAGCGTGGCTGGCAAGAAAGGGTATAAAAGAAGAAAAACTAATGACATGGCCTCCTTGTTCACCTGATCTGAACCCCATTGAGAACCTGTGGTCCATCATCAAATGTGAGATTTACAAGGAGGGAAAACAGTACACCTCTCTGAACAGTGTCTGGGAGGCTGTGGTTGCTGCTGCACGCAATGTTGATGGTGAACAGATCAAAACACTGACAGAATCCATGGATGGCAGGCTTTTGAGTGTCCTTGCAAAGAAAGGTGGCTATATTGGTCGCTGATTTGTTTTTGTTTTGTTTTTGAATGTCAGAAATGTATATTTGTGAATGTGGAGATGTTATATTGGTGTCGCTGGTAAAAATAAATAATTGAAATGGGTATATATTTGTTTTTTGTTAAGTTGCCTAATAATTATGCACAGTAATAGTCACCTGCACACACAGATATCCCCCTAAAATAGCTAAAACTAAAAACAAACTAAAAACTACTTCCAAAAACATTCAGCTTTGATATTAATGAGTTTTTTGGGTTCATTGAGAACATGGTTGTTGTTCAATAATAAAATTATTCCTCAAAAATACAACTTGCCTAATAATTCTGCACTCCCTGTAATGGCAGTAATGATTTCCAATTGTTGTAACTTGCCTCATTCTCCTCATACCATCAACCAAACAAACCAACCTGACACTCTAAATAAGCTACAAAATTTTCCTGCTCCCCCTTTGACATCACTGCAACCGTTTTCCTCCACCACCACAACCAGCCATCTGTAGGCTGCTGGAGGATATTTACTCTTACATAAAATAAATTTGTATGGAGTGACTATCCTGGTTTATGACCAAATTCCTGTCAAAGCAATAACCATACCATCAAGCTTGTACTGTGTTTTAAGTGCAAACTCTCAAACAATAGCACACTAACATGCATGCACACTTTGAATCAGTATTTCCAGGATACTGTTGAGGATTGTGATAGCTTAAAAAAGTGTTCTTAATGATTTTTGCATTCTGCCTTTGTTGGCCCAGTAAGGGCGAATTGGCATACAAAAATCAAAAGGAGAGAGGTGCACAAGGTCCCTGTTTGGAATCAAACTATGAATGTTAAACTCATGTGGCATGGGCTGGAGCCATTTGGCTACTTGGTGGGGGGCTTAAATAAACTGCTTTAGTGATCTGTGCAATGTAATTTCAGGGTAGAGGAGAGCAGGGATCTTCTGCTATTCTTCAGGACCTTAAGAACTTTTTCAGACAGATGTGATGACCGAAGCAGAACTTTCCAACAATTCCAAGTAAGTGAAAACACACATGCACCAAAATGGATGGTCCGGCAAACTCGCCCTCACAAACCTAACAAATTTAACCACCTGATCTGTACGTCATGAGCTAAGAGTAGCTAATCAGACCCATACATATTGCCAGTAGGCATCCTCCTCTGCTTTTGAGCAGGCTAAGTAGGCCATTGTAGTCGGTAATAAATACAGAGAGATCATGTAGACATCTAGTGGTATTGTGAAGAAGTGCACATAGATTATCTAGTTAAAGAGCGGTTTGGTTAAATGTGAGAGAAATTTAATGGAGACATATGTCTTAAGGTTAAACTTGGTGAATGTACAAAGAATGGCTATGTGGATACCTAGGTGAATCGATATAGGTGGAAAAATGTTCCTGTTGATGATTCATCATTATGGGTCATCCTTTTTATTCTATGTGAGTTGTCTTTTTTCTGTTATCTGATTTTCAGAGAATATTTTTTATAAAGTGTAAATAGTGAAAATACAACACCTCCAAAAAGTGACACTGCAGAGATAGACAATTGAAGAGGAATGAAAAGCGTAGAATACCATGGGTTAATGCAGTAGGTGTGAAGTGGTGCGAGCATGATAATATGAGATATTAGGGTGGGACTTTGTTGAAGAGGTAGCAATGAAATATCAAATAGTACATCAAGCTGCACAAGCAATGTGGAACCTATTCTCCTGTTTACTTGGAGAATGCAAAGTTCTGCCAAGTTGGCTGAGCTGAAGGAGGATTAACCCACATTTTCCATACTGGTCTATGTGTTCCAAACTCTTATTTTGCTTTACTTGCATTTTTTCAGGTCTTGTATGGAAAAACAAATTTCCCACCATAACTGTTTTGCTGTTATGTATTCCACGCTTTTATGACACACACAGACAAAACATGTACTTGGAGGAATAAACATATAAAAATACAGAAGCAGAGGAGCTGACATACATCTCTGCACAAGAATCCTAAAGTTTTTTCTGGATAGCATTAATAAGGCAGTTTCTGTCGTACACAACAACAGGTATAATTAGCAACATACAATTTCAGTGCTAACTGGGTTTTCGGTATTGTGGATAGGTAGTTGGAAATTTCTCCACACATGCATAAACCAATATCCACATGCTGAGTTCAGCAATTTTTGTTTTGCTGTTTGTGTTTATTGTGCTAGTGGTTTGAAGTAAAAATCGACTTCTGTCTTTCCAGTACTTTATTATGACCAAGAACTTACTATCATTAGCTGGAGCATGCACACTTGTCTAATGTACAAGCTGTTACTTGCCTCGAACACAACATTGTTACTTACCCCTGGTGTTTTCTTCATCCACAGTTCTTTGTATTTGTAGTCAACTCACTGTGAACACTGATTGACGTTGATGGTTGTGCCATCGTTGCAGCTGTCACAAAAGGACTGATTGTCGTTCACTATTATCAGTATCTTCTACTATTCACTTTACTATTGTAATAAATGTGTAATGGACACATAGTAGCTGTCAGCAGCTTGAAAACACCGTTAGAGTGGGCAAAATACATATTTAACATGGTTGTGAATTTTCTAAGTAAATATAGAAATATATTCCTTATATATTCTTTTGACATGAAATTCTCACCAAAAAAATGAAACGTGTTTGTCCCTTTTAGCAGTGATATCAACAAGTAAAAACTCAAGTTCCAAACCAAAACCACTTTATATACGACACCTCTAAAACCCCTTACATAACATCATTCATGTTGTTGTAATATATAATTTATATATTGAAAACAATATTATTTTTCAAAATTAACTGGCATTTCTACAGTAAATTTCTAGTCTAACTAACCACCTAAAGTGCTTTTAAGTGAAGCTTACTCTAATATTGATTTCAAACACATTATATTAAAAAAAAGTTGAACTTTATTAGAATATCTTCAAACATAGCCATGTAACATATTCCTGTACACCACTATCTTATTCACATCAGTAATAATCTCTAAATTAATTTTAATTAATGGTAGGGAAGAGTTGGGAACAAACGTAAGACACTATAGAAGCAAGAGGAGTAACTTTCACATTACTATAATTCATAGATACATTGTTCCCCAGTTCATTTCTGCTGGAGTCTATAAATTAAGAAAACAAAGGTAAGTCACAAAATACTTAAGTCTAATGGAATAATGAAAAGTGCAATTAATCCACACAATAGCAGAACAAAACACACTTTTCACTTAGTTAACGTATTTACACAATATTCTTGTATTTCAAGAAATGTAGTTTTTAATCAGCAAAGAAAAAATATATATCTTAAAGCTACATACAGTTAACGTAAAGAGGAATGTTAACAATGATCACAGATTTGTGGCCAGTTAGGATATTTTTGTTGTTGTTGTTGTTGGGTTGTTGTTGTTTTTTTTTTGGACATGTGACAATGTTCTATTGAAGATATAGATCTACTAGATATAGATCAGCATGCAGATATCAAGTATTCCTTTTGTATAACTAAAATTACTTCAATCCTGCTTCTTCCCTCCTGTTGTCAGGACTCTAAAATGTCAAGTAATGACTTTCTTAAAGACAAGTAAAGATAGGAACAGCTCACTAGAAAACACATGGATCAAAACAGGGTTGCATGAAGAGTCAGTTTGTGATAAATATGGATCTTCCCATACAGGAACGTGCCAGAGTCCTAGCTTAAACATACAGACCAGACAGCATGAATTATGTCAGTTATCAGCACAAGAATGTTTCGATTTGGCTTTACTAAAAATGTCTAAATATACTTTTTGTACCACAATTTTCATTCAGCTGTGACAATTTAATTGTGAAGAAACTGAATGTGAAACTTTAAAAATAAAACATTATTATAATCACTAATGCATCAATTAAACTGCACTTCAGTCATATATTGAGTGCCCTTTACTCAGAGGTAAATCTGAAAAATCTGCCTTGGGTCCATTCATTTAGATCTATTGTTTTTGATGTAGCATTTTGTTGCTAATTTTAGGTAAAACTTTGAAATGTCAGATTTTGCGTTAAAAGTCAGTTGTTTAGATGAGCAAAAACAGCAAAAATGAAGATGCTTACAGTAAATAACTTGAAATATAAATACATTTTCTTACTGCTCACAATTAGATACAGTCTACTAACAATTTGAAGACATTGGGCTGCAAGAAAGCCTCTTCGTTTGTGACAGCAGGTGTTTCTGTTGTTTCAAGGTCACAAGTAGTTTTGTTTGTTTTGGGATTTTTTTTGTTGTTGTTAAGATTGGTTCATCCATGTAGTAAATCAGCAGGTCAAAATGAAACAACAACTTGGACTGTCAGTGTAGAACTGTTAAAACTGCTGCACTCATTTATAGGATTATAGTAGTTGTAGTAGCATTTTATTACCTGTGAAAAGGGTGCTTTAAGGCTACCAGGAAAGTCCTTGTGGGATTTAAGCCTTAGAAATTGCAACAATCTAACAAATACTGCCACTTCAATGGTTATGCGTGTGCAGGTGTAAAATGTTTCAGTGCACCAAGGGTAATACACCACATTACAGTTATTTTAAAGAGATAAGGGATTAAGCCAAGTATACATGACAGCCGGCTTTGACTCTATTATTTTGATTACAGGTAGAAACACTAATTTTAAATGTGGTTAGACAAACTGGTTGTTTGAAGCATATTGAGATTAATTACACTGATGAAATTTCCTTTACTGCCCACCAGTCAGTAAAAGGCCTTTAGGTGAGTTAATGAACACCTTCAGTCCAGTCAGAGGTTTGATTTTGACCTGATACATGCTGATTGTAGGTTTGCCGAAGTAAAAACGTTGACATCTGTGGGACCAGCTCCACAAATCCAAAATACCATGGTGTCTCCCAGCTCTTTGTTGTGGGAAAACTTCCATCAGCAACAAAGGGAGTACAGTTAAATTTCAGTCTCCTCAACGGTACTTTCCAACAGGCAGTACTTTCATACAGGTGAAGTTGTCGGGGTATTTTGACAGCACCACTGGGTTGCCATCAAGGCGGACCTCATTAAGACTTGGTCGTAGGTAATAGGTGTCATTGGACCTGCAGAAGGTGTCCACATTGACCTCAGTGATGTTGTTGTTCTGGAAGAAAATAAAATAATATTGGTAGAGTCTTTTTTTACACCTCACTTTTAATAAAAATTACAGGTTTTAAATTTAATCTAGAAAAGGGTTGTACCAACGGATATGGATCTTGGAGATCAACAATGGGTAGAGTGATTCCCAAAAGTAACTAATAAAGTCATGCTGTACTTTAATTTTGGCATTCTTACATATGACCAGTACTTGCAACAGAGATCAGTCTGGATGTGAATGTAGGGGTGACCACATTGATCTGTCATCATCTCAGAATGAGAGAAAACAGAAGGAGGGCATTCTAGTCTGACTTTAAATTTGTGTCTAATATAACTGGGGTTGCAGAGACGAGTTCATTCCAAAGCTTTTGAGTCACCGAGTGTGTGTGGATGAAAGGCAAATAAGCTCTTTTTACACATATTAAAAAACATAAAGGCTGATATTCATGTACTTAATGGTCACAAGTTATGACAGGCAACAAAGCTCTCCTGCTGAAATAGCACACATTCAGTCTTTTCATGATGGTAGACAGGGAATTAACTTCCCAGCAGTGTCTCTAAGCAAACCCATGCTCAGTTGTAGGCATGGACACAAACAGCTGCAGACACCACAGACAGTCTTTCCTTTCATAGCTCTTTGAAATTTACACACATGCATAGCAAGTGCATTGTGTGCATCTTGGCAGATGTTCCTGAGTGGGCACGAAAAATTGGTTGGCATGCATCTGCATGGAGCCTCGTGCATACTAGCAAATGCTGGAACTGCACCATTCCTTTAATCCATTTGGCAGTAGTGCTGTTGCATTTGGGCCACACAGTATGTGTTTTTACTGTGGAACTCAGTACAGTAGGCCCCTATGGAGAAGTTTATCAAACCCTACTCTAGAACACAAGTTGTGTACCAATTTGATGATGTCACTGGTGACCAAAATCAATGTATTTTTATATACAATGTTAATAAAACATAGAAACCTGAAGATGTAAGATCCGAACACTCTCTGGGATGTATGGAACAGCCTCCAGCATGTTGTCGGACAGGTACAGGTTAACCAGCTTGGTGAGTTTCTGTTGGAAACAAAAAAAGATTTGGAGAAAGAAAGTTGGACTGCCAAGACACATCAACTTTAGTAGTTAGTTGTACTAACACTGTGTTGAATTGATGGTGTACTGTATATAAAGATAATACCTTGTCATAATTCTCTGGTAACATTTTGAGAAATTCAAGCATTGATATTCATCTCACCTGGAAAGTATAGTATCTTGGAGCATTTATACAATTAGGTGGTTAACAAGATTATTTACCCTTTCAGGAGCATGTAAAATATTTGCGATCACTGCTAAGGACAGTTGACATGGCTCATTGTCAGTTTGTATGTTTTAGTAAAACTTTTTAGATTTTTTTATCTCCAAATCAGTCACCAGAGTTGGTTGTTTGTTCGTAGAGGTCATGATGTACCTTGAAAGCATTAGCCTTCACTCCTTTGGTTTTGAGTTTGTTGTAGTTGGCATTGAAAGATGTGAGTTTGGCAGGGAGTGCAGGAAGTTTGACCAGCTGATTCTCAGCCAGAGACAATTCCTCCAGGAGGGTTAGCTTGGAGAAGGCTCCATCTTCAATCTCGGAGATCAAATTCCCTGTCAGGTCGATCCTCTTTAAAGTCACTGTTGATAGGTGAGGGTTTTAAAAAAAAAAAAAAGAAACAAAGAAGTTGTGCTACTTTCATCAATTACAGAAAAGTGAACATGCAGTTGATACATATGACTAAAAGCTAAGTCATACAGTACAAATAATGACTTATCATGTCCCTTGGTTAGTATAGATAATAGTTGACTCTTTACAATGAAGAAGATATCTGTGCTGCAAAGGGCAAGATATGCAAACTCTGACTTACAAGGTTGAAATTTTTGCACTAGATTAATAATTTTTCCTACTGGTGGGTGATGGGATCTTTTAAATCTCCTCTCCCAGGACCCCCAAAATTTCAAATCCTACTTTATCAACAAAATCTTCATCCTTTGTCTTAACCATTTGTCCAAGTATGGGCACTGGAGTATGTCTCAGGAGAAGGCAAGAGGCAGGGTACACCCTGGGCAGTTGATCACAGGGGCAATACATAGAGACAGACTACCATAAATTTACACTAGGACTATTAGATTAACAGATGTTTACCCCATGGAGGTCAGACATTTAAATATCTGACTTTTGTGACACAAACAACGTAAAGAATTATTAAGAACAAGCAATTATAACTTAAGAAGTATGTCTTTGGCTTGTGGGGGAAACCAGAGCACTCAAATGAAACCCATACAAGCACAGAAAATACAGTGCCCCAGCACTTAACATAATATCCTGTTGTGAATCTGTGTCCAACAACTGACTACGTCCCATTAAAAAACAAACAAATATATATATATTTTTTTTAAATTGCTGAATGTTAAGCAGAAACTTGAGTTTTGAACAGATGGATTAATCAACAAACTCTGGAGTAACCATGTTAAGACTTACCAATTTGAGCAAAGTCTTTGTTTTTGATCTTTCTTATTTTGTTGAAGCGTGCATACAGATAGGCTGTTTCTTTAGGTAGTGTGGGAATGGAGGTCATGTCTGGACTGACCTCCTCACAGTACACCGAGCCAGTCAGACACACACACAGCAGACAGGTGGGAAGGTCTGCAACACAAAGGCATCCATAAAAACCAAGGCGCCTTCAAAGTCCATATGGCCTTACTACATTTAAGCCATAAGTAATTGCTTTTTTTGCAACTAAGTGATCAATTTTAATGGTATTGTTTTTACCTAAGACAAAAAACATCCAAACCTTTTCAGTTTCAGAACCCAAACAATTCTGTCAAACCATATATTTTTTACTTGTGTAGTCTATAATGTCTTAATTTCTTTTTTCTACTTTAACCAGTAACTCTGTTTATGAGGCAAGGTAGTAAATTCTTCCTTGCTGTGTTCAAAACACAGCACTGATCTATCTATCTATCTATCTATCTATCTATCTATCTATCTATCTATCTATCTATCTATCTATCTATCTATCTATCTATCTATCTATCTATCTATCTATCTATCTATCTATCTCTATCTCTCTATCTCTCTATCTCTCTATCTATCTCTCTCTCTATCTATCTCTCTCTCTATCTCTCTATATCTATCTCTCTAATATATACATATACAAGAGAGAGAGAGTGCGTGATGGGATCTTTTAAATCTCCTCTCCCAGGACCCCCAAAATTTCAAATCCTACTTTATCAACAAAATCTTCATCCTTTGTCTTAACCATTTGTCCAAGTATGGGCACTGGAGTATGTCTCAGGAGAAGGCAAGAGGCAGGGTACACCCTGGGCAGTTGATCACAGGGGCAATACATAGAGACAGACTACCATAAATTTACACTAGGACTATTAGATTAACAGATGTTTACCCCATGGAGGTCAGACATTTAAATATCTGACTGTTGTGACGCAAACAACGTAAAGAATTATTAAGAACAAGCAATTATAACTTAAGAAGTATGTCTTTGGCTTGTGGAGGAAACCAGAGCACTCAAATGAAACCCATACAAGCACAGAAAATACAGTGCCCCAGCACTCTCTCTCTCTCTCTCTCTTACACACACACATATATATATATATATGAGAGAGAGAGAGATAATATCTTTTTTTTTTGTATCTTCAGTTCCACGGTAAAGGCCTTTATTTAACCTTTATTTTTAAATGTACATTACAAATAAGTTTATCTGGGCTATACAGTTTCCGTCAGTAGTCTTTAGTAGTACAAGTAGTAGTAGTAGTATTTAGCGTAGTTTATTGTAGTCACTAAAGTCTCTTTTCAATGTCAGTCCTTGGTAAACACAAGTAAGCAGCAATAATCTGTTAAGGCATTTAGTTTTATATTTAGTTTAGTTTTGTTTTCCCACAAGTGTAAATATGAAGCAGTGTCAGAAATTTAGGATATTCATCTCACAATGTGAGTGGTGTTTAAATTTTGTTCCAGGTGTCCTTTCAGGTTAGATGGACAACTTTGAACTTCTCTTACTATGCACAATAGGACTGCTGTTTTGGAGCCAAGGCCAAAGATACTGTTTTAATTCTTTTGTGTTCTTTCACATTCCAAAATCTCACAGTGTATACCCAACTTAATAGGTATTAAACCCTTACAAAAACCTAAGCTGTTTGAGATACTCAAAGGATTTATTGTTATGAACACTATGAATTGCATCAAGGTATTGTTATCCACCTCAGCATTATGGAGTTCCTTGCCAGCATGTGCTCGTGATTTCAAATAACCAAAGGCGAAAGCTTGAATGTTAACCCAGACAAAAGGACCTTGATCTGGTTCATACTCTTGGTGTAGTTCGTAATCTTGGTCCAAGGAATGTTCATTGTTCGTCGACTTTAACAATACTATGAAGGTCTAAGAAAGATCAAATCTGAGATGCATTTTCTTGTGTGTGACATTAGATGCAGGTAGAGTAGGTCTTTCTCTTACCAGCGGCATCTGCTTCCGCTGTAATTGGGTTGTCATCAGGTTCATCAGCAGGAGGCAGCGCCCTCTGCAGGAGAAAACATGGCCTGTTCATATAACGGCCAGATCATTGGCTAGAGCAAAACATCAACACTGCTAGGGTTAGGTCAGTTTGGAAAAATGCTTAAATATTACAGTATATCAAATTTGAGGTAGGAACCAAATAAATGTTATACAACACTGTAAAAGTATATGCATTGCCTTGTGCTTGGCTCAACTTGCAGCAGCTAGCTATAAGAGATTTATGAGCCTGAGCTTTTCATCAGCTGTTAGTTATACAGGGTCGCTGTGTACTTAACTTTGACATAATGAGACTGTAAACATTACAGCTGCCTGTTTTGGTAGGTTCATATTGCAAAAAGTGCAAGTAAGAAGATGAACCAGTATGTCTAGTTTCATTTACAGCTCTTTGAGGGTTTAGTAACACTGCAACACTGTAGATCAAGGAACCAGAAGCCAGAATTTTTCAACTCAGGCCAGTTATCATGGTCTACAGCAGGGGTGTCAAACTCAAATACACAGTGGGCCAAAACTCAAAACTGGAACAAAGTCGCGAGCTAACGTTAATATTCATTGAAATGTATTTAATCCTCCAGATATAAGAATGAATCTTTTCTTATGGACACAGTTCAACACCATAGTTAGCTGAGGCCAACAGGAATGTGGATATTGTGTTCTCCTTTTGCCTTTGTAGGTCTCCTTCAGGTAATCTGGCTACTCTCAGTCCAGACATTTACATGTAAGGTTAAATGGGGTAAACTGCCTGTGGATGTAAGACACATGAAGTGCTTAGAATAAAGCGCTGTATGCGTATATGGGTAAATGTAAGTTGTAGTGTAGAGAACTTTGAGCTGTCAGTAAGACAAGAAAAAAGCTATAGTAATTCCAGTCTGTTTGTGGGAATGTGGGGAATTTATTGTCCGAAGTTGCTGGCTCTGATGTATGATACTGTTCATATATGGTCAGAACTTGTCTTCTGAAGTACTCCCAGTGACTGAGATAGTGACCAACCAGGGTTTGTGAACTGAAACCTGGGTAATATTGTAGTGCTGCAACTTGAAAACTAAAGAGAATTAGGTAGGTGGGTTTTGTGCATTCTTAAGGGCATTTCATGGTGCATGGAAACCACATATTGGACAAATCCCATGATAGAAAAAAATTATGTGAGGTTTTCAAAATGAAGAAACTCCTCTTTTTGGATTTTTGGAGATTTTCTATGTGAGCATGCTTATACTAAGAACACGACCGAAGATGGAGAACTATACAGTACCTATAAAGCACAAAACTCAAATTTAAGTTATATGGACCCATATGGCTACGCAGATGAAGAAACGATATGTTAGTTTTTAGCGTTAAAAAAAGTCTAGGTATGTTTTGAGATTTGAGGCAGTGGACCTACCCTAATTTAACATAAACATAAAAGGCAATTGGAAAACCACAAATCTGGAATAATTCAAAAGGTCTTTGGCCATTTGCTGTGTGATTGTTTGAAAGTGTCTTATAAGGTGATGGAACAAAGCAATATGCTGCTGGAGGTTACTGCAAAGAAAAAAATATGCTAGCTTTCTTCATCTAGTTATACAACAAAAGAACTTGTGACATGGCTGACCGTTTTTAGTTTGAGTTATATTTCAGTCTTCTAGCTGAGTGAAGACGAAGGTGCCTCAAAAAAGCATGTTTGCAAACATTAAGCATTAGAGAAGGAAACTAGAATACTGGTACATAACTCATAAACAAATAGCATCATTATTGAATAACCTTGAGCAAAATACGGGCTCCGTTCCTACTGCTGAGTCCCTAAACCAACTGACCTGGTCTCGAGCCAGTTGAAAGAAAGAAGAGCTTTGCACATTGTGGATTAAAAAGTTAACATAATAACCTTTTGGTAAATAGCTAATTGTAGCAGCACCAATAGGTATAAGGTCTGTCACTGGAAAATGAAAAGCAGCTGGTATTCAAACTGAAGTTATGGTTCCATAGCTGTATTGTGTTGTCACACTCCACATTTGTCTCACTCTCTCTCTCCCTGTGGATTGTTTGTGGGTTTTTCTCTTCCTTCAAGTGTTTTCTGAAGGAGAAATCAGACCAGATTTTGGTTTTATTCCATCCAAATATTTCTTAAGGGGGTTAGTGTGGTTAGAACAGGGTTAATGTGGTCGACCCAGGGTTGTGTTTTGGTAAGACTCCACAGAAATGGGTTGTGTATGTGTGTTGGAGCTGTGAGCTTAATGGATTATCTGTTAGAAGAGGAGGACAGTGAAATGAAGTGCTAACAGATGCTGCCATTACCAAGTAGCAGAAAGTGGATTATCAACTAAACCATGAAGTGGATTAATTATTGCTTGTGTAATGTAGTAGAATTAATTGATTTTGAATGTGCCCAGCTATTAAGCAAACCTTCTTTCTCCCTCTTTGTAAAGCATTGCTCAAATTGCTTTTTCATTTTTCCAACCTGCTCTCAATAAAGTTTTCTGGTTTTGTCTGGTTTCACTGCAGTCTTGAAACTATGCCTCTTATTCATTAAGAATAAGAATATTATCCTTGTGCCTTTGATTTACCTCAATATGCATGCCTGGTCATTATTGGAATTATTTATCTTTGGTGTGTCAAAATAACCACCTTTTGTCATTATTTAACACTGTGACAAATGTAAAAAATGATCTTCTAAGTTAATGCTGTCAAAACAAACTTTTTAATATCTTGATTAAAAAAAATGACAAAACTTTAACAAATTAAAAAAAGGCTAGAAAAATAAAAGAAAACACCAAAAATAGTAGATATAATCCCATAAATCCATCCCAAAGAAATAATAATACAAATAATAAAGTTCTCACCCTAGCCCTCCTTGATTTTAAATAGTCACTGAAGTATCCATTCAGTTGACTGCCAGCTAGAGATCCTGGTATCAGCTGTGAGTCGTGGTCGAAAGTCCTGGCTGAGGCTGCCACCAGCCATGGCACCAGCATACAGGTGAAAAAGAGCGTCTTCATGCTGTCCAAAACAGTGTGATGCAGACACACCAGCTCGCCTTAAAGTCTGAGTTTGGGTCAGCAGCTGCTTTTTGCCACAAGCCCCTGGTTGAATGTGTCAAATGACTCTATTTAAAGGCTGAACCAGTAGCTTTCAGCAGACTCTTAAAGCAGAGTTTATAGAGCGCAGCACTTAACCCTTTCCTGACCACCCACCATCCATCTGCTGAGAGACAGACTTGGACACAGACAGGATGTACAGTGAGAAGCGCACACACCAAAATGAGGCACATATGGAAAATGATGAGAAAGAATAAAGTGTCCATTTTTCTCCTAAATGTCCCTAAGTGTGTACAGGAAAAAAATATGCAGAGAAAGCAGAAAAACCGAAAGTTGACAACCAAAGTGTGAGTGTTTTTTGTCAGAAGGAATGTCTGTGGTCTCTGCCCAGCCACTCTGTAATGACTTATAATAACCAACCTATCTTTCATTAGGCTGGATCAGTGTTTTTCTTCTTCTCCTACTATGTTATTCTCTTAGCCGTTGGTCAGACAATTCATTTAACAGCCATCAAGTAAGCACTTCTTATAGGCTGGGATTTACCAATATTCATGTTTTCTTTCTGGACAGCTCTCTCAGTAACTAATGTTTCAGGCTGGAACTGCTTTTAGTTAGTCATATCATCATTTTAAAATTATTAACAAAAAATGATCTGCTCTCTGCTGATATGGAGCCATAACAATCATCTACACAGTTCTATAGATAGAACTTACTTTTTTAATTAATGATGATTAGGGGCTGCCGAGGGACGTAACAGTCTTCTTTAAGATTCACATTAAATTTTTGGAAGAATGCTGCTTGATTCAAGCAGCCATTGCAAGTGATAGTCATGGCACTCAGTCTTGAATTAAAATCTGTGGCAGATTATGATGATGATGATGATGATGATGATGATGGGAAACCGTCAATGGTGGAAAAAAAGATTTTTAAAGCCTTATTAAGTCAGCAAATTATAAGTGGCTTTTGGCAGATTTGACTGATAATTCTATACATGCAGTCCTTATGTCTCCATGACCACTGAAATTAAAGGTCATTTATGTCATTCTTTAAATTAACTACCAAAATGAGTGCCCAGAGACTTGCTTCTCAAAGGACTTTAAGCATCTGCTCAGTGTTTTTTGTATTTAATTTTTTCCCCCTCTAGCATTATTGTATAATACCTAAAAGCAAATATTGGTTTACTTAAGGACTGTCTTGTCAGATCCCGTTAAGGATGTCTTGTGGGCACCTTACCCACTTTTAATCTTGTATAAGTTAGGGTGTAATGATTATTCAAATTCATGGTTCGCTTCATGCCCTAGTTGGGCCACAATTTTGGCTTTTGATGTTTCGGTCACTGTTTAAAACTTAAACTGTAATACTTATAGTGAAACCATATGACATTTGTGTGTGACATTTCCACATGTGACATTTCCAGTTGCCTGAAGCTACTGTAGAGGCTCATAGTCTAACATGTTACTGATACACTTTATGATGATTTTTTTTTTTTACCTTCATTTGTTATCCTGTTTGTGAAATTACGGGAGTAATATCTGAGAAGCAATTCTTTACTTTGGATATGATGTAGCATAAACAGCTGTGCACAGACTATGTCTTCATCTCCCTTGAAGTCATTGTGCGTTTTTCATAGACTTGACTTATTGTAGAATCATTCAAGATGGTAAGCATACTAGCCTTTGATGTTATTTTATGAAGTTTTAAAGCAGTGCAAGTGTTAAAAAAGTGTTCTGTCAGAACCACTGTCCTACTGTTGCTGACCAAAGGCGCTTTATCAGTTAAACTGAGGACTCGTGACTGGGTGAGCCTGAGCCCAGGACAGTCCCTCCAGCAGGAGCATTTGGTTTCTTTATTTCTTCCTTCCTGATGTTGGGGTGTCTTGAATGAAAATGTTGTTCAAATGTTCAAATGCTTCTCTTCTTTGAACGTTTTAGTTTGAGTCCTGCTTTCTGATGTGTAAGATTTGTGTTGGGACTTCTCATTTATATAGTTTTTGGTTGCATTTAGGTCTTAAGTTCTTGGGTACATATGTTCAAAAGTGGTGTGGGAGGACACTAGATATTATTTGTATAAAAAATTATAATATTTTTATGGTGCCTAAATGGCATTGAGGCATTTAGAGGCATTTCATTCAACAATTTAAATCACAGGCTGACTGACCAGTAGATTAAACAGACTGTTATAGCAAGGAATCATTTGTATCAAAGGTAAAGTAAAACTTCTGGTCTTGCAAGCAGTTTCCTGTAAAGACAGTCCAATACAAACCTTACCATGCAACTGTAAACAATAAAATGCTTGCAATTGATGATTAAATTTCTTGTATTTTTGCCTTAAAACCCAGTATGATTTGTATAAGTTAACTGCAGTCCATCCAAATGCATGTAATAGGTAAGCTTAGGTATGACATCAGATTTGATGTATTTGGATATTAGCTGTTGGATGGTTAATAGAGTAACATCATAGCAGCAGTCACATTTTACTTGGTCGCAAGACCATTACAACAGCTGACTTTGAACCTCTCTCACTGTTATCGATATGTTTCCCTTACATTGGTCATGTTGACATAAGAACAGCCTAATGTCACACAGAGTTCAGTTTTAGCCCTCTTGAAGACCGTATTCAGAGCAGTCTGTTGCCTGACATAACTGGGGGGGAGGGTGTGAACCATGTTTAAGGCCAAAGCACTTTGCTGTAAGACAATAAATTGACACAGGTTTAGAGTTGGTGCCTCAAGTTAAGGAGTTCAAGTATGCAAATTAATTATTTATCATTTAAAATTTTTGCCAAGCAGTAAAACTTAAGGCAAAATGTGAATGTGTTCTTGTTTTCTGGTTGATGAGAGAAAAGTGGGCACAGCAAATGCTAACATAAAACAAGGATCTATACACTCAGCATACTGGTCATATCTCAGCTGTTCATCATTTTAATCAATACACCTCTTTATTTTAGCATCGGTCGGACCTCCACAGGCTTGTGTTTTAAAAGTGTAATAAAGTACTTAATTGGCAATAAGACATCAATAAATAACAGCTAATATGGTAAACATGAAAAATGTCACAAATAAATTAAAAGCAGAATTGCTGGGAAATGAACAAAAAAGGAAAAACCTATGGGAGTATTTTCCAAAGCAGAAAGGCCAAGAGATTCTTAGTAATAAAACCAGAGAGACTCTCAGGCTATTTAACAGCTGTTGAGGTCCAGCTGTTCTTGTCAGAGAAATCACAGAAATGTTGGACTTGTCCAGAGCAGTTCTTAAGAAATTTATTTTGTGTGTGTCTGTGTGTTTTTCATAAAAAAAATATTGAAATTAAAATGCTCTATAAAAGGCAGTACTTCTCTATAAACAAGTAAAGCTGAAGAGAAATGACTGAAGTGTAAGAGGAAAATGGTTAAATAGGAAACATCTGACCATCTCAGCCTTCAAGAGTAGAGAAAAAAGAAGGGGGCCCAGATATAAACATCCAAGGAACATGAGCCCAGACTGTTACAGGTGTGTTAGCAATTATGAACACCTTTAAACTTTTATGACTCTGGGAAGAGGGCCAGCAACTAGAGAATGTTTTTACTGTCACTAATTTTCTATACCACAGTTGGGCTGTCAGGGTGTTTCACTGGTATTTCACTCCACAACAAAGGAAGTCACTGGGGAAAGCCACCCACAATAACACACTAAACGCACATTATTCCCGCCGTGTTGGGAATGTTCCTGTCACGCTCAATCTGTTTGTGAACATGAATAAACCTTTTTAAAGCCATTGAATTCTTGTGTACCACTGCAGAAACACGAACACAGAAAATAATTCCTGTGTTGATTGACCTGGTGGATGACTAAATGAAAGCGAAAGGGTTGTAAACTCAGCCTTGAGAGTTGGACAAGAGAGAAAGATTTTATTCTCTTAACTAGCAACACCATTTTTTTGAGACTGTACTGGACTTGGTCTAAGTGTCTGAAATCAAATTTAACAACAGTCACCCAGTCATGTTCTGTGCACGCTAAAGACGCCCAGTGGGGTTTTCTTGTAAACAGCCAAAGATGTTTACATCCAACATTTCTCAGAACATGTGGGGTGTATCTTCTGAGGTTTACCTAACATATTGAAAACATTTACTTCCTCATAAAACTCTGGGAAAGCTAATTTTTTAAATAAGATAAGATAAGATAAGATAACTCTTTATTGTCATTGCACAGTCATACATAGTACAGTAGTACAATGAAATTGGAAAAACTGTCCTACGTCGGCACTACATATAACACAACACGACACGATATGACACATCACAACGTAACAAACAACACAACACAGTATATTAACTTAGTATAAAAAAGAAGAATAAGTGTATGTGTATTGCACACTGTTATTATTGCACATTAATTATTATTGCACCTTGTTATAAATATAAATATTATTGTTATCGTTTTAAACATTGTTACCTCCCCCTAAAAAGTCCAGGGAGGTATCCAGTCAGGTCAGCTATTTGCATTGATCAGGGCTATTGCCCTGTTGTAAAAGCTGTCCTTGAGTCTATTTGTTCGGGACCTCAGCAGCCTGAACCTCCTGCCAGACGGCAGCAGCTTAAACACCCCGTGTCCTGGGTGTGTGCAGTCCCGTAGGATGCTGCGTGCCCTCTTGAGACAGCGAGTGCTGTACAGGTCCTTCAGGGAGGGAAGAGGATGTCCAATGATTTTTTGGGCCATGTTGATGACCCTCTGGAGTGCCTTTCTGTGTGCTGTGGTGCAGCTGGAGAACCACACACCGATGCAATATGTCAGCACACTTTCAATGGAGCAGCGGTAGAAGACGGTCAGCAGCTCCTTCTTCAGGTCCATTTTTCTGAGGATTCTCAGAAAGTGGAGACGCTGTTGGGCCTTCTTTAAGACCGCAGAGGTGTTAGAGCTCCATTGGAGGTCTGTGTCTATGTGCACACCCAGAAACTTGAAACTGGAGACCCTTTCCACGCACTCCCCGTTGATGGTGACAGGCTGCAGCTCGGACTTCCTCCTTCTGAAGTCAACTACCAGTTCTTTTGTTTTGGTGGTATTGAGGTCCAGGTTGTTGTCTGCACACCAATCTGACAGCCTCTGAACTTCAGCTCTGTATGCAGTCTCATCTCCCCCTGAGATGAGCCCCACCACAGTGGTATCATCTGCAAACTTGATGACTGTGTTGTCTGGGTGGGAACTAACACAGTCATGTGTGTACAGAGTGTACAGTAGGGGACTCAGTACACAGCCTTGTGGAGAGCCGGTGTTGAGGCTGAGGGCTGAGGAAAGATGAGGCCCCACTCTAACTCTCTGTACACGGTCTGAGAGGAAGTCTCTGATCCAGCGGCAGGTGGTGGAAGGAAGTCCAATTTCCAGCAGTTTAAATGGTTTGCATCGTTCACGTATGCAGCTAAATTCCCTATACTTTTGCTTACTCTTCTGAAAGCTCTCTCCATTTTTGTTCTGTCTCTATAAAACAGCTGAATTTGAATCAATTCAAATTCAAGCCAATATGTTCTGTGATCTGCTGCCATGGTTATTAGGATGGTAAATAGTTTTCCAGCTGAGAGCAAAATCTTCTAAATGCAACCACAAATATGCCTATTTGATACCTTTTTAGATCGCCGTGCAACCTTTAATTATAACAGTAGTAGTATATTAAGGCATTCTTGAATGCTGAAATGAATGGCACTGTTGCTAGGTGCATCTCTTTGTTAAATGGTAGTTGGAGCAGGATGAGTATTATGCTGCATACAATCCAGTACAGACCATACAATTTTTTTTTTTCTGTTTTAATAATTTATTAATTTGTATAATTCACATAACAATTTAATAGTCCCCCCCCCTTTTTTTCAGGCTGCTGTCTTCTGCCAGCTGTGGTCAATGTGACGGTGAGCTGAGTTTTAGGGTGACAGGTGTAAGTGAGCGATAAGTAATGGCAGGCTGAGGCCAACCCAGTCAAAACAATACGCATGAGTAAATGTACTCTACACACAGACGCCCATTTCACTGAAGAGTATCTTTCGACACGGTGGACCACCTGGCTAGGCATTATGTAGCCTTGGTCTGCATGGGTCTGGCTGACTATTGACATGGTGTATTAACCCACCACTAAGATCCATGTGCTGTGGTAGTGACATAGCCACCTGCTAGCTCTGGGCTGCCGCCAGCAACTGGAAAACTGACAGTGAGGCTTTTTATTTTAGCTCTGAGACTTCTTACGTAACAAATGTTTCATGTTTTGCAAGTTAATAATTAACACAAATATACTACTTGAGTTTTCTAATTAGGCTTCTTGTCAAACTAAATAAAGATGAATCAAACTAACGTTCAGAAAATTCTCAGCCCACTCTACATCTCTACAGAGCATTTTACCTTTATATACTATATAGTTGTGATTTTACACATCTACTGATGGTTCATTCAGCTAGTGATATTATTAATAATTAATCAGAACAGTGTCTGAGATATGCATGAGTCTGTATGAGCTTATAGCATCACAACATTCCTTATGTTACCTCAAAATAATCCCGAAGAAGTTATATAGATTTACAATTTAGGAATACAAGATCAGCACTTCTGTCTTACCAGCCTTTAGTTGTACTGTGAATGTGCTACTTGTTGGTTGGAAGTAAGATTTTCTATAAAAACAGGAAGACTAGTGCTCATGCCTCAGAAGACAAACTCAAAAAATAAATGTGTATAAAATATTGATCACGATAGTACACATATACTGGTCACAAACAGTCAATTAACATGCTCTAATGATGATTAGATATCATGCCAAGATAGTATATAATGTCTGAGCATAAATTTCCAGGACTTTGTCCATAAATATTTATGCTCTCTCCCCCTTCAAGAGCATCTTCTAGTACAATTTTCACCCTCTTACAGAACAGCTGCTATATTCAGATAGCTTTACTTTGCCTTATGAGATTAAACTTAAACTTGTGTACAGAGCATT